>NW_026555334.1:41286465-41886465 GCF_029017545.1 Prosopis cineraria
GGTCCAATCGTTTTAAGATCTCAAAAGGCCCCATAAACCTTGGTGTCAACTTCTTAGCCTTAATGCTCTTCCAACACCGTTACTGGAGAGATTTCAAAAATACATGGTCACCTACTTCAACTCAAGCGGTCTTCTCCTCTTATCCGCATAACTCTTTTGTCTACTTTGAGCTGTGAGTAATTTTTGCTTGATTAAAGCAATCTTTGGGTAGTCTCATCAAAATGTCTGGCCCAAAACAGTTCTCTCACTTAATTCTGTCCACCCAGTGGCGATCTACATTTTCTTCCATACAATGCCTCATAAGGTGCCATCTGAATGCTAGAATGAAACTATTATTGTAGGCAAATCAGCTAATGGTAAGTGACTATCCCAATTACCTCTAAGCTCAATGGCACCACGCTCTTAACATGTCTTCAAGAGTTTGTATGGTTCGTTCCGTTTGCCCATCGGTCTGGGGGTGGTAAGCTGTGCTAAAACTAGACGAGTACCCATGGCTTCCTGTAATGACTTCCAAAAGTTTGATGTGAATCTCGGATCACGATCAGATACAATATTTGTCGGCACTCCATGCAATCTCACCACTTCTCTTATGTAGATTTCAGTTAATTTTTCGAGAGAATACTTGATATTAGTAGCAGAAAATGAGCTGATTTGGTGAGTCGATCTACGATTACCCATATAGTGTCATGACCAGAAGATGTTCTAGGCAATCCTGTAATGAAGTCCATAGAAATGCTGTCCCATTTCCACTCTGGAATATCAAGAGACTGTAGCATCCCGGCTGGTTTCTGATGCTCAATTTTGACTTTCTGACAAGTCAAACAACGAGTTACATGTTCAGTTACATCTCTCTTCATCCTTGGCCACCACCAACCACGTCTTAAGTCATGATACATCTTAGTTGCTCCTGGGTGAATGGTATATTTACTCTGATGAGCCTCCTCAAGTAAGATATTTTTCAATCGAGTATCATTAGGCACACACACTCTACCTTTATATCTTACGACATCATCATCGGTCACATCAAAATGTTCAGCCTTTCAGCCCCAATCTCTACCCTAATCTTATTCAAATAATCATCCTTCTGCTGCGAAATTCTGATTTCTTCCCAAAAATTATTCTCAAATTCAGTAATATGTAGAGCAGCCAAACGATTTTCGACTACTTCTACATTTACTGCATGAAAACTACTCCATAATTCATGTTCTCTGACCATCATGTGAGCAGTATGTACAAGCTTCCTGCTCAGAGCGTCGGCGACTACGTTAGCTTTCCCTGGATGATACTTCAACTCAAAGTCATAATCCTTCAAAAACTCAATCCATCTGCGCTGTCTCATGTTGAGCTCCTTTTGATCAAACAAATATTTTAAACTTTTATGATCACTGAAGACTTCAAAAGAAGAACCATAAAGATAGTGCCTCCAAATC
The DNA here is from genome assembly GCF_029017545.1 of Prosopis cineraria. Taxonomy (NCBI): domain Eukaryota; kingdom Viridiplantae; phylum Streptophyta; class Magnoliopsida; order Fabales; family Fabaceae; genus Prosopis; species Prosopis cineraria. The sequence continues at coordinate 41,287,896 of NW_026555334.1, forward strand.
TTCAAGGCAAATACCACAGCAGCAAGCTCCAAGTCATGAGTAGGGTAATTTTCCTCATGAGGTCTCAACTGTCGAGAGGCATAAGCCACTACTCGATCCTCCTGCATCAATACACAACCTAAACCTTTCTTAGAAGCATCAGTATATAAGGTATAAGGAGCAGTTGGAACAGGTAAGGTGAGCACCGGTGTGGTGGTCAACCTCTTTTTCAGTTCCTGGAAGGCAACTTCACACTCGTTCGTCCAAATAAATGGAGCATCTTCCTGGTCAACTTAGTCAAGGGCATTGCAATTTGTGAAAAACCCTTAATGAAACGACGATAGTAGCCTGCAAGACCCAAGAAACTCCTAATCTCTGTCACACTTCGAGGTTGCTCCCATTTCATCACTGCATCTATCTTACTAGGGTCCACTGCTACCCCCTTCTTCTGAAAACAACATGGCCTAAGAATTTAACTTTTTAAGCCAAAAATCACATTTGCTCAACTTGGCATAGAGCTTGTGCTCTCTTAATATCTCCAAAACAATTTTAAGATGTCTAGCATGGTCCACCTCATCTCGAGAATAAATAAGTATGTCATCAATAAAGACTACAACAAATTCATCGAGATAAGGCCTGAAGATTCGATTCATATAATCCATGAAGACAGCTGGGGCATTTGTTAACCCAAACGGCATCACTAGGAACTCATAGTGCCCATATCTAGTCCTAAAAGCAGTTTTAGGGATATCCTCTGCTCTAACCCTCAATTGATGATACCCTGATCTTAGATCAATCTTAGAAAACACCGCTGAATTGACTAATTGGTCTAACAAATCATCAATTCGAGGTAAGGGTACTTATTCTTGATGGTTACCTTATTCAATTGTCTATAATCAATACACAATCTAAGGCTTCCATCTTTCTTTTTCACAAACAGTACCGGTGACCCCCATGGTGATACACTCGGTCTGATAAACCCCTTCTCTAACAACTCTTCAATTTGTCTCTTCAACTCAGCTAACTCCGATGGAGACATCCTATAGGGTGCCTTAGAAATAGGCCCCGTACCAGGTACGAGTTCAATCGAGAACTCAACCTCTCGTTCTGGAGGCAAACCGATCACTTCAGTAGGAAAGACGTCAGGGAATTCTCTCACTACTGGAATCTGATCTACACCTTCTTCAATCTCTGCCTTGATTGAGAAGAAAATCATAAAAGCTTGACAGCCCTTTCTTATACACTGTTCTACTTGAGCTGCAGACAACAACATAGGACTTTGGGACTCTACAGGGGTTACAGTAAGAACTGAGAGTGACACACTCTTTTTCTGACAATTAAGTACAGCTCCATTTGCAGACAACCAATCCATCCCCACAATAACATCAATCCCAGACAAAGACAAACAAATGAGGTCTATGGTGGTCTTTCGACCCTCATACTCAACCTCTACATTTAGACATGCCTTAGCAGTCCTTACAGTCAAACCAGCAGGAGTAGAAATCTTCACATCAAAAGGTAAGGTACACACAGGCAATTTACATCTTTTCACACATTCATCAGACACAAAAGAGTGTGTAGCACCCGAATCAAACAAAGCACAAACATCATTATCAAGGATTCGGATTATACCTCGGATAGCATTAGGGTTGTTAGCAGCCTCTGGCCCAGAGAGGGCATACACTCGTGCTGGTACTGTAGGTCTCTGATCATTACCCCTATTCTGATTTTGATAGCAGAATCGGGCAATATGACCAGGCTTCTGCAGATGTAACAAACCCAACAATCACCAGAATGAAACTTCCCACACTTACTGCATGCTTGATTACTAGCAGCCGGAGTAGGATTAAAGGTTGCTGGGCTCCTATAGGACCCTGACTTCCACTCTGATTCCCTCTGTAGCTCTGGCCCTTATGATAGTAGCCCTTCTTCTTCTGATTTCTAAAGCCTCCAAAGATTTGACTGCTCCTCTTCTCTACTCCACCAATGGGTCTGGTGTGGATAGGGGGCTTCCCATGAGGTTCTTTCCTCCTCTCTCTATCAGCTTCTAATCTAGCCTCTCTCTTCCTCCGAGAAACTATTCGAAGCTTATTGCACATCTCACTGAATGTCTTGATCTCAAAAGGGGCTAACTGTTCCCTTAGATCAGGCCTCGCCTTCTCTAGTAATCGTTCAGCCATCCACTCCGTGTCTTCATGTTTCTGGAGGTAAGTAGAGTATTTAGATAATTCTGAGAATTGTTCAATAAATTCATCCTCATTTAAATCACCCTGGCGGAATGCATGAATGAAACTCAGCCTCCTTTTCTGCTCTCAGTGCAGTAGTAGGAAAATAATTCTCGAACAATATGGCTTTAAAATCTTCCCAAGTAAGAGAGGAATCATCCTTCGGTCCTGATGTTTCCCACCATTTCTTAGCACTCTTCTGTAGTAGGAATATTGCCAGCTGCACCTTTTGATTAGAAGTGCACACAACCATACGAAAAATACTCTCCAATTGATCTATCCATTCTTCAACCACCGCCGGGCTTAAGATTTCCATCGAAAGTAGGAGGATTAAACTTACGAAAAGTACTCCAGATCTTTGTGATCGTGGATGTCTGTTGCTCAGAGTGGAGACTCACATTCTTCGGACTAGTCTCATGGTGAGAATAGGAAGGTAAGCCTTCATCAGCAGATTGGCTCGCATTTAATACCTTGGTATGGCTTCCTTCTTGTTGGCCATTTCCCTCTCGGTTGGAATTCTCCTTATATTGTCTTAAAGCGGCCAACTCTTCTTCTTGTCTCTTCATGCGGTCACTAAGATTATATAGTAGATCCATCATTTGCCTCATAGTTGGCTCATCCTGCCTTAGTTGTGACTGTATAGGCTCGCCCTGCCCGATTTGTTGCTGTGTGGGCTCTGGTTGTGGCAGTGAAGGTATGTCATTTCCTATTGGCTCTATAGAATCACCGGCAATTTCGCCACCTCTCCTAGTTTTGGACACCATCTCTCCCCTCCTAAAGGATGGAAGTCACATAATTAAGTTAACACTAATCTCAAGACAAGAAAAATAATGGAGAAGCATTATGATTTACTAATGTATATTGCCAATAAACTAGGTTAATGTATAACAATTTCATATTTATAAGAATTTGAAACATGTAGCTCTGATACCAAAATTTGTAACACACCAAATTTTTTTTTTAAATAATTTAACTCAACCATAGTTGGGTTACAGCCACCCAACACATTTTTTATATCAATAATTTCGATATAAAATATTTTATAATTGGCTTCAACTCACACACTATAACATTTCAGATAAATTTTTACCTCCCACATGCCATTAGGCTAAATCACATTTGTCCATCCTTATACTCCCAACAAGTAAACTAAATCACATTTGTCCATCCTTATACTCCCAACAAGTAAAATAAGCAATTTAGTCAATTTTCAACACAAGCCAGTTATTTGGCCTTATAATCATGCCATTTTAACCAATCCAAAGTAAACCAAATATTAAAATTACAGTCATCCAAATTTTACTAAAAATAGAAATAGTTTGAAAGGCATGATTACATTTATATATTCATATAATTGACAATAAACATAAAAAAAGTCCTAATATTGGCAATATAACACATTATAAATCATAAATTAAATACCCAAAAGAGACAGTGGATCTATACCACTAAGCCTCTGGGACTCCTCCACGTGTCACTCTTGGCTCTTCTCCTGAAAATTGTTAACCACATAATGAGACTCAAAAGTCCCAGTAACCAAAGCCAATTTATGATAGTGTATACAAACAGTTAAGTGTGTGCTTACTAAGTGAGAATTAAAAATAATATAATTCCAACAAATATAAGAAATATTATAATAAACACAAACAACCATCCTTATATCCCTCCATTAACCTCGAGCCGTAGCCCTCACTCGGTACTAATTACCCGGCCAAAGGTAGATTAGCCCGAGCCCTTACAAACCACCTATTGAGCTCCAATAGGGGCGTACCACGTGGCACATAAATACAACAACAATAGCAAGTCTCCCAACACCTCCCACATAATCAAAAAATTTCATAATAATATTGCACAATTATATAATATTACAAAATTTATAATTTTCTCAATAATCACCCAATTAACAGAAGTAACACAAATCAAAAAAAAGCATGGTTACCTTGTGGCTTTTTCAATAAATTATTCCTTAAAATTTCTCTCTTCTCCACAATCTTCACCAGTAATACAATCTACAAATAACATATTATTTATAAATATTAGTTTCAATTTTGAAACTAATAAAATAATTCTAATAATAGAATTAAAAATATAACATAATTCCTAATCTCAATCTTAATACAAATCTATAGTTAATACTATTAAGTAAAATTTTTAACTCCTCTTTTAATTATCAATAAACATTAATAATCTAAAAACAAATTTTAAACTAATTTCTATTATCAAAATTTTCTTTTTATTTTATAAATTCGTACCTAAAATACCCAAAAATTAAAAATTGAGTCTCAGCTTAGAATCATAATCCTATAACCATAATAATTCATTTCTCATCCCAAATAATCATCTAAACCTCAATAAATCAACATATATTTTCAGATCTAGTTTAGAATTTGATCCATAAGCCATAAATTCAAAGATCATTAACAAATTTATACTCTATAACATTTATTATACTACTGACAACCTCAAAAACCATATTTATTCAACATAAATTCATCCCTCTTTCAGATCTTAAATTTTCTACCACTACAAACTTAGAAACTAAAGAAGAAGGATGACTAAGAAAAATTTTTAGAACACTTACTTAGTCTTGAAAAGCTTAAAATCACACCCTAAATATCCTATTAAAAACTCTTACCTTAAAACCCAGCACCGGTGAATTTGGCTCACAGATGCTCTCTCTGCCGAAGCTCACGCACGAAAGAAGGAATGAAGAAATGAAGGAACAGGTGAGTTTTTATAAAAATTCAGTGGGTCCCACATTTTTTTTAAATTATTTTCTCTCTCTTCTTCTTCTTTTCTTTTTATTATTATTTTATTATTGTTACTGTTGAGGCGGCGGACGAAGCAAATTCGTTTTCTCCTTCTTCTTCCTTTCTTTTCCTTTCTTTCTTTTTTTATTATAATAATAATAATTTAATAATATTTTTTTTTTATTTATTATTATTATTATTTTTATTTTTTTTTTTTTTTTTATTTTTTTCATACTTTTTTTTTATAATAATAATTTAATAATACTTTTCAAATTTTTATTAACCCAAATTAACTATTAAAATTTAAATTGGGATGTTACACCATGTCAATCATGTTGTGGGATATATTCTGTACCTGGGGTTACCAATCATTGGGGAGGAGAATTTCTATATTGTCCCTGAGAAGTATAACTCCTATATCACCCTCTCCGCCAATCTGGAGAATAAGATTATGAGTGCTAGCTCTTATATGAAGATCATGGAACTATTCTCTAAAAAATCAACTACACACGGTCAGCCCTATGAAGCATTTGGTTTTTATTTGAATCCTATTGAGCTAATAGATCTTAGCCCTCGAGGGAGGAAAGCCTGTACAATTCCATCTGCAGATCGCTTAGTCCTTTCTCTGTAGTAACCAAATAGCCCTAAGGATCATGTTTTTATACCATCTATATGACAGCATGAAGGGGTCCCTAATGAAGAAGCCCTTCAACAACTCTATGAGCTCGTCTGATTCTTAAAGTTATGGACAACCTCATACTTCCCTCTACTCCATCAAGAACCTTTCCCTGAGGATTCCCACACCACCACCCTTTCACCTACCTATTAGGTGATCATCCTCTAAATGAATTGAAAAACTTTTTTAAGTTCTTTTACTAGCAGAGCTAGTCCTTACGAAGGACCCTAACGCCTTTTAATATTTTGGACCATTGCCTTCCTACCTAGTATAAATACTTAGTAGATCAGAAGAACAAGCTCACCTTGTTATTAAGGGACAAGGTTTTTCTCTCAGCCACCACTCTCAAAAAATATGGCTACCATATACTAACTCCTCCTCCAAATCCTTAAAGGTTTATTTAGAGTTATATCACCTCCAACTGGTAGTGAGCTAGTTTAGGTTGAGCCAGTACATCCCTCGGGGCTGTCCCTTCAAGTTAGGGTAGAGCTGCTAGACCAGGAGGCCATCGATCAGATAATCGTTCCACGCACTACTTAAAAGCAATGCAAGGTGGAATTTGTAGATAATAATGCTTGCCTTTGTTTCAATAAATGATGGCCTCAATGCTTCAGGCGCATTATAAAGAGCCATATTAGTAAGTATTGTTTTCTATGTTTGTTCTTTTCACTTTTTGACATAATGTGGCTTGCTTTGAATCTTTATAGGCCATGATTGGATGCAATTGCATGTGCCGGTGAATTTCTTGAGGGGGAACATCGATGCTCCTGTTGCTTTGAAGACTCAGATGGCCCTTTCATGAGGTCCGTAGTTAAAGAGATTGAGAGGGATGATGCATCCTCTCATATCTCGATCCTAGAGAAGCCTAGTTCTAAGAAGAGTCACCCTCAAGTTGCCGAAACAAAAGAGATAAACCTAATAAGAGGAAGTGGGTTCCGTCTCCTTTACTTGACTCTAAGAAGAGGAAAAAGACATAATCTCTTCTTCCTGATCAACCTTCCTCTATATCTTCTTTGGTCAGACCTATTCCTCAAAAGGGAAAACGCATGCAGAAGCGTCAACATACCATGATCCTGTCGGCTAACTCTAATGATAGCAGGATGAGTCCCCTTCACAGTGGAGGGTTGGAAGCTCAAACTTTAGACCCTCAGTTGGTTACTTCCACTACCATACCTAAGCTAATGCTGAATCCTCAGGTGGTTATGTCTTTTGCTATCCTTGCAGCAACTTTGGATACCCAAAGGGTTACCTTTACTACCATTCCTGAGGTAGTCCTCCAGGACCCTATAGAGATTTCTCACAAGGTGGCCCGTGAGGTGGTAGAAAACATAAAAGATCTTGTAGTTATTGTTGAGGTTTGAGAAGCCACGTTTGTCATGGCCTCGAATGGTGTTAGTGATCTAGAAAGTCTCGAGGATACTACTGACCAGGAGGGCATTTTCACTGCAGCCCCGGATGGTGACTCAAGGCTTAAGGCCAATAAAGTTTGGGAGACTGCCTCTACCAAGGCCCCAGAGGTGGTTCCTCCTATCAGCTCAGTAAGAGCCTTCAAGACCGAGGACTTTACAAGACCCTTAGAGGAGCCTCAAGTAGCGACTGTCGCCAGTCACATAACCAGTACTTGTTTCATTAGTATTTTTGTCCTTTCTTGTCCTCACCATCTTTGTTACGCAAGTCCCATTGAGCATGCCAAAAATGGTTCATGTGTGAATGATAAATAACCAAGCATGTTAGAGATGATGAGTCTCAATTGATAACAAAAAGGTCCTGGACTCCCTTACCACAGTTCACCTCGATGTAAAAGATATGTAAGAAGTAGTAAAACAAGTGTTTTTGACTTTTTATTGAAATGTGAAAGGTTACAAGTCTAAATTAAAAGGTAAAAACTAACTGCTAACCTTAAAAAAATGAGTGCAGAATATGAGTCTTTATTGAGTATTGACTGTTTCTCTTCTGTGATTTCGTATTTTATTTATAGTATTAAAGTGATGGTAATATCTTTCTCAAGACCTAGAACATTCTGTGAAGAATCGGGGGTCCCGTAAAACTCATGACACAGTTTTTACTTAGTATCTTCCATTTTTAGCAACTAGCCCATTTCACCGAGACACTTGGGCACAATGATGCTGTTCCCGTGGATTTTTGAATTATTTGAGATCGTGTCTTTATGTGCCAAAGGTCTAACATTTGCAATTGGCGGGATTTCGACATGTTCATCCTGTTGTGGTTTTCTTATTGAACTTGAGGCTAGCCCCTTTACTCAGATTGGGCCTGACTCTTTAGTCACTTAACCTAAATAGCTTTATGACCTATCGAGCGATGTTTCATATTTTAGCCTAAATAAAAGTATAGATCATCTTTAGTTATTTTCGTGCTCGAATTCTGTGGTACTAATTAAATAATAATAATGGTAGTTGACAAAGAGATGAAAGCAATGTGCAAATGCACCCTTACTTTAAAAAAAATTACAAATTATATATGTAGATTTTATCAGACTCGATAAAAAATATTTAATCTCAAAATTTTATTAAATATATTAATATTTAATAAAAGATATAATATATATAAAATATATTTTATACGAAAGACTATATCAATCCATTTAATGTAATTGTTTTTTAAATAATGATGATTGATATATTTATATTATTACAATACAATTTTATTCATAATATAATCATATTATTTTTTAAATAAAATTATTGATTCCGATTCTCACTGTCACTGAATGGAAATATTGATGGGTGACATTGGAGAGGTTGTGATAAATGATGAGGGCGGCCCTGTTTGGTCGCAGAAAAAGATAAGGGCGGCCATGTGACTGCGGGAGTGATGAGATGAGAATGGGAACCAACAGAGTCCACGGGACAAGAAACGCAGTCAAGTGAGAATCATGAGCTTTCGTAAATACGCGAAACATTGTTAATAAGACTCTGACTTTGTTCTCGCTCCCACGCACATTCCGTCCCATCTGATTTGTACCTGCCGAAAGCTTTGTAAATCAAGTGGGTGGGCGAGAAAAATAAGGTCACATTTTGTTTTTTTCACATACACCCTCACACCGCACATGTTGCAAATTTTAAAAAATCTTGATGCAAAACTTTCAAAACCTTTATTTTGTACTGCTCCAATTTTTTTTATAAATTATTTTTATCAACATTATTAATATTAATATAAAAAATAAAAATGTATAGAATTTTAAATATGTCCATATATATAACAAATTCAAAAAGTAATATCATGTTATTTTTTTTCTTTTATGAATGATAATTTTAAAAATATATTTTAAATATTGTTAGGTAAAAATAAAAGGGGGTGTCACAAGTTGTGCCAGAAATATAGGGTTTCAAAAAGATGAAAGAACCTGATTTCTAATCAAATACGGGGAACCCAAACTCTCTTACCACAATTCATCTGAATGTAAAAATGCGAAGTGAACAAAATTAATATAGATGCATAAAATTAGAAATACATTAATTAAATAAAGAGGTGGCGGATTATGCTGGCCGTACAACAAAAAAATAAAGACTAAAATTACATGATAAAAAGAAAAATAAAATAAAATAGTAGACACAAAGTCTGAAATTAATAGTTTGTTGATGGTGATGATGCTTGTTAAGAGAGAGCTCCTCTATTTATATATGATCTTGACTTGATATCTAAGCCCCATGATCGCCAATTTTTTTAAATTTAGGAACCACTTCTTTCATTATGGTTACTCATCATGGGTGGAGTGTAGATGACTTAGTGGTTAAGACTTTTTAAATATTTTTTTTTAATTATTTTAAAGTCAATTAAGTTGAGTTGAGCCTATGCCTCCAAATTTACAAATTGAGTGCAAACAAATATTATCTAAAAAGCCGCATCGTAATTTAAAAATAAGATTAAATACACCTTTTAAAACATGCCTTATAAATGAGATCGAATGAGAATTTGTAAACCTGGATAGATTTTATTTTTAAGTATCTTTGAAATATAACAGAAAACTAGCGTACTTTAATTTAAGGTACCTAGCTTCTATTGAATTAAAATAGTTGAATTTTTAATTCAAAAACAAGTTAGAACAATTAACCCCAAGGGTTGATTTTATAGTAAGTAATTGGTTAAACATATATGCTTACCTGTTAACGTAGTTATCAGATATTTATTCTTAACATGCTAGATTTTATTGTCGTATTTAATTGAGGACATCTTTGAAAAACATTTCTCCATATTGAATTTTTTAAAAATTTTATTTTTAATTTGACTGGAAAAATTGTTTAAGCACCTATTTTTTTTTTTTTAAGTAAACTTTTGCGTCTATTAATTTGCAACTCAAGCTTTTGTTTGCGGACGGTGGATAACATTTCCTCACCTGTTTTCTGGGTTAAAACTTTAAAGGGTTGGGCTAAACCCAATGTAAATTACATTCGGTCTCATTTAATTATCAAGCATATTACCAAAAAACAATTTATCAAGCATACAGATGGGCTTGGATCCACAGAGGCTGGTCTATTGTTAAAGTGGTAGGCCCAATTTTGAAGACAAACCTGTGTTGTTGCTTTACACGAGATCACATGCCACCAGATAAAGATGAAAAATTGAAAACGTCTCGCATAAAAAAAAAAAAAACAAATAAACAAAGAAGCAAAGAATAAGACAATAACTCGTCCCCTTGCACTTGCAGTTTTGTAAGGGGTACATGTTTTAAATATAAAAATCAAAACCATTATAATCACAGAAACAGGAACTCTAGTTGTTAAAAATGTTATCATCCACATGCTTCTCAATATCCTAGCTCAGCAATCATGATCCCCCTCGATGCTTCGCTTTCCCTTATTCTTCTGTTCTTGTTCCCTGTTATCTGGTATTTTCCTATGATACAAAATAAAGAAAGCTATACTGTCTTATCCAGTCCCGCCAACATCGGAAAAGAGTCCCACGGAAACGCATTGTTATTACGGTGCTATTACATGTCTCATTAATTTTAGGGATTCAAAAACAGCTGGGAGAAAGGAAACATTTTCGAGGTGCATTGAATGGGTATAGTGTATTATGATTTCCGAAGAAACATGCGATGAAAGAAAAAAACAAATAGTGACCTCCCACCCAAACTTCACATCCGTGGTTTTGTTATTTTGCTTTTCAACCATTTGAGAGTGCCTCTTCACACAATGGGTCATATCATTTTTTCACGCCCAACTGTTTCATCAACATCTATTCTTTGAATGCTTTCCTTTTTTCGTATTAAAATCATCCCAAATGCCGAGTCATTCCCCTTTCATATGATTTGAATGTAATTAGCCATCACCTAGACACGATGAAGGTATTGTTCACATTAAAAACAATGACTTTAGCAAGTTCCAAAAACGAATAATAATGATAAAGAAGAAGCTCTGGCATTGAAGTTTTCAGTATAGAGATGAAAGACATGGATGATGCCGTTTTTGAGAGTCTGTGCCTGCCTTAATCGACTAGTATCCCTTTTTCATTCGGTCAGTAATATGATTGTTGGCTTGAAAAGGTAACTACACCTTACCAACAGGTGAAAACACAAAAGCGAACATCTTTGAAGAGCATTGCTTACAGAGCAAACCATCCCAATCCCTTACACGTGGGGCTTGGAGTTTCTAACTTGGGCACCGCATATTTGAAGTTGGGGAATTTATAAGCTCGGAAAAAGAAAAGAATAAATACGTTCGTGACTCAGCTGAGTCTGAAGAAAGGAGAAACTCAGACCAAGGTAGCCGTTTTCTTTAATCAAAAGAAAGATGCCCCATTGCACTTCATTACAGAGGTGTCTTTAAGCTTTTCTCCTTTTCTTCTCTTACATCTCTCCCTCTTGCTCTCCCCCACCCCACCCACACCGACTTTATATATACATGTTTCTTTCACTGTACTTTCTACTTAGAGAGAGAGAGAGAGAGAGTCCATTAGAAAAGGATTCACTATAGAGAGAAGGGGAGAGAGCGGGAGAGAGAGATAATGAGTTCATCTTCAGGTCCGAGCAGTGGGTATGGTCCCTCTTTCAAGATCTTGTTGATCGGCGACTCTGGTGTGGGAAAAGGTAGTCTAGTCGTCAGCTTCTTATCCGGTTCTCTTGAACTTCTTGCCCCAGCCATTGGTATTTATCTAAGCTCTCATTTGCTTATTCATTCTATCAAGTTCCTCTGGAAATCTCGGACTTGAACCTATCATGACATGACTCTGACATCTTGATTGCTATTTTCCACCACCAACCTGAAGTTCTGAACAGAACAGCCAAGGGATTTTGTGTGATATTTCTTATAGATTCGTGTCAAGCAAACAGTATCTGCTGATTTTCTATTTTAAATTTACAATCCACTTTCTGAGTTGGAACTTTTTAAGTTCGTTTCAATGATAAGGTGGCAGACCAACCTCGAACCCTTAAGAAGCATCTTTCCGTTTATGAAATGATCTAATCTAACTGCTCTTTTGTCTTCATCATCTGCAGCCGATGAGTTTACGAAGCAGCTCACAGTAGGTGGGAAGACATTGACATTAACAATTTGCGATACTGGTAACTTGTGCCCAAATCTTGTGCTTCCATTTGATTCATGAAATCAGGCTCTTTTTTCTCATCAATAATACTTCCGCAACTAGACTTGTGGAAGCAAACAAAAAGAGTGGAATGTATCTCTCTTATTTATATCGTGTGGACCATGTGTCCATTGACACAAGTGACTGTTCAGTAATGCTTTCCCTTTGTGAAACGTTATATCTGTTTCGCAGCTGGGCAGGAAAGGTTCAGAACTCTAACAAGTTCATATTTAGAGGAGCGCAAGGAATCATTCTGGGTATGCTAAACTAATTCCAAAATCTATCTGCATATTGAGTTCTGGCTAGAAGACTCTGTAGAGAATTGCTTTATGGAAAATTTGGTGGGTGAGACTTGTTTTGAGCTACGTGACTCTCGATACTTTTATTGGTGGTTTTCATGGCATCTGTTATGTTGGAATGAGGCCTGATATATGATGACCAAATTAAGCATTTAAAAGGAATCATTTCCATTGTTGGGAATTATAGTTTAATACAATGCTTATTGTTTGCTCTCATTTTAGTGTATGATGTCACAAGGAGAGACACATTCACAAACTTATCAGAAATGTGGTCTAAGGACGTGGAACTCTATTCAACTAATCAGGATTGTGTGAAGATGCTAGTTGGAAACAAAGTTGACAGGGTAAGATTTTTGCTATGATTTTGTATTTATTTATGCAAGGTATGGGAAGGAATTGGTTATCACAGGGAAATATTCCGTCAGTAAAATTACAGGGAAATATATTAATGTAGCATGATGAAATATAAAGTTTTGAGCTCATCTCCATTTACAAGGGTAATGAAAGAAAATTCAGGTTGTCTACCCTGTGTCTCTGCTCAGTGAGGCACAAGTCTTGTTAATCTGTACTACTACGACAGCTTTAGGAAGAATAGAAAATGGTGACATAGGCAACAAGCTAAGATCTTAATAAGTGAAATGAAAAGCAGCTCACTTCACAAAGGGCAAAGCCCTGCATGTTTAGGAGAATCATCTTTTGAAATCTAGGCTGGTACTGCTTATTTCCAGGGTTCTTTTACTAGCATAAATTTTTTCCTGACGTCTTCTGTTCATTAGTTTACTTGATGGTTATTTATTTGTGTTCAGGATTCTGAAAGGGTTGTGAGCAGAGAAGAGGGCTCAGCCCTCGCCGAAGAGTTGGGCTCTGTGTTTCTTGAATGCAGTGCTAAAACTCGAGAAAATGTGGAGAAATGCTTCGAGGAACTTGCTCTGAAGGTACATTTGGAGACTCAGATTATTCTGTACATCGTTTTCCCCTATGCATTGATAACAAATCGGCTGTTGTTTGATAGATAGTGGAAGTTCCTAGTCTTTTGGAAGAAGGATCCACCTCAGTTAAAAGGAATATTCTAAAGCAGAAACAGGAACCCCGATCATCTCAGAACGGTGCTTGTTACTCCTAAAATGCATTTCGGGGGACAGTGAATCTTGAGTAGCACAGCTTGGAGCCTTGGACATATCATGTATATTAATTAAGCTTCTTCCTTCGGCCAAAAAACAAAAACAAAAGCTTCATCCTTGGCTTCTGACTCGTCATTGTCTGCCCGTCGCATTATACTTTGCACTAACAAGTGAAAAATTCCTCCAACATTATGCCTATTATCTTGTGTAAATGGGCTTGCCTTTATGTTCTCCATTTTAGCTCACACCTGACCAATAAATCAATGCAACCTTGTAGACTTTGTTAATGTTGAACAGATGAATGCTCGCAGGATCACCCCCTTCATAGATCGTGTGTGTCATTAATTAAGTCGCAGTTTGGTATCTCATGGTGCTCATTGAAATCTATATTTTATATATAATATAAAAATTTGACATAGTGTGAACGAGCAATTAATATTAAAACACTGGCTATTCATATGCAAGCGTTCACTTGGATATTCTTGATTTCTTCTTGGGGCAAAGACGCGAGAACGATATTGGCTTCCCAGTAATTGGCATCGCTATGACATTGTTCAACGCACAATGATCCTCTGAATTATTTTTTTGGGTGAGGGGAGGTTTAATGGAAGCATGGCATGTGGTGGGGCAATGATTGGGAATGGATGGACGGTGTTGTGTAGAATTGCCAAGACGGAAAGAAGGAAGGTGCGTCAAAGTGACCCCAACACATCCTGAATCCATGTGAGATGAGGCATACATAACAGTGTGGTTGGAGCAGAGCAACAAAATTTGGATTCAACCTTGTTAAAATGTCGTTGAAATATTTTTAAAATTAAGAGATATCTTTTTTAAAAAGTTACGTCTTTATAAATTAAAGAGCTATGCCCGTAAAAAATTTATGAACGTTATATAGAGAGTTATAATCACCAATATTATGTATTTTTAAAAGAACTTTTGGATGATTATAAAACTAAAAGATATCAATTAGTAAAAGGAAATGTATTTCAAAAAAATTTTATAAATTAAAAAGAACGTTGTTTTCATGAAAGTTTATTATAAATAGGCATTGATCAATATTAATTATTAATAGGAATGTTTATGAATCAACACAAAGTTATTCATAAACCAATATAAGGGTTATAAATCAATATTGATTATAACTTTTAATGAGAATATTATTATTTAAAACGTACCACTTTAAAACATTACTTAAATATTTATAAATACTACTCACCATCACTCATTTGAAAAATCTAATATTGACATCCATTCAGCTATTAAAATTCATTATCTTTAATTTTTGACGAGTGCATCAGAAATAAAATTAAATTATCACTTTGTAAAAATCATAATTAACTTGACTTGAAGTTTGGTAGTACAAACCATATTTAAGGGTCTCTATTGTATCTCCAAAAAAAATTGACATCAACTTAACCCACAGTTAAAGATTGGAATAAGTGTGAGGAAATTAAGACTAAACGAAAGTATCGTCTATGTTTTATGTTTTAAAGATGACGTGCACAACTTTTTCCCATATTTCTATTTCTGTTGATTTTGAGAGAACCATCCCTGCCAACAAATGTGGTGAGAGATGGTGCAACTTGGGGAGAAGGCGGTGAAATGAATTGAAATAAATGTCAAACCCATCGTGGTTATGGGGTGGCAGTGGCGTTTTCGGGCTCTTCATGCCTGACTGGGTGTCCCTCAACATGCCAAAGTGCACTGGGCTGGGACCACTCGCCTCCGCATAATGCTACATCAATTTCACGCCCCATTGTGCTTTTTTCCAATCACCTTTTTTGCGTCCATCTCCCAACACCACAACATAAAGTCAATACCCTTAACCAAAAAAAAAAAAAAAAAACCAGGAAAGTGAACACAATCATCCCACGCCAGGACAATAAATGTTACTTTCCTTGTTCAATTTTTCCTTCATTTCTTGAGTCATAACTGGCTAATGATGTAGTCCCACACCTTCCACTTTATTGGCTCTGCATGTGGTGATCTGATGACATGCGGGTCAATTCTAGAGGCCCATGTGTTGCGGCTGGGGCTTGTCAATGTGCGCTCTTCTTTCACTTTCAGTTCATTCAGATCATGTCGATGCTCCACTTTAACTCGAGTTTCAACTTCAATTATTTAACCTTATTGGTTTCATGAAAAAGCTGGACCACCATTGTTGTCATTGAAGTCGAACAGGACAGAATTCATGAAGGCCTCGAATTGTGCTGAGGAGAGGGATTTCGGCAAGTGGTGGTCACCCCTGGGACACTGACTCTCTTGAATAAGCGATCGATAGAGTTGGAAGAAGCAACGTCTCTCACCTGCACCACCAACAATTCTTTCACAAAATACTATCCCAAGTAGCCAGGGACCGCCACGTTGTTTTACTCTATCCCGCGCGCGTGAGCTGATGAATATGTAAATTACTTTATCAATACTTTAGCTATGATACTCTTGTGCTTGTGAATTTTTGTGTTTTTGATCATTCTCCACTTCTTATGCTTGCTTCTCATACAAGAGGTGGCCATTGATCAGGGAACCACCTCAACGCGTGGCTCATGATATTTTTGTAGAACTGTCTTGTGAGCTTGCATTATATTAATACATTTTCTCTACCTTATTATCAAAAAATAGTTCATTAGAATAACTCATCATCTCAATGTCAATATTTTGTTTTCGCTGACTCTCTCTAAAGATTTACGAAAGCTTTTGGACTCGGATAGACATAGAATTTGACTTCCCTGGCTTTTCGTTTTTTTTTTTCAATAAGCCTGATTATTTTCTTAAATATTTGTTTGCCTTTTATCTTATCATCTCATGCGCAAGCGGTATGGATGGGAGAAGCTTGCAGTTGCAGGAGCCGGGGAGAGTTGAATATGATTATTTTAGATAAGGCTATTTGCGTATTTAAGCCATTCATTGAACAAGAGCAACCGGCTGACAACGAATTGCTAGCATTTACAATACGTCTTACACCTATCAATCATCAAGTGGCTTGTAAAATCTAAGATAAAATCTACTTAAAAAACAATAAATGGTACAAACTAGTTCACAGTTTGGTTTGCCCTAAATACTACAAAGCCTGGTCATCTGGTGCCGAGGCCTGCACAACATGCCAGCCTTCAAATCTTTACACACACAACCCACCCCCTATATATTTACTTTCTTAAAAGAAACAATTGCAAAATTAATGCAAACATTTAGTTTCTATCAAATCTATTATATTGTAAGAAGAAAACTTATATAAAGCAGGGCACACGTCAATTCAATTTTGCTTGAATTCCAGAAAAATGTATACACAATTAATTTATAACTGCATTAAATACTTCAATCAAAATATCATAAATTTATAATTTCTAATACTATATATTTTAAATATGATTGTATAATTCAAAAAATATAATTGTATAATTTGGTGATGAAATTGTTCAGCCATCATGATACCATTAAAGATCATACATCTATTGTATTTTGATTAATTAAATAATTGTACGTAAGTCTGATTTAAGTAGAAATGTTTTTTGTATATCAATAGAAATTATTAAACATCCTAATTTTGTTTTGCATTCCGTTTTTAAAATAAATATAATAAGAAAACAAAAAATAGAGAGTAGTTAGGGAAGACAGAACAGAGCACGGGTAACGAATTAAAACCGAAGATAAAAGTCAGAAGAAATCCAACAGAAACATGAAACAAGATCTCTCCAAGCCAATAGGTAATGGACATTATGAATTTCGGAGGATTTCTGCGGGTCTTCCTGCTTAATTTCTGGAACTCCGATGCCAACTCTTTTTCATCCCATTTACTTATTATATAATCCTTTTATTTTTATATACAAAAAAATTATATCATACAATTTTAAAAAATTAATTCATTATAATAACTAAAAACAATTGAATTAATATGTTTTATATTAATTAACATTATTAATTATTTTTTATTAATATAAATTATAAAAGATAATTTAAAAATATATAATAAATATTTATTAAAGTAAATAATTTTATTTAAATAAAAAATAAATAAAAAGTAATAGTTTTTCTTAAAAATAAAAACAGAGTGCAACTCTGAACAGCGAACTGTAGGTTTCGGGTTTCCAGAGCGCTACACAAGAAAACGAGAGTGACCAATTAATCAGCCCACAAAACAAACAGTCAGGCTGCAAGTTGCATACTTTGAAGTCAAAATCACTCTCTCACCATTTTGTCCTTTCCTACCCACCAAACCTCCTTCTTGGCCTTTTGCCTTTCACACTACACTCTTCTACCTACTTTGATTCCGATTTGCAGTGCATTTTCTTAGCTTATTCCTAAAGTTTGAACCGTTAACTATATGTCTTCATGACCAGAAATAAACGTGACAAATTAATAGATATTCTGACTGCAAGTTGCAGACTTTCATGCCGAGATTACTCTCTCTCCATTTTGTCCTACTTCTTATCACGGTTATTGGGTAGAGTTGAAAATGAAAGCTGACTTAAAATGTCGCCCATTTAATTCTATCTTTATAAGAGTTTAAGTTTAAAAAATAATATTTTAAAAAAATTAAACTTTTAAACCTGACCATGAAAAAAGGCTCGAGCCGTTTTTTTAAGCTTGTTCTTATTTTTTTCTTAAAAAATAAATATTTTTAATTTTTAAATTAAATTTAAATTTTAGAATATATCTTTATATTTTAAAATTAAAATTTTTATTATTTATTTTTAATTTTTAAACATTATAATTTATATTTTTTAGAAAATATATGAAATATTATAATTACAAAATTTAATTTTAAAAAATTTTAAAAAATAAAAAATTAATAATAAAGGCTTACAGGCCTCAACCTTACCTTTTATATAAGAGTCAAGATTTAAAAAATTAAATACTTCAAAAAAATTGAATTTAAGAGCTTAGGTTCTAAAAGATTGAGTCTATATGAACCAACCCACTCATTTTTTAACTTTATTTTTGGATGCGGTGTATTTCTAATTTACTATCAACTTCCTTGTCCGCGTGCGGATGAATGAAAGGAAAACTTTTCAGAGAGAAATCTATGTAATCGTTTGATCAAACTGACAGGCATTTTTCCACTATTCTCAATTCAAAGCTACGAAAGACAAGTGATCAGATATTCTAATCCGTAACATACAAAAACATCGAATCCACGTTACACATTCCACCGCCTTCACTTTCTACTGTTTTTATCTGAATCTCCTTTGCCGCCGTTCGCGTTAGCGTTGAAGGAAGCATTATTTGCATGAGATTCTGCCTCTAGCGAAACAGTGCCACCTGGAGGAGCAGCCATCACAGTGCGTGTTTCCATTCGGTACTTACTGTACATGTCGCCTCTGTAGAATTTTCTAGTCCTGATCACCAATATGAAGGAGATCAAGCACCCTATAACTGTCGACGCTGTGATTATGAGAAAGGCCATCCTGTAGCAGTGAACTCCTATGCAACTTAAATCTTCCCCTGCTTTCCTTGTCGACCCTTTTGCCTGCAATTGCTTCGAAGCCTCCTTGTCGTATAAAGAGCCTGTCACTCTCACGTTCAGTATGTAAGCTCCCACAGGGCTCGCCACTGCTCCCAGATTGAGCAGAGTGGAGTAATACTTGAGGCCGAATATTTCAGATATGATGGCGAATATCAACGGCCACTGTGCTCCGAAGCAAAATCCGGCAATCACGGAGGACAAGTAGAGAGAATTGGGGACACCGAAGGCAATTAGAAGATGTCCGACACATGACAAGAGCATGACTAGAGAGAGCATCAAAGGACGAGGGAATTTGTATTTGGTCAGGAAGATTTCAGAGGTGAAACCAGAGACTACTCGTCCCAAATAGTTCCATATGCTCACTAAGGACACGAAGGTGGAGGTGCTCTTACTCGGGTATCCCAAAGATTTTGCGATTTGTCCCATGTTGTCAATAGCAGTCAGTGTCCCGCCGACACTGAAAGTTGAGGCAGTGAACAGAACCACCATGTCGATGCTGAACAAAGCTTGCAAAATGGAATAGTCCTCTCCCCTGGTCGGTGGTTTGAAAACGTTGCTCAGACAGGAACTTTGCTTCTCTGACTTGGTGGTGGTGGAGGAACATTCTAGCTGGGTCTGAGGTGGTTCCGTCATTGAAGGTGGAGCTTCAGTGACGACCATCACTTCAGAAGCATCGGTCAAGGCTTGGTTTTTGGCTCTCCAGAGGCGGAGTTCCTCCCTGAAAACCACGGCAAGTGGGAGAAAAAGTAAAAACAGAACCACAAGGCCATCGAACGCGTATTCAATCCTCGCAAAGCTCAGCCTGTTCTGCACGATGATCAATACCATGAGGAACCCGGCTAGCCCAAGCGAGATATAAAGAAGATTATAGAAAACTTTGAGCTCCTTGGGTTGCCGAGTGGTGTTCATTATCCGGATTGTTGGGAGGAAAATGGTGGAAACAGCTGCGGGAATCCAAGCAATGAGCAAGATGAGAGATTTGGTGTCGTCGCCATAGAAGGCATGGTAAAGCTGAGTTATGATGGCGCCGCTGAGCCCAACATAACCCTTGAGAAGCCCCAAAACGCTGCCGCGGCTTCCGGGGAAGTTCTTAACGCATGTGACCAAAGCACCGGTATTGGCAAAAGTCTGGGAATTAGCCCCAATGCAAATGTAGAAACACATTTGCCAGAGTCGGGGCTTGGCAATACGGCCGGTGACGGCGAGCCAGATCATGAAATAGCCGAAGAAATTCATGATGGCCCCGATGGAGAGGACCACCCAAGGAGGAGTGATCTCGTTGATCAACCCGGACAAGATGCCCGTGTTGGCACCCAAGTCTTTGAAGAAACTGAGCAGGTTGAGAGTGGTTTGGTCGTAGCCTAACGAGGTCTTGACGTCGTTTGAGTATAAACCGAAAATATAGGTAGCGCCGGCGACTGCCATGATAAGCAGAGACGCGAAGACCATGAACCAGTGGCCGGTGATCATTTGGTGGGTGAAGCTTGTCATTTGTCTCCAGCCACCACCGCCGGTAGCGGTACTGACCTGTGTAGCTACCATTGTTGCGACGATGTTGTGGGGTTTAAGGTTTGGAGCGAGGCTATGTAGAGGAGCGAGAATGGAGGATGATCCAGATCCAGATCCACATGGAGTCTCAACGCAGTTTAACTATAGGGCAGACTAAGGGGATGGCGTCCGTGGATAGGAATCTCATGTGGGAGGACATATAATTACGTCGGCCCAGAAAATGACAAGCATTACGCGCGGGCTTACTGTTGTAGTAAGTTTACCAGTAACTAGTGCTTGCCGGGTCCCAGAAGAGGCTGGACAAGATCGGGGATAGACATCACAAATTCACAATACGACTGCTGCTGGAGGAAACCGAAGGGAACGTCGCATACGTTTAAGTTTGTTGTCTGTTTAAATCATTGACCAGAAACCAAGGGAAGAACCTGGAGCCAAGGAATTTAGAAATCAAATATTAAATCATTTGTATAAATGAAAATACATAAATATATCTTGAAATTTAGAAATCACTAAATAATAAATTATTTTTATTAGCGTGAACAATGCCATATAATTTCTGTTTTGTGTGAAATCACTTTTAAAATTTATAAAGTATAAAAGAACTGATCACTTATTTAAGTTTATATAAATGGATCCAACGACTTAATTACCCCATCGAAAAAAACGAAGAGACAATTGCTGAAATTAGGATGATCAGGGAGAAACTTTTCTTACATAGAAGAAGAGGACGACCCAAAAAGGACATTCAAAAACCAAGTCGAGAAGGATTAGTTGAGAAACCAAAATTAAACAAGAGTGACTTGTAGCTCCTCTTGGATAAACCAGATGCTGGCCCTGGAAAGTGAATCGTAGGTTTGGAGGTGATTTAGAAATCCTTGTCTGGCTATTATTTTTTGTAATATATTAATGGTGATTTAGAACACTACTGATGGCGACAAAAAATAACGAGAGAAGCATGAAAGCATGCATGCGTCATTGGACACCTCTTATTTCTCGTACCTGTTATTTAATTTGTAATATTAATGCCTCCAAGATTCTTGACAATAACTAGATAGGATGGCAGGTACTATTATTACAGTTACAGTATCATTGCCAAATTGTTAAACTCGTACAGAGAACTCTGATGTTGACCCTGCTGGGAGTTTTCTTGCTCCAGTCAAAGACCGGCCGGTTAGTCTCCTACTAATCAGTTGTTTATTTGACGAGCATACCATTCCCGTGTTCCCTAGTCCATGCCAGTTTGGTTATCTCCTTCCCTCCAATATTCCCACCTATAAAATGATTTATGAAATCTAAGCAGTGATTGATTAATGTGTTTTTTAAAATATCTTTTGAAAAGGGTGCTTTTAATTAGTTTTAAATGAGAGCATGAGAGGGACAAAAGTATTTAAGAAACGGTATTGGCTTTAAAGACACTAAATAATGGGAAAATCACATCTAAGTAAGGACTGTTCAAGCAAATTATTTATAAATAAGGATTAACAAATTTTATTTAAAAAAACAAATCATGTTCTTATTTTAACAATCTATTTTGTATTGATATTTTTTTATAAAAAAATTTATTTGTATGATCTTTGAATGTAATTCTCCCTTAAATAATTTCCTTGATCAACACATAGTATAGTAAAAAATGAAAGGTCTTATCAAAAAAAAAAAAAATGAAAGGGAGCGAGTATCGTGTTTGTTCCCAGCTTCCAAATCTGAAATTATTTCCAGGATTATTGAGCATGTGTGGGTGGGGGAGGTAGGTTTATGGGGCGTCAAACTCACGTGTTTCTAGTCCTAAACTGATGCTCCAGCAAATATTAGTGCGCCATCATTACTTCATTAGTGATAATATGCAAGCCGAAGCTAGGCAGGCCCAACCTCGTCACCCCAATGAGCATTCATGAGAGTATGGGGATGACGTCATATGTTGCCAGCCAAAGGCCAAGGCCATGTTTGGAATTCTGAATTCAAGCTCGCGGTACGCCAAAATGGGGAAGTCGATCGGTATCCTGGACGCTTTGCGCTTTTTTTCTTCTCGGGTCCGTTACAACCTTCACCTTCCATTGGGAATTGGGGCCTACGCTTCATTTGTTAATTATGATTCTGTCCCTGACTAGCGCTCGAATATATTTTATGCTTTCTGTGTTGAACTTGCCTTGTATGACGGCGGCGGATTCCTTACAGGTCCTTGAACTTGTTTTCCGACGTGAATACGTGATTCCTTGTGAATTCATTGCACTTAAGTCATTCACATGTAAGAATAACTCCTCAGTTTTGTCCAAAACAAATAACTCCTCAGTTAAAGTGATCCAAAAGGTTCCCACACATTTATTTATTTATTTATTTATTTTGCCTTTCTGGAATACTACTACTATGCTTTCCGGGAAGTTCTGAATGCACGTGGCCAGAGCACCGGCAGTGGCAAAAGTCTGGGAATTAGCACCTATGCAGATGTAGAGACACATTTGCTTGCCAAACTTGGGGCTTAGGAATCCGAACAGTGAATACTGATGGCGAGCCAGATCATGAAGTGGCCGAAGGAATTCGTCATGGCCCCAGTGGAGAGGACCGTCTCCAAGGAGCACTGATCTCGCTGATCAACTCGAATAAGACTCCCACATTGACACCCAAGTCTCGATGTAGTCTGAGTATAATCCGAAAATATATTCAGCCGGACACGGCCATGCATGATGAATAATATTGATGACTAGCGGAGACGAGAGGACCATGAACCAGCGGCTGGTGATCACTCTTGGTACCTGAAGCTTCTCATTTATGTCGAGCCATGTTCTGACGGCCTCTGTATCTTCCGTTGTCGCGATAGTGTTGTGGGCTTTGTGCTTTCGAACGAGGTTGTTTAGACGTGTGGGAAAGGAGGATGATCCAAACGGAGTAAGAATCGCGCATGTGCCCGGGCAATTATATCAGCATGGAAAGCAACGATCGTCGTTCACGTTCAACCTTATTTTTTATTATCTTGTTTAAATCATTGACAAGACATCGAACAAGAATCTATAACAATATATCATCTCGCCATCGTCGTTTCTGCTGACTGGTTGAGGTGTAATCATTTTTTTGACTTCTGGCCGGTGAAATCAAGTAAGTTAACCCAAAAACATTTCAATCATGACACGGTGGGTGGAGTGAAATAAATGAGGGAAGTAAATCTACGCAAATATTTTAATTATTTCTCAGCCATTGGTGATTGGACACAACCGACGGTGGGGACTTTGCTGTAAAAATGGCTTGAGCGATTTGGCCAGAGAAAATTCGGTTCGAAGGTCTCCCTTCTGCTTTTTCCTGCATTGAAATAATGGAAGCTTTAGGTTATGTTTCGTTGGATGGAAGTCGAAGAAATAAGGGGAGGGTAGAGCTAAAAAAGTGAGCGAACCCGGTCCTTAATGGCTTGACTCTTATGAGCATGAGTTCTAAAGTCTAATTTCTCATTTCTAACCTCATTTTTTAAATCCAAACCTTATATAAAGAGCTTAAAATTAGCCCGCAAGTCCTGTTTTAAAGAATAAAAAAATTAAAATAAAATTAAACATTATAAATTAATTAAAATATTTTAAAATTTAAAAAAATAAAATTCTTATAATTTTTTAAAAATTAAATAACACACATTTAGAAGTCTAGTAATAAAATTTAAATCTTAATTAAAGATAATTTAATTTTTATAAATACACAAACATAATAATTATAAAAAAATAAAAAATATTAGAAATTTTATATTGTACAATAATATTTATTAAATTTTATTAAATCAATTTTAGAATAAATTAAAAGTAATAATAATATAATGCATGTAGGATCAGGTGAGCAGGTCACTGGCTCCAAACATGTGTTCTATCAAAGAAAAAAAATAATAATAATATAATAGAGCTTGAAGGGCCACCTGGGCCCGAGCCCTTTTTTATAGGACTTATCAAAGCCAAGTTCTCAAACTCCATTATTTTTTTAAAAAAATTTATTTTAAAAGCTCGAACCATTATTTAAATAGGATCTTCAAGCTCAACCCTCTAAGTCCAACCTATTATAATCAAGCCAGTATTTAGCTACAATTTTATTTGTTCAGGAGCCACATTTTCAAAACCTGACAAGACTTCGTACCAACGGTTGAAAAAAAACGTGGCTCAAAGCCACGCTTTTTTAAAAAAAAAAAACATGGCTATTGCTAACCTAACATATTATCAGACTTCAACCATATTTTTTCAAAAAACATGGCTTTGAACCACGTTTTTTTGAAAAAATATGGTTGATTACTTTTATTTAAAAAAAGTTCGTAACATTTTTGCAGAAATTATATATTTTAAAAAATTTCAAAAATTTAAATATTACATATTATTATATTAAAGCCACATTTAATGTTGCTACTAACTTATTTTATTAAATAAAATTTGATAATTTTTTTTTAATTTAAATCTTTTTCACAAGCTTTTGAACTACTTAAATACTGCAAAGTTTTATATTATATTATTATTTTTTTGTAATATTTTGAAAAAAAAATTATTTCACACAATTTAATTTTCAAATTGTTTACGATAATTAAATTTTAATTATTTTTTGATTAGATTATTAATACACATTATTTAAATTATTTTTGTTACTGGTTGACGTATATATTTTTTTTCTACTTATAAATATTTTTAATTAATATTTTAAATATCTTATTAATATGTAAGATTTTCCAACCTGTAAAACAGAAAAAAAATATAATTAGAAAATTTAAAAAAAATTAAAAAATTGAAAAGATAGATAGAATAAAAAATGAGATAAAATAAAAAATTTACTTATAAAATAAGAAACAAATAAAAAAAATTAATAAAATCATAAATAACTTACATAAAAAAAAAAAAAGAAATGAGAGTCGGAGAATATCAGAGAACCTGAGAAGATGAGGTATAGTAAAGAACAAATGAAAGGCGAGCAACAAATGAAAACAGACGGGGGCATATATAAAAGCAGATAAAGCAAGCCACTTTTTTCACAAAAAACGTGGCTCAACATGAGCCATTATCAATTTTAAAAATAATTTAATTTAATTTTTTTATGTTTTATTTTACATCAATAAAATCAAATATTTTTATTAATATTAAAAATAATTAAATTGTCCTAACAAAAAAAATTATTATATTATAAATATTGTTATGTAATTTAATTGTAAATTTAAGTTAATAAATTTATAATATTAATTGTAACTGATTAATTAATTTCTAACAAATTAATTAGTCTCAATAACATAATCATCATTATATAATTAAATATATTTTGTTATGCTAATTTTTTATAGTACTAATTTTAACCAAACAACATTTATATAATAATAAATATATTATATTTGTAATAAAAAAATATATTTGTTAAATAAAATTTAAGTATAAGATTATGAAAGTTATGTTGTTAACATTAATATAAATATATTCTATTTTGAGCCATGTTTTTCTGCAAAAACGTGGCTCTGAGCCAGCTTCTGACAAAAACGTGGTCCAGCCACGTTTTTTTGGCAAAAACATGGCTTTCACTGACGTCAGTATCCGTTTTCTGTTATTTTCTCCTTCAAAATATTAAATTAATTACGGTTTAAAAAAAATCATAGCAATAATCTGTCGCTGTTACCACTTTCTTTTTGTAGCAGTCCTTATTCGTGACCCCTAGGGGAGGGGGAGGGAACCTCCAATTTAGAGGGAGCTTTTCGAGGAGAGTGGAGAAAAAATTTTTAAAAAAATTAATTATTTAATTATTATAGTTTTAATTCAATTATAGTTAAATCATTGATTTTTGATTTATTATAACTCAGTCTTTAAAATTTTAATTCAATTATAAATCAGTCCCTGAATTTTTTCTCTTATAATTTAGTCCATAAAGTTTTAACCTCTTAAATATTAGTCCATATGTTTTAAAAAATACAATTGTAAAGATTTAAAATATTTTATTTTAAATCTATACAATTTTATTTTTTAAAACATAAGGACTAATATTTAATAGGTTAAAACTTTAAAAATCAAATTGTAAGAGGTAAAATTTAAGAATTGATTTATAACCAAGTTAAAACTTTAAAAATTGAGTTATAACGAGTCAAAGTTTAAAAATTAAATTATAATGGGTCAAAATTAGAGGATTAAATGATTATTTTTTTAAAAAAAATTTCTCTCCTTTTATTTTACCAAACAAGTCCTTAAATTGCAAATCCTTTGGTTGGAGGATGTAGAAGGTGATTCTGAATTCAAAAATGAGTTAAAATATAAATTTATTCTCATAATTTTCATCCAAGCTTAACTTGAGTTTTTCTATTTGGAAAGATTTCTAATATGGATTCCTACATGGGTGGCTATCCAACAAGACATTTATGATTAAATTTAACAAGTTAACTGCTAACTAATAATCAACTAAAAGCCGGGGCAAAATTGTACTAAATTGAAAATTTTGAGATAAAATTGAACCAAAAATACTTGAGAATATGAGATGTGCCAACGTGGAAATTTTAATGGTAGATTTATATCTTAACCTTCAAGAAATCCATGTCATGGTGACAAAAAGGCATGATTTAACATTTCCCCATCTCGCGATCGAGGGCTATCATTTCTAGTATTAATGTTTCCAAGGTTATTCCCGATAACTGTACGTAGGATAATCGTCAAACTATATGTTAAACTCAGAAGACGTTAGGGTTAACTTAAATTCAATGACTAATAAATATTCAAGGGGACGTTATTTCTCCACGTATGCGTTGGTAGAGTAGTTTCTGTTGTTCGATGATAAGAGAGAGGTTTCTTCTCCTTCTTCAGTCAAAGACATGTTAGTCGTTAACTGTTCTTCCGAGTTCTGACCCGTATATAGTATACTAGCTAGTTAATAAAGCAAGGCACACGTCAATTTAATTTTGCTTGAATTTCAGAAAAAATGTATACACAATTAATTTATAACTGTATTAAATTCTTCAATCAAGATATCATAAATTTATAATTTCTAATACTATATATTTTAAATACAATTGTATAATTCAAAAAATATAATCGTATAATTTGGTAATTAAATTGTTCATCCATCATGATATCATTAAAGATAATACATCTATTGTATTTTGACTAATTAAATAATTGTACGTAAGTCTAATTTAAGTAGAAGTATGTTTTTTGTATATGAATAGAAATTATTAAAAATCCTAATCTTATTTTCCATTCCGTTTTTAAAATAAATATAATAAGAAACAAAAAATAGAGAGTAGTTAGGGAAGACAGAACGGAGCAGGGGTAACGAATTAAAACCGAAGATAAAAGTCAGAAGAAATCCAACAAAAACATAAAAAAAGATCTCTCCAAGCCAATATATAATGGACATTATGAATTTCAGGGGATTTCTACGGGTCTTCCTGCTTAATTTCTGAAACTCCGATGCCAACTCTTCTTCATCCCATTTACTTATTATATAACTCTTGTTCATTGTGAACAACAAGTTATCACGTGTATCAGAAATCTGAATCTCAATTAATAATATAAGGTTCTTGGGCTCTCTTATCACAGTTTATCCAAATGTAAAAGATACGCAAGGCTTGGTAGAACAAGTATTTGATTATTATCGAAATATAAATGGTTATAAGTTTAAATTGAAGATGAAAACTAATTAATAAACCTAAGAACTATGGGAGCAAAATGTGAATCTTTCGAGTACTAACTGTTTTCTTCTTCTGCAATTGGTACTCTATTTATAGTGACAGAGTGATGGTAGCTTCTTCCTTAGAACCTGAAATGTTCTTGCAAAGAATCACGAATCTCATAAAACTCATGGCATGGTCTTTAATCACCGTATTTCATTTTTAGTAACAAGCCAATTTCACCGAGATACTTAGGCACTATAATGCGGTTCTTGCGAGATCCAGGATCATTTGAGATCGTATCTTTATACACCAACAATCTATAGAGGGGGTTTGCAACTGACGAGATTTTGACATGCTTATCTGGCCGTGATTCTCCACTGAGCTCGGGGCTGGTCCCTTTGTTTAGGTTATTGATTGGGTCTGACTCTTCAATTACTTAGCCTATATGGCTTTATGGACTATGCAATGCTTTGGCAAGCAACATTTTATATTTAGCCCAAACAATGCCCCTATGCTAGTGGCTGATAAATGTAAGCCACGTGGCATATTTGAAAGAGATTGAAATGTTTGTAAGATGTCCCTTATTAATTCACGTTTAACTTCAAATCATGAAAATCAAGGGATTAACCCTCAAAGGATTATCAAATTATAAAATTTCATAAAAAGGGAATTTTTCAAATCCTTTTTGAAAGGAAAACCCAAATTCAATGTTTCAAATCACAGACATTATTTAGTAAGCTCAAATCAGAGTTTTAAAAATAATGCGGAAGCATGAAAATCAATTGGGACAAAAAATAATGAGTTTTAAAACTCAAAACTAATATTTATGCAAAAAAATGATATGTGTGCCACGACTCGCGACATGTGTGTCGTGGCTCATCTTCTCTGTGCCATGCGCCACGGTGCATTGAGCGAATTTAACAGCATCAGTGCTGTCACAAGACAACATAGGGAGCGAACTTCTAACACGTCCTAAATCTCCAGTCGATATCTGATTGAGGTGATTTCAGTGTCTACATGGAGCTTTCTCCTAGCTCTAGCTAATGATACTAGTTTCTCACTCAAACTTATTTTCTATAAAAAGTTGGACATCAAAATCTATTTTTACTACTTTTCACAAAATTTTACAAATGAGGTTTCCCAACTCCACCACACTTGCCAATAGCTCACACTGACCATCTGACCACACTCAATAGACTCTAACAGATCTGTGCAATGCACTATACACAATCAAAAACATGCTTATAATAAAATCACCACTCAACCCGACGTCCTCAAAACACAAAGGGGAGTAAAGTTGTACAATTTCATCAATTTCATTCTAGTTCTTTCAAAATATATATGTATCTACTTGCACAAATATTTTAACCCTATCCACGAGTTTACAATTAAAACTCACTAACCCAAGGCACAAAATATAAAGTTATACACAAAATCATACAGTAGTGCATAAATCATGTCAAATGATCCTAGTTAGCAATTACATTAACAAATACACATAAAAACAATAAAAAAAGGCATAAAGAGGATTATTCCACAATTCTAAGCCTTTGTGTGTTTTTCTCAACTCGAATATGATGAGCTAAATCCTAAAAAATATTGAGAATTAAGGGGGGAGAGTACAATCATTCAGTAACCAAATTTTACCTAACCTATATAGTTGTATATCAATTGTAAATAGATGCAATTAAGAAAATACATAAATATCACATTTAAACACTTGGCCACAATTCACAAAACTAACAATCATGTAACCGGGCCCACAACACATAATGTTATGATACCTTACACAAAGTACAATACAGGGTCGCAAAAATAACAACCATGCGCCCCTAACACACCACAAAACTAACAACTATGTAGTCGGACTTATATGCATGATCATATACCAACCTTATATTATTCTGTTACCTCTGATATAAAACCGGTGGCTTTTACATAGCTACGTCCTTCACGGACTAATTTAGTCTTTTACTTGTGAGGAGCAACTAGGCCAAAGTGAAGTTACTCACTTATGTAATTTGGTTTCCCCTAATACTAACAACCATAGAGTGTCGTATCCTTAATCTAGTCTCCTCATGAACTAGTGGAGATTAGTTAAGTTCAAGTCCCTCGTAGAACAAGTGGAATAGTCTTAAATGAACCATAGAATAAGGGCTATTTCCTAATTTCAACAGTCGGTGCCAAGGCAAGCTCTCGATTCCAATGGTCACTGCCAGTACCACGTGGATTTAAAACAATCTACTCCTTTCCCTAGGTGAATTCCCACCAATGATCATGCTATGCAAATTTATCATATAATATGCATTTTAAACAATCAAATCATAGCACATGATCTCACATAAGCTCAAATATTCCATAAATTCAACACATTTCTCATCACAATTATCCACTCACCATACCAAACTAAAATCAAGTTCACACATCACAAAAGGTGGCATAATCAGGGTTTTTCTTTCTAAAACTATTTTGCAAGTCAAAGACATTGCCAATGTGCATCATAAATCACATTTCACAAACATAATTAATATTCAACTATAAAAATTAAGTTTTTTTAGTTACCTCAAACCTTTGAGAGGTCAAAGGTTTATCCCTTATAATGTTAACTTCTAAAACTTCTCCCAAGCTTAAATGGTATAAAAAACGAACCTCATTACATCCATACCACAAGAATATCATCATTGTCTCAATCTTGAGAATTTATCAACATATATCTCCATACACACTATTCTATCAACCCATAATCACTACCCATTCATACCCAATGAGCTTATTAAGTTCTATTAATGTACATTATCATTAATAACATTTCGAACCATCATTAATGCACATAAACCTCTCCTAACTACCACATTTATGTCAATTTTTGGATATTAAATTCTTTCATGGACCAACCACTTTCAAAATTATCAATGTAGTATTCTAATACCTTAAACAACACCCATTATACTCATTTTAACTAATGAAATCAGACCCATAATCTTATAGACCAAATTTCAACCTTTCAACTTAAACCCTACCATAAATCATCATAAAAGAGGGAGAGAAAGGAAGAAGAAGGCATAATAAACTTACCTTGGGTGTTTTGAAGCTTTAATCTAGCCTTAATATGATCCCACAATGTGCCCTAACAGAGCAAAAGTAGAGCTCTTCATTTTCTTATTCTTCTTCTCTTCTATTTTCACGCAGAATGCAAACTGATTTATAAAAAATTTTGCTTATATGCCACGGTGCACGATGCCTTTCGCTACAACGCATGGCATAGAGGAGCCCATTACTTTCAAGTTTATCTCTATGCACCATGGCGGACTAACCACGTGCCTCAACATATGGCACAGAGAGTAATTTTTACTTTTTCTTCCTCTTTCCTTACCCAAGTGGCTTGCCATTAATCCTGACCCACTTATAGGGTTGAAATCACCATAATTATATCAAGCTAAGCCCCTTTAGCCATACACCTTGTTAACTCATTAATCAAAATAATTGGGTTAACTAATCACGATTAATTTTCTTGGATGTTACAATATCGCTTCGTCTTTGAGCACCTTTTGTCAATATAAATTCTTGTTTTCTTTTTCTGGTCATTTCCCTTGCTGTTTCTTGCTATTTAAGCTTCTGTGTTTCTTGATTCATTCTTCCTTTGCTCAATAATGGCTTCTTCCTTTGCTTCCCTCGCATCAATTACTGCCCCCTCTAATACTCCTATTGACAGTTTACCTGATTCCTTAGTCACAATTTGAAATCTTGTTGCTCTGTTAGGAGGATTGATGATGGTACATACTTTATTTTTAACTCGTATTTTTTAGATTGGGTTCTTATTCTGATACCTCCCCATTTTTGTTTTAGGAGGATTCATCTTTCAATAACTTTATTGCCTTCTGGTAAGCTTCATGCTTTCTATTTGGTCCTTATATTTTAGGGATAAAATACTAATTGTTCTTTATCTTTCTAATACTTCTCCCTAGATCTTTCAAATCGCTAACAAGAGTGATGTCAG
This sequence comes from Prosopis cineraria, assembly GCF_029017545.1. Classification (NCBI taxonomy): domain Eukaryota; kingdom Viridiplantae; phylum Streptophyta; class Magnoliopsida; order Fabales; family Fabaceae; genus Prosopis; species Prosopis cineraria. The sequence continues at coordinate 41,320,035 of NW_026555334.1, forward strand.
GTATTTGACCATCTCCCCCAATCTTTCTTAGGTGATCGCTCCCACCCAACCAAATTTATAGCTGTTAACCTCAGTTCGCAATCTCATTCTGGCCTAGATGACTTCAGCCTTTACTGAATCTTCTTGCTGAAATCTTTAAAACTAGCCCCAGTCTCCTCACACTTGGTCCAACTAGGTGAAGCACTTGAGATAAATTTACAAACTACAGTAGAAGAAGATGGGTCTTTATGACCTAATCAACTCTCATTGGCCAATGTCAACATTCCTGTTAATCTACTGATAGCCCTTCTGAGTTTTTGGGCACCCGGTTGTAACACCTTCATCTTCAAGTTGAGCCCCATGTCAATCATGCTCTGGGATTGTTTATATACTTAGGGCTACCGATCACTGGGGAGGGACTTTTATGCTATCCCCAAAAGGCATGTGCAACATTCAAGAAAATTAAGTGTGATTGGTTAACCCATGAGTATGATTAATGAGTTAATAAGATGTGTGGTTAGAGGGGCCTACTTGATGTAATTTATTATAATTTTAGACTTAGAAGTGGGTTTGGATCAATGGCAGGCCACCTCGGCAAGGAAAGAAGAAGAAAAAGTAAAGGTATGCCATCTGTGCCACATGTCACGACGTATGGTTAATCCGCCATGGGCATAGAGGCAGGTTCAAATGTAACTGCCTCTCTGTGCATGTGTCACGACGGAAGGCAACGTTCACCGCAACACACGACCAAAATCTGACTTTATCAATTCATTTTTTGTGTGTGAAAAATAGAGAAGAGGAGAAGAGAAACAAAAGGTACAACTTTGGCTCTGCTAGGGGTTGTTGTTAGAGCATGTTGATAATAGATTAAAGCTTTCCAACACCCAAGGTAAGCAATCTAAGCCTTCTTCTTTCTTTCTCGTCTTATTTATAGAGTTTTAAGTTAGGGTTAGAGTTAGAAGTGATTTTTGATCCATAAGAGTTATGGGTCTAATCCCATCATTAAAAGGTATATATTGAGCTTTGTTTGAGGTAGTTAAATCCTATATTGATGATCTTTAAGAGTTTGTTGGGTAGAGCCATTAATATGCAAAAATTGCATTTAATATAGTTGTTGGAAGTATTGGTGGACCATTAATGGTGGTTTAAGGAGTTATTAATAATAATATGCATTAATAAAATTTAGTGAACCCATTGGATACAAATGGGTAGTGCTTTTATGAATTGACAGAATAAAGTGGGTGGAAATTAATGTTGAAAAACTCACAAAATGGGATGATGATGATATCTTGTATTGTATTTGTAGTATAGTTTAATTTAGCCCCATTCAAGCTTGGGAGAAGCTTTGAAAGTGTTTTTGTGTGAGGGCTAAACCTTTGACCCTTTAAAGGTTTGAGGTAACTGAGGAAAAACCTTATTTTTATAGTTGAATATTAATTATGTTTGTAAAATGTGGTTGATAGTTTAAATTAATGATGTAATTTAGAAATACGTTTAACCTGTGAAATAGTTTTGGAAAGGAAACCTTTATCATGCCCACCCATTTGTGATTTATGAATTTAATTATGACATGTTATTGTGGGTGAAAAATTTGTGATTTTTAATGTATTGAGCATGTGGAGTATTTGAGTATGAGTATATTGAGTTTATATGCCATTAATTGTCATGAATTGATTGTTTGGAATGTATATTATGTGAGAAATTGTGTATAGCATGATTATTGGCAAGAGTTCATCTAAAGAGCGGAGTAGTTGAGTAAAATTCACGTGGTATTGGCGTGATCATTGGAATTGAGAACTTGCCTTAGCAACAATAGTTGGAATCGAGAGGTAGCTCGTGTCCTATAATTGATTCAGGATTGTTCCACTTATTTATGAGAAATTTAAACCTAACTAGTCTCCATTGGTTCATGAGGAGGCTAGATTAGGAGTACAATACCCCATAGTTATTAGTATTCGGGAAAAAACTAAATTACATAGTGAGTGGGTTAACTTGGCCTGGTAGCTCCTCACAAATGAAAGACTTGGTTAGTTCATGAAGGATGTAGCTACGTGATAGCCTCGATTTCATGTCGGAGGTAACAGGAGGGTATAAGATGGCATTTGATCATGTATTTAAATTGGCCTCATAGTTGTTAGTATTGTAGTCTGGTAGGTGTTAGGGACTTATGGTTAGTATTATTGCAACCTTAAAATGTGCATTGATATTTATGGATATGAATATGTGCCTTGGGCTCGGTCACATAATTGTTAGTATGTGAACCATAGCTAAGCCTATCATATGTATTGTGTTGTGTATTTTTGCATATTTGTATCTGTTTATAATTGATATGCAACTATATAGATTAGATAAACTTGGTTACTGAATGGTTATACTCACCCCTCAATTCTCATATTTTTAGGGCCTAGCTTATCGAATATGAGTCAGGAAAAACAAAAACATGCAGAGGCTTAGGATTTGTAGAGTAATCCTTTTGTATGCCTCTCTTTATTGTTTTATGTAAATGTTAATGCAATTGCCAACTAGGATCTCATGGTATTATTTTTGTACTACTTGTATTAGCTTAGTGTATAACTTGTATATTTTGTGCCTCGAGTTAGTGAGTTTTGGTTGTAAACTCATGGATAGGACCAAAATACTTGTGCAAGTAGAAACATCTATATTTTGAAAGATTTGAAATGAAAATGATGATTTTGTGCAAGAATTTTCTCCCCTTTGTGTTTTGTGAAAATTGTGGTTAAGTGGTGATTTTAAGAAATATGTGTTTTTTTATGTATGGTGCATTATATGGGTCTTCTAGAGTCTATTAAGTATGGTTAGATAGTCGTGTAAGTTTTGACACTTGTGGTTGAGTTGGGACACCAAGGTTGTGTGTTTTTTGTAAAAAGTGGTAAGAATGGGTTTTGATTTCTAACTTTTTATAGAAAATGAATTTAAGTGTGAAACCTACGTCATTAGCTAGAGTTAAGAGAAAGTTTAGTGTAGACACTAAAACCACCTCAATCAGATATTGGATGGAGATTTGGGATGCGTCTAAAGTTTGTTCCTTGTGACAGCAACCGATGCTATCAAATTCATGTAATACTCTGTGGCGCATGACGTGTCACGCCGTGACGCATGACATAGAGAAGGGTGAGCCACGGTGCACGTCACATTTTCTACATAAAATCTAGTTTTGAGTTTTAAAACTCATTATGATAGGTCCTATTTATTTCCCAAGCTTCCATATTATTTTCAAACTTTGATTTGAACATTTTAAGTGTGTGATTGAGAGTGAAAATTGAATTTTGAGATCCCATTGTATATGATTTGAAAACATTCTCTTTTATGTAATTTTGTAACTTTAAGAATCATTTGAGGGTTAGTCTCTTGATTATGACATTAAATATGGTGTATTAAGGGAGATTTTACAGCATGACTCTTATGTCACTCTTCCTGTAAACTTGGAAACCAAAATTAAGGGTGCTAGCTCCTACCCAAAGATCATGGAGTTGTTTTTTCTGAGAAGCCAACTGATGAGCCCGTCACCCCTACAGCACATCTTGTCTTCATTTAGATCATATTGAGCTAATAGATCCTAGCCCCTAAGGGAGGAAGCCCGTGCAACTTCACTTGTAGATCGCTCAATCCCTACTCTATGAAAACCAACTGGCCTTAGGGACCATGTTTTTATGCTGTCTATATGACGGTAGGAAGGAGTCCTTGCTAAAGAAGCTCTTCAATAACTCCTATGGGCCCATCTAGTTTCTGAAGCTATGATAACTGCTTACTTTCGTCTACTCTATCGAGAAACTTTCCTCGAGGATGCCCATGTCACTCACCCTTTCACTTATCTGTTGGGTGACCATCCTCTGGATGAATCGAAGAATTTCTTTGATTTTTTTATCGACAGAATTAGCCTTGTGAATTACCTTAAAGCTTTTAAACATTTTAGACCATTGCCTCCCTACTTGGTATAGATTTCTGGCGAACTGAAAGAATAAGACTTCCTTATTACTAAGGGATGAGGTTTTTCTCTCAGCTATTACTCATAAGAAAATGTGGCTTCCTTATACTAGCTCTTCCTTTAAACCTTAAGGTTTATCTGGAGTCATATCATTCCCAACTGGTGGCAGGTCAGTTCAGGCTAAGCTAATGCATACCTTAGGGATTATTTCCCTAAGTTAATGTAGAGCTGTTGGATTAGGAGGCCATAAACCAAGTAGCTATTCCACACACTACTCAAAAGTAGAGTAAGGTGGAATTGGTGGACAAGGATGCCTACCTCTGCTTTAACAAATAGTGGCCCTAATGCTTCAGACCATCATAAAGGGCCATACTAATAAGTGTTACATATTATGTTTGTCTTTTGTTATTGATATATTTTGACCTATTTTTGATTTTTGCAGGCTATGATTGGACATAATCACATACATTGGTGAACTGCTTGAGAGGCAACATTAATGCTCCTGCTGCTTTGGAGACCAAGAAGGTTCTTTGCTAGGGTTTATGGTTAGAGAGATGGAGAAGGAAAACGCATCTTCTCATATCTTGATCTTGAAGAAGCCCAAACTCAAGAAGAGTCATCCCCTGATCCACATAGACAAGGGAGATGGTCTGATAAGAGGAAACGAGCTCTATCTACCTTGCTTAATCCTAAGAGGAGGGAAAAGACATCACTTGCTTTAGTATCCTCTGATTGACCCTCATCTGCACCTCTTAATTCTTAAGGGGACAGGCCCTTGTAGAAGTACCAACGCTTTCTCATCCTGTCGGATGACTCTGATGAAGGCAGAATGAGCCCCTTCTTCTTGAAGGCTTAGAGGCACAAGCTTTAGGTCCTCAAGTAGTCACCTCCACTGCCATTCTTGAGGCAATTCTTAAAGATCCAAAGATTTCGAGGATCCTATAGAGATCGCTCGCAGTGTGGCTCGAGAGGTGACTGAAGGCTTAAAAGATACTGAGGCTACTGTCGGGGTTTGGGAAGCCATATCTACTATGGCCCTAAATGGTGCCGATAAGCTTGGGGGTCTCAAGGCTTTCGATGAAGTTCAAGATATTGCCTCCACTACAACCTCAAAGGTGACTCTTATTATCACCTTAATAGAAGGTACTAAGACTAGGGGCTCTAGAAGGCCCTTGGAAGAGCCTTTAGTAACTGCCAGTGTCGATTCCACAACTCTGGCCCTTTCATCTCAGAGATCACAATGGTCGCCTTGGCCTCTACTCAGGATGCCTTTATGCGAGATGAGTCTGAGGCTACTACTCTTGTGGGCCTAGTAGAAAAAGCCTTATAGTCAGCCTTGAGGTCTGCCCTTATTCCGCATTCTTTACATAAAGGCAAAGCCGCAGTGGACCTTAGTCAGTATCAATTTGTTGTATTCTCTTCTTCTTTCTCTTTTTTCTTCCTCTTGTTACTAATTACCCCTTTCTTTCTTTAGCTAGCATCAATGAGGGCAGCCCCTATTGACACCTTTTTGGCCCTCATCCGTGTTCTTGATACGGACATGGTATTAGATGCCTAAAGGGTCGTTCAATTCTAACTCAACTGAGACCCACTTCTGCTTCCTGAATAGAGTTATGAAGAGATGATCGGGTCATAACTGCTGTGAAGAAAGCTATTCTCATACTCGAGTTGAAGTTCTCTACAACTAAGTCCTAGAATGTTATGGCATCATAAATCACTGTCACACGGAGCTCTCATCCCTCTCAAACCATCTAGTAAATAGCTAGTCTGTTAGGGATGAATATATTGATATTAAGGCCTGAGTAATTGCTACCAATGATCGGGTTTAGAAAATTGCTCCTCGCGTAGACCATCTTAACTTATTACAGGTTATAGTGGTTGATTTGAGTGTCAACTGGTAGTTGTTAAGGAGGAGTTAGCGCAGGCTGAGAAGGCTAATATGGAGTTTGAACTGGAAGTCGCTAATAAAGCATTAGATGATATACAGGCCATCTCTAAAGAGAAGCTTCGTTTAATGTTGGAATTAGAAATGGCCTTTGGTCGACATTAATCACTAACTACTAAACTAGATGCAGCTTTGGCTACATGGGACGTCCTTCGGGCTTACACAATAAATTTTTATTGCCCCTTATATCAAAATTTTTTATGAATAAAAGGACAAGTTTTTCTTAAGATTTCAATTTGTTTTAACTCATGTTGAGGCCATTCTAGGTCTCAAGTCTTTGCATCTAATTACTTTTTTATGTTCCTGACCTTTTATAATTTGCTATTGCGATGGTCAATATTTCTTTAAGTATTTTTCATTTATAGCTCATATATATGGAATCCCGTCAAGACTAGAAAACCAACATGCGTTTCCTTTAAAATAGTTCGCCAAGTTTGAACGATCCTTACCAATTAGGTAAAAATTTACCAAGCATCCGATCCTTAGAATCAGGTGGTAAAACAATTTCCATATGAGCTCACTCATCCAAAACTACTTCTTTTTTATTCTTTTATTATATATCCTTGAGACCTCATTCTTCTGGGTGATCATATGATCCAACGCTTGTAAACGTATCTCATCTAATTGAATTAACTCATTCATCATGGCTTCATTATATTCCTCAGAAGATCTTTCTAAGTTGTTTCCAATGCGAAATGAAAGGATCACCATTTCTATAAGTAATATGCCCTTGTGTCTATATGTCAACATATACAGGCTTATGCTTGTAGCCTCTCTTTTTGATGTCCTGTATGTCCATAATGTTTCATGAAGTCGTGCATGCCATTCCTTAAGGTCTTCCTCAATTGTCTTTTTTAGAATTTTAAGGATTACTTTATTAAAGGCTTTAACCTGCCCGTTTGCCTGAGGATAGTATGTTGAGGATGTTAATAGTTTGATCCCACTTTCCTCGACAAAGGTTTTAAAGTCGCTTATAGTGAACATGGTCCTTTGATCTATTGTAATCATTTGAAGAATCCCAAAACGAAATACAATTTGCTCACATGTTAAATTAATAACGTCATGTTGCTCGACTTTCTTCATGGGGACGACCTCTATCTATTTTGTGAAATAATTCGTGGCCACTAAGATGAATGAGTGGCCCTTCAATGAGGTTGGATAAATTTTTCCTATCATATCCACACCACCCCTCGAAAGGGCCATAACTTAACGATAGGATGCATGTCTAATGCTAGTATCTGCTGTGTTGGCCCATGAGTCTAGCATTTCCTGCATCTTTTAGCATATTTGATGCAATCTTTTGTCATTGATAGCTAATAATATTCGTGCATGCGTACCATCCATTGCGTTTTTGGCTATGACTGATAGGCCCCACACACTCCTTCATGCACCTGTCTTAAAACCTCCATATACTTAGTGAAGGCCAAACATTTACGTAATAATCCATCGAGGCCCTTTCTATACAACTTATCTCTAATTAGAATAAAGTGTTGGCGCGTATCCTTATTCTGTAGGGATATCGTTGGTTGGGATTTTGTAAATAACTTTTGAAATTATCCCACCAATCCTGAGCTAATTCTTGTGAGATTGCACCATACTGCACAGTCAAAGCACGCTAAGAGATTGAAGGATGTTCTTTTTCTTCCAACACCACAATTATTTTTCTACCAGTTCGGGCGAAAGCCTTAGCCCTGACGTTATTTGGGCTAGTTCATTGGATTTTTAATTTTGAGCTCGAGGAATATGTGTCAAGGTTATTGTTTCAAAATCTTCCAAGATTTGAGAAGCCCCTCCTTAATACATCACTAGAGCCGGGCTCATATACTTATATTCACTAGTCAATTATTTGATGACCAATTGAGAGTTTGACACTCCTTGTTTTTTTTCCAATATATTGTCCTTCCCTGGCTTTTTGTTTTTTTTTTTTCACATAAGCCTGATTATTTTCTTAAATATTTGTTTGCCTTTTTATCTTATCATCTCATGAGCACGCGGAATGGATGGGAGAAGCTATTTGCTTATTTAAGCCATTCATTGAACAAGAGCAACCAGCTGACAACAAATTGCTAGCGTTTACAATACGTCTTACACCTATCAATCATCAAGTGGGTTGTAAAATCTAAGATAAAGTCTATCTTAAAAACAATAAATGGTACAAAGTAGTTCACAGTTTGGTTTGCCCTAAATGCTACAAGGCCTGATCATCTGGTGTCGAGACCTGCACAACATGCCAACCTTCAAATCTTTACACACACAAACCACCCCCTATATATTTACTTTCTTAAAAGAAACAAAATAAACGCAAACATTTAGTTTCTATCAAATTTTTTGATATTGTAAGAAGAAAACTCATATAAAGCAGGGCACACGTCAATTTAATTTTGCTTGAATTCCAAGAAAAATGTATACATAATTAATTTTTAACTGTACTAAATTCTTCAATCAAGATATCATAAATTTATAATTTCTAATACTATATATTTTAATACAATTGTATAATTCAAAAAATATATTCGTATAATTTGGTAATTAAATTGTTCATCTATCATGATATCATTAAAGATCATACATCTATTGTATTTTGATTAATTAAATAATTGTACGTAAGTCTAATTTAAGTACAACTATGTTTTTTGTACATGACTAGAAATTATTAAAAATCCTAATTTTGTTTTGCATTCCGTTTTTAAAATAAATATAATGAGAAAACAAAAATTAGAGAGTAGTTAGGGAAGACGGAACAGAGCAGGAGTAACGAATTAAAACCGAAGATAAAAGTCAGAAGAAATCCAACAGAAACATAAAAAAAAGGATCTCTCCAAGCCAATATATAATGGACATTATGAATTTCAGAGGATTTCTGCGGGTCCTCCTGCTTAATTTCTGGAACTCCGATGCCAACTCTTCTTCATCCGATTTACTTATTATATAACGTTGAACCGCTAACTGTAGGTTTCCAGAGCGCTACACAAGAAAACGAGACTGGCCAATTAATCAGCCCACAAAATAAACAGTCTGGCTGCAAGTTGCATACTTTCAAGTCAAAATTTCTCTCTCACCATTTTGTCCGTTCCTACCCGCCGAACCTGCTTCTTGGCACTTTGCCTTTCACACTCCACTCGTCCGCCTTCTTTGATTCGGAGCCATCTTGAGTGCTCATCATCCTTTGCTGCTTATCAGGACTGGACCATCGAATTTTTTTTTAGATGGTCCAAATTTAAAAAATTAATTTAATTTTTAATTATAACAACAACAACAACAACAAGCCTTTATCCACTAGGTGGGTCGGCTACATGGATTGCAAGACGCCATTGTGCTCTTCATTTATTAATTTTTTTATTTTATATTTTTTAAAAATAAAAATTTATAAAAATTATAAAAAATTTGTAATAATTTTTTTGACTAATCTATTGTATATTAAATTTTTTATATTTTTATATATTGACTATCTAGATGTATTCTCTATAGTTTAGATTTAAAATTTTTAACTTGTAATTTTTTTAAAATTTTTTTTAAAAATTATCATTAAAAATTATATATTTTATTTTAAATATTGTATTTATCAAAATAAAAAATAAAAAATTTAAATTTGGACCTTGTGGATAAAAATTTAGTGTTGAATATGGATTGTCCAGAGTATTTGCAGATAATTAATTTAGAAAATTATAATATTAAATTAATCTTTTAAATTAAATCAATACTATCCAAATTAATGATGAATATATTTATGAAAAATTATAATTTTTTATTTTAATAGTATAAGTTTAAATTTAAATTTAAATTAAAAATTAAAAAAAAAATCAGGGCTTTTATTTGATGGATGAGCACCGAAGACGGACCCGATTCGATTCCTATTCGCAGTGCATTTTCTTTGTTATTCTTAAAGTTTGAACCGTTAACCATGCGCCTTCATGACCAGAAATTATCGTGACCGATGAATAAATTCTGACTGCAAGTTGCAGACTTTCATGTCGAAATTACTCTCTCTCCATTTTGTCCTACCCTCTGTCACGGTTCTTGGATGCGGTGTATTACTAATTTACTATTCACTTCATTGTCCGCATGTGGATGAATAAAAGGAAAACTTTTCAGAGGGGAATCTATGTAAATTGTTCGATCAAACTGACGGGCATTTTTCCACTATTCATACACTTAAATTCAAAGCTACGAAAGACAAGTGATCAGACATTCTAATCCGTAACATACAAAAAGATCAAATCGACGTTACATATTCCACCGCCTTCACTTTCTACTGTTTTTATCTGAATCTCCTTCGCCGCCGTTCGCGTTAGCGTTGAAGTAAGCATCCTTTTCATGAGATTCTGCCTCTACCGAAACAGTGCCACCTGCAGGAGCAGCCATCACAGTGCGTGCTTCCATTCCGTACTTACTGTACATGTCGCCTCTGTAGAATTTTCTAGTCCTGATCACCAATATGAAGGAGATCAAGCACCCTATAACCGTCGACGCTGTGATTATGAGAAAGGCCATCCTGTAACAGTGAACTCCTATGCAGCTTAAATCTTCCCCTGCTTTCCTTGTCAGCCCCTTTGCCTGCAATTGTTTCGAAGCCTCCTTGTCGTACAAAGAGCCTGTCACTTTCACGTTCAGTATGTAAGCTCCCACAGGGCTCGCCACTGCTCCCAGATTGAGCAGAGTGGAGTAATACTTGAGGCCGAATATTTCAGATATGATGGCGAATATCAACGGCCACTGTGCTCCGAAGCAAAATCCGGCAATCACGGAGGACAAGTAGAGAGAATTGGGGACACCGAAGGCAATTAGAAGATGTCCGACACATGACAAGAGCATGACTAGAGAGAGCATCAAAGGACGAGGGAATTTGTATTTGGTCAAGAAGATTTCAGAGGTGAAACCAGAGACTACTCGTCCCAAATAGTTCCATATGCTCACCAAGGACACGAAGGTGGAGGTGCTCTTACTCGGGTATCCCAAGGATTTTGCGATTTGTCCCATGTTGTCAATAGCAGTCAGAGTCCCGCCGACACTGAAAGTTGAGGCAGTGAACAGAACCACCATGTCAATGCTGAACAAAGCTTGCAAAATGTTATAGTCCTCTCCCCTGTCCGGTGGTTTGAAAACGTTGCTCAGACAGGAGCTTTGCATCTCTGACTTGGCGGTAGTGGAGGAACATTCTAGCCGGGTCTGAGGTGGTTCCGTCATTGGAGGTGGAGCTTCAGTGACGACCATCATCACTTCAGAAGTATTGGTCAAGGCTTGTTTTTTAGCTCTCCAGAGGCGGAGTTCCTCCCTGAAAACCACGGCAAGTGGGACAAAAAGTAAGAACAGAATCACGAGGCCATCGAACGCGTACTCAATCCTCGCAAAGCTCAGCTTGTTCTGCACGATGATCAATACCATGAGGAACCCGGCTAGCCCAAGCGAGATATAAAGAAGATTATAGAAAACTTTGAGCTCCTCAGGTTGCCGAGTGGTGTTCAATATCCGAATTGTTGGGAGGAAAAGGGTGGAAACAGCGGCGGGAATCCAAGCAATGAGCAAGATGAGAGATTTGGTGTCGTCGCCATAGAAGGCATGGTAAAGCTGAGTTATGATGGCGCCGCTGAGCCCAACATAACCCTTGAGAAGCCCCAAAATACTGCCACGGCTTCCGGGGAAGTTCTTAACGCACGTGACCAAAGCACCGGTATTGGCAAAAGTCTGGGAATTAGCCCCAATGCAAATGTAGAGACACATTTGCCAGACTCGGGGCTTGGCAATACGACCGGTGACGGCGAGCCAGATCATGAAGTAGCCGAAGAAATTCATGGTGGCCCCCATGGAGAGGACCGCCCAAGGAGGAGTGATCTCGTTGATCAACCCGGCCAAGACGCCCGTGTTGCCACCCAAGTCTTTGAAGAAACTGAGCAGGTTGAGAGTGGTTTGGTCGTAGCCTAACGAGGTCTTAACGTCGTTTGAGTATAAACCGAAAATATAGGTAGCGCCGGCGACGGCCATGATAAGCAGAGAAGCGAAGACCATGAACCAGCGGCCGGTGATCACTTGGTGGGTGAAGCTTGTCATTTGTCTCCAGCCACCACCGCCGGTAGCGGTACTGACCTGTGTAGCTACCATTGTTGCGACGATGTTGTGGGGTTTGAGGTTTGGAGCGAGCTTATATAGAGGAGCGAGAATGAAGGATGATCCAGATCCACACAGAGTCACAGCGCAGTTTGATTATAGGGTAGACTTGGGGGAAGGCGTCCGTGGATAAGAATCAGAATCGCATGTGGGAGGATATATAATAATAATTACATCGGCCCAGAAAATGACAAGCATTACTCGCGGGCTTACTGTTGTAGTAATGTTTTTTGGTTTTTTGTTTTTTTTGTACCATCGACTATTGTAGTTGGTTATTAGTAACTTGTGCTTGCTGGGTCCCACATGAGGCTGGACAAGATCCGGGACGGGCATCACAAATTCACAATACGGCGCTACTGGAGGAACCGAAAGGAACGAAGCATGCGTTTAAGTTTGTTTCCTGTTTGAGTCAGTGACAAGCAACCAAGGCAAGAACCTGGAACCCAGGAATTTAGAAATCAAATACTAAATCATTTTTATAAATGAAAATCATAAATATATCGTAAAATTTAGAAATCACTAAATAATAAATTATTTTTATCATCGTAAACAATGCCATATAATTTCTGTTTTGTGTGAAATCACTTTTTATCAAATTTATAAATTATAAAAAGAACTCACTTATAATTTAACAATTTAAGTTTATATAAATGGATCCAACGACTTAATTACCCCAGCTAAAAAACGAAGAGAAATTTGCTGACATTAGGAGGATCGAGGGGAAACTTTTCTTGCATAGAAGAGGACGACCCAAAAAGTACGTTCATGCCAAGTCGAGAACAATTAGTTGCAAAACCAAATTAGACAAGAGTGACTCTCAGGTCCTCTTGGATGAACCAAATGGTGGCCTTGATTACAAAGTGAATCGGAGGTTTGGAGGTGATTTAGAAATCCTTGTCCGGCTATTATTTGTAATATTAATGGTGATTTAGAACACTCATGATGACAAAAATTAATGAGAGAAGCATGAAAGCATCATTGGACATCTCTCTTCTTTCTCGTGACTGTTACTTACAATATTAATGTGCCTCCGAGATTCTTGACAGTAACTTGGTAGGACAGGCGGGGACTATTACAGTTGCACTATATCATCGCCAAATCGCTAAACTCATAGAGAATTCTGGTGTCGACTCTCGGAGTTTTCTTGCTAGTCAAAGACCGATTAGTCTTTTTTTCGGCTCCGTCCTACTAATTAGCTGTTTATTTGTCGAGCATACCATTCCCGTGTTCCCTGGTCAGTGTTAGTTGTGTATTCTATATTTGGTTATCTCCCTCCCTTCCTTTCTTCTCGCTCAAGTCCTATTTACAAAGTAGAGGGAGAAATTTTTTTTATCCTATTTATAAATTATGTCGTTAAATTTTTATTATAAATTTTTTTACCCTCCATTAAATATTAAAGAGAAAAAATATATTGTTGAAGTGTATATATTTAATAGGGATAAAATTGAGAACTTATTAAACTTTAAGATAGAATTAATGAGTTTTAAAATTTTCTTTGATATTGGTGAAACATATTGAAAGTGACTCATAAATAGCACCAGAAAAGTATATATAAAAACACTTTCAGATGGTTTTGATATTCCTATTTAAAAATGATTTACGAAATCTAAGCAGTGATTAATTAATGTGTTTTTTAAAATATTTTTTTGAAAATTGTTTCTTTTAATTAATTTAAGAAGGGAGTGCTGGCGGGACAAAAGTATTTAATTTAAGGAAAGTATTTGTTTTGAAGACATCAACTATTTCTCTTGCATACATAGTGTAAAACGGATAATTTTACAGTATAAGATGTAAGGGAGTGAGCGTTGTTTTTGCTCCCAGCTTCCAAATCTAAAATTATTTTCAAGATTATCGAGCATGGGTTTTTTTTTTGGGGGGTGGGGGGGATGCAGGTTTCTGGGGTATCAAACTCACGTGTTTCTAGTCTTAACTGACACTTTCAGCAAATATCAGTGCACCATCATTTCTTCATTAGTCTTAATATGCAAGTTGAAGCTGGGCTGGCCCAACCTCGTCACTCCAATGAGCATTGATGATAGGATGGGGATGACGTCATATGACGCCTTTCAAAGGCCAAGGCTGTGTTTGGAATTCTGACTTGTGTTCGAATATATATTCTATGCTTTTTGTGTTGAATTTGCCTTGCACGACAGCGGTGGATACATTACGGGTCTTTGAACTTGTTTGCCAACGTGATTCCTTTTGAACTCATTGCACTTGAGCCTTTCACATGTAAGAATGACTCCTCAGTTAAAATGATCAAACAGATTCCCACACTTTTTTTTTAATAAAAATTATCACTGGTTCTAATGCTACACTAAAGATTTAATATTAAAATGATTAAAATTTTAGATATCAAATTTGATAGTCCGTATTAAATTTGAACAGTTTAGATTAGATGGGTGATCAAATTTAATAAAAAAATATTTATAATTTTTAATTTTCATAAATATAAAATAAAAGCATTTAATGTAGACTATTAATATTAAATTTGGGCGCCCCAGATCATCTATAAAAGTAGCGGATGAGCAGAGGAGAGAGGGGGATGAGGGAACGTTAAAATGGAAGCTTTAAGTTGCAGCTCAAGCTGCAGCTCCTCTCGTATAAATCAAAGGGAAAATCATAAGCAAGGATTATTGGATGCAATTAATTTACTTTGCAGGACCAAATAATTCTAATATTACTCTATAAGATCAAATGATTTAAATATAAGTAAAATTTATTCTGAAAAGATAAAATTATATATATTTGTTATAATTGGGGAATTGATTTATTGTTAAAATAAAAATAAAATTTATTTGTTCTTGAATGGAGACTTATTCATTAGATTACAAAAATTTCTCTTTGTCAAGTTAATAGTTTGAAAGTTGCTAATGAAAGAATTAATTATTGTTAAAATAAAAATGTAACTTATTTTTTTTTAAATAAAGACTTGCTCATCAAAACATTTGTTCCTCTTCGCTACCAAATTAATTTTTGAGAGTTATTAATAAAAGAATTGATTATTGTTAAAATAAAAACAGAACTTATTAAAAGTGTGTGTGTGTATATATATATATATATATATGTATGAGGGACAGCTTTATCTTTTCATAATAAATTTTAATTCATTTAACTCACTTGATTTTATAAAATAATATTAAAATCATTTGGACATGTGTGAAAGTAATTGTATCCAACGTCCGTGATTGTGATTTTCCCTTGAATCAATCCGTGTTGGGCCCTACTGGGAGGGCAGAGGAGGTGATTGGGAATTCAATAATTCGGAAATCCTTGTCATTTTGGCAAAAAGGAGGCATTTGACATTGCTTCATCTCGTGATGACAATCATTCTGATATCAATTAATGCTTCCAAGGTTCTTCAAGATAACTAGGTACGCAGCATAATCGTCAAACTATTAAACTCAGGTGACGTTAGTTGTGTTGCGTGTTCTACATTTGGATCTGTTACGAGCTTCCTAGTCTTGTTAAATGAGCTCCTAGTAGGTCCAATATTGCTTCCAAAGATTCTCGAGCATGAGGCAGAGGCAGGCATGTGGGTCAAAGTCACGTGTTCCCCTTCCCTACCGTGGACAGGAAATAATGGAGTGCACTATCCTAGTGTTCAGGCAACTTGAATCCGTGTAGGGCAGTGAATGATTAATGTCGTCGTTCCAATAAGAATTGATGAGGGCATAGGGACGACGTCATATGGCGCACCATCAACTCCCTCCAAACTTCCAAAAGCCAAGGCCATGTTTGGAATCCTGAATTCTAGCCTGCGGCTTAGTGGGCAACAAGATTAGTCCGACCAAACAGGGGGGATCGGAATCCTGGACGCTCGCCAGCGCCTGCCTCTGGCTCTTCCTTTCTTGCTCCTGCGTTTTCTCATCGGATCCGTTACAACCTTCGAATGGAGGCCCCACGCTTCATGTTTTATTTTTTTATGCTTTCTGTGTTGAGATTGTGTTGTAAGACGGCGGTGGATATGTTAGAGGTCTTGGAACTTGTCTACCATATTCAGTATGAAAACATGATCGATAGAGTCTACCAACTAAGACGATTCCTTGTGAATACATTGCACTTAGGTAAATACTAAAATAACCAAACAGATTCCCTCACCTTTATTCTTTTTAGGGATACTAATCTTCCGGGAACCACTCATCCACGTCTCTTACGCTATATTCCAGGAATATATGAGCTCCAATGTACCCGATGACTCCCGTTCGCTTCTATTTCCATTTTCCAACGATTTTAAACGATTTATGAGGCTTCAGGCCCAATGGTTTTGATAAATCATGTCAATTAAAGGCGGCCCAATCTTGATCCCTCTTTTTTTTTATTATTATTATTAAAAAAGACCTTTGCTATCAGATAAAATAAAAACTTTGGATCCCTTCCGCCAATATAGGTGTATAAGAGCTCTTCGGATGCCAAGAAAATAAAGTAATTTTCAGAAATGCATAGCCGGCTGCATACGTGTGACATGATTATATGCGTCACTCGGTCACTTCATGAATAACTCACGCTGTGCGATAAGAAGAAATGCAATAACAAATGTATGTGTGCAGCCGACCCTGAATTGCGCTAAAAATGTTGCAGGCCTCGAACACCATTCTTGTTGTCCGGATGTGTTCTTTGTTCTCTTGTCTATGTACATTATCAATAATACGCTTCCGATATTATGATCGCGGAAAGTCAGTGCCACCAAACACTGCATCAGCAATGCCAATATCATAAAAAGAAAAACCATGACAATCTTTAAGAAAAACGTGTGTACCACCTGCACTGTATTATATATTAAACTCGCAGCATCAAGGGGGGTAATTGTTGTTGTTGAGTAAAACTCCACTTGGGGCTAGTCAATTTACAGACTCGTAATTTCACAAATTCAACTAACAGATCGAGCTGCAAGAAGAAACAAACGTTGTCCTGTAATATACCCCTACATAAAATACGTCCCACCTATTTAATCCTAGGTCAATAGTTCAATACAATATCACCCGTCCTAGTGCTTGTCGCTCTTCATTGCTCCTTCCTTTCCATGCTTCTGCTCCCACCAAGAAATTGAAAACCAAAAAACAGCGAGGCATGGAAGAAGGTGGATCAAAGAGAATGGAAGAGGTACACAGATATACAACTGCAGGAAATGATGATCATAAGGAGGAAACTATGAAAACAAATTATACGAATTTGGAACCTGAGGAGCATGAGCATGACATAGAGATAAAAGTTAAGACAACAGACGTTGAAAAAAATGCTCAGCATGGAGAAGCCACTGGTTAAGCAGAAGACTAAGAGGGTTGCAACCTTAGATGCCTTCAGGGGCCTCACCATAGTGGTCTCTATGCCCTCCATTTCATCATCATGATTTAGTTGTTTAGTTCGGTACGGTGTGGTTTTTGAATTTGAAATGTCAAGTTAACTGTGTTGTGTGTTGGTGTTTAGTTGATGATCCTGGTTGACGATGCTGGAGTAGCTTATCCACGTAGAGATCACTCCCCGTGGAATGGATGTACATTGGCCGATTTTGTTATGCCTTTCTTTCTTTTCATTGTTGGGGTTGCCATCGCCCTCGCCTTTAAGGCGTAGTGTATCTCCGCTCCGTTTTAAACGATTTATCAGAGCTGTGTTCTTTCAAAAGTTTACTTATTCATTGTCAATGTTGTAACAAAACAGAGAATCCCCGACAAAAATGATGCTGTGAAGAAGATAACGGTGAGGACATTGAAGCTCATGTTCTGGGGTATTCTTTTGCAAGGTAATATAGTTTTGTGTCGATTATAGAAAGTGATTTGTGCTGCAAGGACGTAGAGGCTCTGACAATATAACATGGTGTAGGTGGTTACTCTCATGCTCCTGATGTTCTGTCCTATGGAGTTAATATGAAATTTATCAGATGGTGTGGCATTCTCCAGGTTTGAACTTGTGGAGATACATGAGGGCACAATTCAAAGTCATCTTGTTATTGTCTATATTCTGTAACTCACTTGTTAATTTTCTTGTCAAACCACTTGGTCTTTGTGGATGCTCAGAGAATAGCTGTTGTTTACTGTGTCATTGCTCTGATAGAGGCATTAACCGCCAAGCACAGATCAACGTCCTTAAGCCCTGGACTCATCCCCGTTTTCAGTGCCTATAAATGGCAATGGTAAGGACTAAGAAAGCAACAGACGTGCCCCATTCTTCATGACAATCCTGTTCCTATTAAATTAGTAACTGAATGAATTCAATTCGTGACTTCATGATAATAGGTTAGGGAGCTTTGTGGCATTCCTTATATATATGATCACAGTCTATACACTATGTTCCGGATTGGAGCTTTGTGGATCGTAATGAAAATGAACCCAAGAGATTCACTGTATCTGCTCTCTCTATCACTATCCCCTCACTTTCACATTATTCTTACAAAAATATCACACTGTAAGACTTTTTTTTATTTTATTTTCTTTCCCCATATAGGTGATTTGCGGAGTCAGAGGAGACGTAGAGCCTGCATGTAACGCCGTTGGATACGTGGACCGACAAGTTTGGGGAATTAACCATCTCTATTCTTATCCTGTTTGGAGACGCCTCAAGGTCACTTCTTCAATTATATCTTCTTTAATTTTTCTTAAAAAAATAAAACTTTCGTTTTCTAACCTACCTTGAGTCAATATACAGTCTCATTTGATTATTTTTTACTACGACGTATTGCAGGTATGCACATTCAGTTCCCCAGGTGCAGGTCCTTTTCGTGATGATGCTCCAACTTGGTGCCGTGCTCCGTTTGAACCCGAAGGCTTGTTGAGGTTTATTCCTTTTGATGAGGTGTGTGTGTGTGTGTGTGTGTGTGAAGAACTGTAAATTCGAAAATTTTCTAACGACAGACTTTATTGTGTTCCTTTTCTGTGAACTAGCTCTATATCGGCTATCATGAGTGGAACGATTGGCATCCACTACGGGCATGTGTTGATGCACTTCAAGGTTAGTGAGTTCATCCTCACGGGCCTTATAATCTATTAATGCGAAGTCATTTGGGGTTTAAGAGTCCGAAAGGGTCATTCCGAGAGGCTCAAGCAATGGGTTATTCCTTCTTGGGGGTTGGATTATTCCTTGTAGCCATCATTCTTCATTTTACAGACGGTAAGTTCAAACAGGCACGCGCCTCTTCTAGATGAATTGAATACGTGTCCATTACGATATTTGCCAGAAATGAATGAATTTTGCCAATGAGTTCCGTGAAATGCAGCCATTCCTCTGAACAAGCAACTCTACAGCTTCAGCTATTTTTGTTTCACAGCAGGGGCCGCTGGCATTGTGTTTTCTGGGTTCTATGTTCTGGTAAAATCATAAATTGTGATTCGACTGTGACTTTTCTTCTTTATCCTTGGTTGTTTGATTTTCTTTCAGCTTGTCTTTCTTCTTAAACATATTTTTATGAACAGATCGATGTGTGGGGTTTTCGGACTCCATTCTTGTTCTTGGAGTGGATAGGAATGAACGCAATGCTAGTGTTTGTGTTGGCGGCACAAGGCGTCTTTGCAGCATTTGTAAATGGATGGTACTTTGAAAATCCACAGAACTCACTGGTGAGAAGAAACATCCTTTTATTATTCATGATCTATTTTGATCATGTTCTGTATAACTAACAAAATTGAATAAATCTTGAAAATCAGGTACACTGGATCCGTAAGCACGTGTTTGTGAACGTTTGGCACTCAGAGAGGGTGGGAACTCTTCTATACGTTATATTTGCTGAGATTACTTTCTGGGCTGTGGTTTCTGGAATCTTGCACAAGATAGGGATATACTGGAAGCTATAAGTGAAGGCTCGGCGATTCTTGTCTGTTCATTCCACTATTGCATTGGTTTTTTCCCCTTTTTTTGGTGGTGTAAAACTGTTTCATTTTTTTTTTCCTCATCCACGTGGTTCCAATTTTTTTTATCCCTCTACATAATTTTCAGAGTTTTTTTTTGTGAAGAAAAAGATATTCTTGGGGCAAAATCCTATTGTGGACTACTTTAACGACCCTGAATCTCTTATTAGTTGAGCCAATATAATAAAGCATGCACTAATAAGGGTTGGTCTGAGTGGTAAGTAGCTTGATTCTGCTAAAGCAAGTTTTCAAGTTTGAACTTTATGTGTATACAAAAAAATTCCCGTTGAAAGACATACTTACCATAGCTAGGTGCGCGACCTGAGTCAGATCCAAATTAGTCAGCTTTCAATATCAGGTGGGCAACCAAAAAAAAAGAAATACAATTAAGCATCCAGTGAGAAGGGGATCAAATTTAACACGGGAGACCACGGAAAGTGGTTTTGGGGGCTTCTCTGACGTCAAGAACGTTTATCTTTAATAAAGACAGCGATAAATATGATAAAGGATTTGTCAAAGTCCTAACGACAGGAATCTGCGGGGTTCCATATAAGATGCCGACAAAAAGGGGGTAAAAGACAAGGAATCTTGAAGGTAGCGATTGCAGAGAGAAATGGAAAGAATCTTTGGATAGCAGAGAACCGGATGGGGGATCCCTCATGCGTTAATATCATTGGGAAAGAAGCCACATCATGCAATGTAAAACTCCAAAAGATCAGACACAGTTAAAGAGTCCTGCCAGCGTTCATTTTATACTATAATAAAAATATCTGCCGTCCCTGTCAAGTGTAAATGGCCATCAAATTGACGTTAGGACAAGTAATTACAATCCACATATTAAGTTGTTTCTGAAAGCTACTTCTGCACTCGCTGCCGTTCGTGAAGGGAACAACTGGCCAATTAAGTTCCAAATAAAACCGCCAACTTCCCATGCAAAGCATACAAGTTCGATTGATGTGATTCTAGTCACGGACTGCCACGGATTTAGAGAGTCACGAATACGAGTAGCTGGCAGAACATCAAAAAATTGGAAATATCAAATATGATTATGACTTTAAAATATCTCATCTTCATGTACTCGCTCGTGCAAATATTCTCACTCTCTTCCATCTGCACCTACTCCTTGCTGCTTCCTTCTCATATCTATACACCAAGTTAGGATTACGCGACCAACATAATCGTTTTCATAACACATTTAACAATTACATCTAAATGACAAACTAGGTTACACTGTACAGAGGCATAGGTTTCATCTAAAGGCAACCACCACTATGGATCACGTCACTCCCAACCCATCAACATTCTCCAAACTCCTTCCTCAATCTTGCTCCTTGCAACACGCTGTCCCTCCCATTCGTCCACCAAGATTCTATACACTTCCCACTCTCTGTCCCCAATCATGTGCCTCCTAATTTCAGCCTGTTACAGCAATTATCCACAATATTAGCATGCGGTCTGTTCAAAAGAACAAATACGAACACCGTGTAACTTGCACTTTTCCATCTTCCTCTCTGCCCCCCCCCCCCCACTCTGTCTTTCATAAATAATGGAAGAAAGCCCTAAGTTCAGCAGCAGCGCAGTGACCTTAGGGCTTAGGGGAAATAACTTCACTTAACAATTGGAACAAACATGACAAACTATACAGCAGAAAGCATAAACATAGACAAGCAATTACCAGAAAGATGCGAGTGTCCAGCATTTTGAGAGCAAGAGTGATATCGTAAAAAACAAGGGGTCGTCCTTTGCCTGATAACTCCACAGGGTTTGCAACTAGAAGCTCAGTATCAGGGCCCTTACTCACAGCAGCTACTCTGAGAGGACGAGTTAGTTCCAGCCTGAGGCGCAATGCCAACGAGTTCTGTTTGCCGGGGTCAACTATCTTTTTCCCATCTGCTTGCATGATGAACAAGTCAACCTCACATTTTCCTCTAGGTTTCTGAGAGAAGCGCCCATACGAAATCTGGTTGATTCACAAATTTTACAGTGAGGTTATATGCTCTATTCTAATGCATGCAGCCTATTCAGATTTCAATTCGCAATACCTGAATATTGTAGTCCTTCAGAGTTCTCATGATGTCATAAAGAAGACCTTTGTGATCTTGGCACATAATTTGGACAAGCGTATGAGCTGGACTCAGCAAGTTATCCATTTTAACAGCAACTTTCTCTGAAGAGAGAAATCCACTCCGAACTGAATCAGACAATTCCAAATCAAAGGCGTCCACTGTGATTGCAATTGGAAGAAAAGAAGATGCTTGAGAACATGCAGCAATTTCTGGGCCAACTAGTTCAATATCAATAGTGATTATGGCATCCCCTAATATAGCTGTTAAGTGTTCGATTGCGTCATCCCTCCTCTTCTTTGTATGTAGAAGCTCCCTGATATAGTTACATCATCAAAGAGTTAATTACATTAATAAGCTAAAAGGAGGTGGAAATGTACACAAATAGACAAATAAACATTTCAATGTCCATTTTCATCAAAAAGAAAAAGAAAAAAGAAAACATTTTTCACTATTCACTAATAACTATTTCAAAATCTTTGGAAGGCTTACAAATCTCAGAATAAGATTGTTTCAAAAGATACATAAAGAATGTACAACCTGGTGTCTGTGATGAAAAACAGATCCATAACTTTTCCATCAGGTGTTGTAGATACCTTCACTTTCTTGATGGTAAGCTCTTGCTCACAAAGAACCTCGGTAACATCTGTGGTCATCATAAAGACATCTTCATTATCTTTTCCTGTATACTAAATTCCAAACAACAATCACATCATAAATTGATGTAGTCTGATGAAAAGAAAATGTCTTCGCATCGAGAAATCTACAGTATGGGTGGCTCCAATTAAGTGGAGCATTACAAAACAAAGCTTTAAAACCAGAATGAATCCTGACAAAGGCATCAAACTGCTGTTGTAAAATCATTGGGCATGATTTTCGCAACAATCTAACAGATCTCTATGATCCATTTCCAGATTTTCCGAAAGAATTTCAGAAAAGCAGAACAGTAGGGTGTGAGGATGGGGAATAACACAGTAATATAACGCCAACATCATGAATTTGTTTTCACAAGGGGGGAAAAAGCTAGAAGCAGTTTAGCACACTGAAGAAGTTACTAAAAATTGTCAGGATTCGACCATCAAATTACAAACATATAAAATCGATCATTAAAGATCAAGACTTACCATGTAAAAGACCTTTACGATCATGGCAACTAAACTTCAAAAGGAACACATCGGGAGGCTTCGGAGGCTGCAAGTCAGAGCGGTAATAAGAAATCCCAGAAGCGGAAGAACAAGATGGGCACACCTCAATTAGCCTCTTCTTTAACAAACTCCATCTCGTCTTAGGTTTCCCAATCACCCAGAAAACTATATAACACCATTTCCCATCTGTTGATACGTCTTGAATGCGGGAAAAGAAAAGGAGAGAAGACAACAGAAGATTACAATTAGTCCCAAATTCAACAACTTTAAATCAGGTAACAAGGATAGAAATGAAGCCCGCCAGGAACTTGGCAGATTGAATCAGTAATACCGGAGAAAATCACTTACTAAAAGACAAAGCAACAAACACACCCATCAATCAAATTACAGGTACAGCAACATCAACAAAGCGAAACAAAATAAGCGGATTATCAGAGATCCCATCCCCGTCTATCATTTCCTAGCCAATTGGATGATTAATGGATGTTGAGTTACCTCCTTTGACAATGCTCAAACCGAAGAAGAGTATGATGCGACACAAATCACAGCCCAGGCCAGTCTTATCAGGACAATTCACAGTAATCACGCTCGGGTCACCTTCCTTCTCCGGCGGCCGGATAATTACAACGTCGTCGTACAGTATGCCCATAATGTTGCTCTGCTACGGCCAGCCCTTCTTCTCTTTTCCCCGATTGTTGATGTAGTTGTTATTCAATGCAATCCAATATTTGAGCAGCAGGATAAAGATTCACTATTATTCTTCGCTTTTGAGCGAAGTTTAAACTGTGGTAGTGATTTACAGAGAAGCAGGAAGAGATGAGATGAGATGACCCCAAGAAACGAGGAATAGAGCGCCACAGTTTTCTTGCTTTGCCTTCTTGCTCACATCTTGGTCTAGATGTAGTTGCTGAATCCTTTTCCAATTTCCCACCACTTTTTCTTTCGTTTTCATCTAACTTGTGGGCCTTGAGAATATTGGGCACGCCGTTGTATCTCGTGGAGCATGGAAAATTACATCTAGGGTCACGATTTACAAAACTTTAAAAGATACAAGATTCAGTAAGTTTCAATTTTCGTCAATTTCTAGCAGGATTCAAGTTTTTGTCCTCAAAACCTATCCGTATTTTATGCGATTTATCTCAATAAAAGATGTATTCGTTAATCCACAAAAATGTAGTAACATCTGCTAAATTATAATTTCAAAAGATTGAGACCAATTTTGAATTTTGACCAATAAAGGGCCAAAAAGCAATTAGGGTATTACCCTCGGCCTGAGTGCTCGCTCTTGTTCGGTAACAACTGGAAATAGCAATGACTACAGAAAACCATTTTTTATCAATCAATTTTATTGAAGAAGCAGATTACATTGTGATTGTTGAAGTATTAAAAAATAAAAAATTACAATATATACATGAAGTGATATAATTTGTGAAACGGGACATTTTACCTCGTGAATTGTCGTGGAAAGTAGAATAACTATTCATCTGTTGAAGTTAATCCTTTAGCAAGTACATTTAATTGCCGTGTGGATAAATTATTGATAGTAATTTTTAAAAAAAATTACAATCAAGTTTTATATAATAAAATTAATTACTGTAAGATTTATTAAAAATTAAATTAAATGCAGTAATAATTAATTATATTGTCAATATAATTTAATTTAATTATTAATTAATTTTATAATAATTAATTTTTTTATAAAATTTTAAAATAATTTTTCCTAATTTTTATTGTTTGTTTAAAAAATATGTGTAAATTAGGACAAAGATAAGTCAATTTATTATATTTTATTATGGCCCCGTAGCTTCGAGGAAGCTTCAAAAATTTCGTTTGCGGAGAAGTTGGAACCATCTCGCACCGTGTCCCAAGGATACAAAAATACGTCTCGTGGGATGATAATATGACCCGATGGTCTCCGCAGTGGACGACGTTAGACTCTAGTTTATATAGAGATCTAGATGGATTATATTATTTGATATATATTTTATACAGTACTGTACTTTCAAAAAAATATTTGTATATATATTTTTTCTATTCAGTATTATAAAATATTTTTAATTATTTAATAAATTAATTTTTTATAACCTTCCAATAAATTAACTAATGACATTTAAAATGAAACTTTTTTTATATTTATTATCATTAAACATACAATCATGATTAAAAAATTATTAATTATTAATTCTATTTTTAATAAAAAACATTTTTAAAAGTTATATTGATTATATCTTAAAGCATAAAATATTTTATATTTTTTAACAGCTATAATTTAATTTTTTTTAGGTGAAAACTATCATCAATATCAAGATTGTTAAACTCACAACTTATATCACAAATTTAGATGATTTTATTTTTATTAATAAATAATCATTAAAATATGATTATAATTAATTTAAATATATTAAAAATATAAATTATTAAAATTAAACTCATTTTTATTGATAAATTATTATATACAAGACATAAAAATTTTAAAACAGGAAAACTCATTTATGATATTTTTTTTATTAATATTAATTTTTATATTTAAAGTTTTTTTTCTTTGAACAAAGTTTTATAATTTTTATAAATTAAATTCTTCATAATATATACTTAATTAACTCAACTAAAAAAAATTAATGAATTTAACAAGTTTAATTAAGTTTAAATTTAATCTGAATTTATAACTTTATTGACATGATTTTATAAATTAAAAATATAAAAATAATAAATTTAAAAATAAACTCATGAATTTAATCAAATTTACATCTACTTTAAATTTATAAATAATTTAATATAAATTTATAAATTAAAAATATAAAAAATTAAATTTAAAGGTCCAACTCAAAAATTTAATAATTACATGATCAAGGTATCAAGTATGGGCCCCTGTCACCCCAAAAAAATCGCAGTATAAAGCAATGAACCTAATTGCTCGTGTGATTCGGATCAGCGGGGACACCGAACGGCGTAGCCCCGCCAGACAGCAGACATATCCATCACGTGTCCCTCTTCGAAAAGATAGTTCCCTCACGTGATCTTCTATCTCCTTCTCACTTTTTTCAACACCACCGAGGCGCCAACCACAACCAACTTCTTTTTTTAATTTCAATCATGAAATGAGGTAATAAAGTGTGTTTATTAAAAATGACATTATTAGTTTAACCAACCGTTAAACTTGAACACCTGAACAATATTTGATTTAAGTGTTTTATCTTAAAGTAACTTTGGCTAGTACTTGTAGGTTGCGTCGGCACCAAAAAATAATTACCCATGAAACTTGGTTTCTCCTCACTTTCTCTCTCTTTATTTTCTTTTCATTTTCTATTTCAATCTCATTTTTGAATGGTTAAAATTTAACATTCTATAAAACAAATTTTTTCATTTTTTAATTATAATCCTAAATCTTGAATTGTAATTTGGATGAAATTACTTATAGTTTAAATTTATTTATATATTTTTCATAAATTTCACATTTTAATAATAAATTTATAAAATATTAAATCTCACGATATTCAAAAATAAATTGAATCATTGAGATGAGAAATGGGAAGGGAATGGGACAAAGAGTAACGTCAACGTTTGGTACAAGGAAAGAATTTTTAAAGAAATGAAAGTAAAAGTGCAAGTGATATTTAAAAATGTGTTTGGTATGCATATGAAAGTGATTCAAAAATTTTATTTTATAAATACATTTATAATTTGAAAGGACCAAGACACCCCCATAATTAAAAAAAAAAAAAGAATACCCCTTTGTCTTCATTATCTAACTGCTGGCCACAACTGTACATATCAATGGAATTCACATCTTCATCTTCTTTGACATCTACTCAAACTAGTTGAAGATATCTTTTAGACCTCAAATCCAAAACCATGGTGTCCAAAGAACAAAATAAAAATTAAAAGTCTCCTTAAAATAAAATCGAAGGCTGGAAAAAAATCCAAACTCAAATGCTATTGACAAAAAGTTCCAAAATCAAACAAATCTAGTAAAGAAAACAAAATTAAATCATTTTGAAGAGGAAAACATGCATAGAATTCACAATCTTTCAAGTTTTTCGCCCACTCAACTAGTCCATGTTTACGTCGTGGGATCTCTGAAAGTTGTTGCCATTACAATCATCAAAGCCCTTTGTCAATTTAGTGTAAAATGTTGCAACTTCGAGATGGGTAAAGAGGCCACTCGTCAGTCAATCAGTCACAAGGATGAGGTTCGGTCATCTTCGCTGATTTAGTCCTTCATCATGTCATTGTCAATGAATATTGTAGGTAATAAAGCTTGATCGAACATGGAAGGAGAGAAGTTGAGTGTAAAAATGAGAAAACAAAGAAGGAAGTAGGTTCTTTGGGTCTAAGGATGGAACACACTTCTACCATTTTTGATGGAATCGAGTTCCATAAAGAAGTGAGCTCTTGTTTACCAAACATCTTAATTTTTTAGTTTCACTTCCACTTCTTCAACCCCAATTCCATCTTACCAAATAGGCCATAAGGGAAAGAACAAAGAAGCAAGTCCCATTGCCCATCCGGTCATCCCCGCGTTATACCTAAGGTAGTTAAAGACATTATTGTCATTTTGTATCACTTTTGTTCCTAAGGCCTTCCCACATAAATATAGTATATTTTAAACTTTTTGAGAGTTAATGACATTGGACCCACTACCAGTCCTTGCGGCCAAATAACGGGAGAGTTAATGACATTGGGTCTCTCCATTTTTTCCCTCCATTTTCCTTCACTTTTCCCATCCCCACCATTCAAATTATTTTATTAAATAATTTTTTAAATGATAAAATTAATGAATGGGAGGGATGGGAGAAGTAGAGGGAAATGGAGAGAAAAAAACTGGAGAGAACCCTCTTCCCCAAATAACATGCAACGTGTGTCTTTTTGTTTGAAAGAGGTAGGTACAATGATCAGTAATAATTGCACCACCCACACTGCGTCCAATTTTTCAATTTTCATTATATTATTTTTTACTTTTATACAAATAGAAAAGTGCATTTTTATTGAGTTAAAGTTCATTTTTATTTAGAATATTTTTTCAATGAGTATTAAACATCTCATATTAATAAATAGGATAACTTTTCTTTTAAATTATTTTTTGAGAAGCAAAATTTTTTTTTTGTTAGTTATGAGTTAACTGTAACATCCTGATTTCATAATTTCAAAACTAATTACTAATTGAGGATAAACTAATATATAGGAAAACAATTTGGTGTTTTGATGCTTAAGTTTGTTGAATGAGCAAACACAAGTGGAAGGATCGCATCTTGAAGTAAAGCAGGTGTGTACAGTGAGGATTTTCTTCACTATACCACACATCGTGGCACAAGTTGCCTGTGCCGCAATGCATGACATGAAAAATTGATAAATGCATACATGGTCAACTCATAGAAATGGAGAGGGATAGATGGAAAGAAGCACAGAGGAGGGGAAGAAGAGGGAAGCTTTGTTAGGGGTATCAAATATTGAAAGCTTAAAAGATATTTCTAACTAGTAGCTTACTAGGTAAGTTTCATACCGCCCTTAGCTTTGATTCCATACTAATTTCTCTTAATTTAAGTAATAAAGAAATTGAATCGAAAAGTTTTAAGGAATTTATTTATTTCCTTTTGATAATGAAAAGGTTCTTGGGGATCAAATTAAGGTTTTACAATAAGTTTAAAGTTAAACGATAAAGTTTTAAAGTTGTAAATTTAAATTAACTCTCAATTGAAGGGAATTGAGAGTAAAGTTGTAAAAGAGTTTGATGAAATTGGTTAAAGTAAAAGAAAGTGGTGATTATATTGTAATGGACTTAGATTTCTTAAGTGAAAGAAAATGAATAGTGAAATGTAATTCTAGTAATAATTAGTACTTGTGGTTAGTTTGATTAATTGATTAATAGTACTAATTGTTTGTAGATTGTCATGTTGCGAGTGTGCTTTGAGAAAAGTAAATGTATAATGAAAATTCTCATCCCACTAAATACAAATAACCAATATAACTCATAATAATTAAAAGATTAACTCAAAGAGTGATTATCAATGTCTAGTTTAAAAGTAAGGGATCCCAAATTTTCATATTCATAAAGAGTTTAAAATAATCAAGATATCTCGTATCAGAGTAAAAATAAGTTACAAAAACATGAGATATTTCGAAGGAGTAAAAAAATTAAAAGCAAGTAGGAAAAAAAAATCCTTTAATGTGTGATAGAGTAGTGCACAGCGGCTCGTGCACGTTGCGCTGTAGCGTTGCTCTCTATGCCATGCACCGTGGCTCAGGCGCCATGTGCCATGGCATATTGCATGAAAATTCAGCTAATCTTGCTGTCATTTGATAGCAAAATTAAGAAACTTTCAACACATCTCGATTCTCCATCCAACATCTAAATAACGTAATCTAGATGTCTATGGAAAGCTCTTAACATGAACTAGCTAGTGGCATAGATTTCACTTTCAAAATGAGTCACGCCAGAAAATTGAATACCCAAACACATTTTAATCACTTTTCATAACTTTCACATAAAAAAGGTGTCCAAAACCCTCAACAAGTATCAAAAGCTTTTCCTAACACCTGAACTATGTTCATTGGACTCAGAACTATTAGTACAACAAATTACACACACTTAAACCACAGTATAACCAAAATTTACTCCTCAACCCCTTTTTACCAAAAACAGAGGGGAGGCAATTTGTCGTCGCATTGTATCTAAATCAATTAAAACATGTTCAAATCATTATTTTTATATTGACACTAGTATTTTAGCCCTAAAAACATATATATCTCAACATATTCAAATACATAGGGCCTAAAATACAAATTAGACATTTGCAATAATAAAATAGTACAAGTGAGATGGCATGAAATCTAGAATTGGCAAACATATATCATTTCACAAATAAATTTAAAGTAGAGGCATATAGTAGAAATCTACTAATTCCTAGCCTCCTGAGTTTTCTCCCTCTCAGCACCAAAGCCAGAGCCTGAAAAGTGTTAAGTGAAAGGGGTAAATGTAGCCACTTAGTAATCAAGGTAAAACTTACTTTATACAGTTATATATTAATTATAAAACAAGCACATGCATATGAAACTAAGTACTTAAAACATACTCACACATATCATAACTCATCATTTCTCATTTAGTAACTTCTTTATCTCACATATCTTTCATTTTTAATTCTAGAAAAAGCTAATTTTTTTAATATGATCAATCACAAATTATGATCCCAAACTTTAATCAAAATTTTTGATATTCAAGTAAAATTTTATTTTAACTTTATTGCAATTTGCTATTTTTTTCTCTACCTCTAAATTTTATATTTTAATTATTATTGCTAATTAGAATAGCATTATTGTATGATTTTTAGGTTATATATTTTATAAAAGATTTTGCTTACTTTAATTGATTGATGTAATAATATAAGAGTAATTTGGCCTGACTTGGATAATTATTCATGTTTTATTTCTGTTATAATTAATATAGAAACAGTTGTAAGTTATGGGTTAAGGAAGATTTTAATTAATCTATGAATTAATTTCTTGTTTAATTTTTGAATGATAATTTAAAAAATATATAATAAAATAAAAATAATAAAATTAAATAAAATTAATTTAGTTTGTGGATAAGTAAAATAAACTTTAGGTGATTGAGTTGTAATTAATTTTACTAGTTGTACTTAGTAATTTTCTCAGTTAAACTTGCTTTAATTTTTTAATTTTAATTCAGTTTTTTAATTAATCTTGTTATAAAAAATTCCTCCATTATTTGGTTTTTCACAATCCTAATTCAAATAATTAATACATTGATTCTTATAAAAACAACTTAGGTTACACTTTACTGTAAAATATAATTTTTATTGATTTTAATGTTATTCGATGGTGGTGTCATTAGAGTGACAGTAATTTTATGCTATAACTCATTTTTAAAATTTCAAAAATTAGCATTAATTAATACGGATGCTCATACTTAAAAACAGCATGGCTTGGGCTGATTTTTTTTTTTTTTGGGTTAAAAGAAGCTGGTTAATTTAGTTGTATGCAATTGCACTGGAAACAAGCAAAGTTTGAATTTGGTGAATGGTTTAAATGTATTTATTTAATAAGTATCTCAATTATAACTGTTTAATCTTATTAATACTTAAAAATTATTAAGATATATTTCTCTCTAAAAATTTAAAACAGCCATTATAATCAAAACAGTCCTTATTTATGCTGTGCCCTCAAGAAAATTTGAGATTTGATATTTTTTAAGTATTATATGATAAAATTCAGATATTTGATTAAATTAAAAAAGTATTATCATGTTGTATAAGACTCATTTAGTAAATATTTTTAAATCACTCGTCAAATCCAAATACACAGAGATGGCCAAAGGCAAGCATGATGATAAGAATAGAATAACAGTAGCATGTAACTATGAACAAGCGGGGAAGACTAGGGGAGGCAGCCGATGAGGCTTGCCAGTTTAAACAATTTCCAAAATCCAATTAATTATCATGTCATCTTATTGCGTCATTCTTTCATCACCTCTTCGTATGATTATCGATATAATACTTTCACTTGGAATTTGAGTTCATTATTATCTATCATTCGTAAATGATATGATTTCATAAATTATAAAATATGCTATAGTGCGTGTAGATGAAAGTTTTGTATCAAATTGCGCTTATGAATAGCATAGCTTATTAAAAACATGTCTACTTATTTTTTTTCTAAAACAAAACTTAGTCGACCCCCATTTGCCAAGTATTTTCGTTCTAGGCATACAATAAGTTTTTATCAACATTCATAAAAACCTAAAAATGGTTTTGCATTTTTATATTTAATACACAAGCAAAATGGTATTTTTATTCCCATCATGTTAGCATATCTTCATTGGTTTGTGGCATAACATAATTTTTTTAACAATTCAATTCACTCAATATTCTGAAAAACTTGGAGATATCACTGTATCTCGCCTGTAAGACAATAACTTTGACATATTTATTTAATGTGATTACATATTTTTAGGATAAACTGATTCGATTTTCTCAATTAGTTGAGCTAATCACCCTTCCATAAACCCTTTTAACCCTGATGAATTCATTAATGTTGTTTTGGAGATTTTGTATTGCAAGCTCGGCGGTTACTTTGATGGTCTTGCACTCTTGTAATGGGAAAAGGACCGTGTGCCCCAAAAAAAAAAAAAAAAAAAGACAGCATATATGATGGCATGATTTCCATTTACAGGAACAAAACAAGGCAGGGACCAAAAAAACAAAAAAAGACGGGAAGGGATACAAATAACACAAGGTGCCAACTTTGTGCTCTACTTACACCTCCGTTTCGTTGTCCTATCACCAAATCCACTGACCCAAATAATGCACATTATTATATATATGGCGGAGAACGACACATCGTTTGTTTATAATTCAACAATAACGCACTCCCTTCGTATAGAGAAAAAAAATTATATCATATAGTTTAAAAAATTTAATTAACTATAATAATTATGTCTGAAAATAAAAAATTTTGATTAAAATATCCTATATTAATCAACATAAATATGTATTAATTATTAAAAAAATGATAATAAAATTCCTTTAAAATATATAAATGACAACTTAATCTCTCAAAATGCCATAATTTTCTTGAAGTCCCTATAAACTTTTCTATCATTAATAGATTTTTATAAATTATTACATTATCCTTATTGAAAATAAATAATTTATAATTTTTCTTCTTATATTCGTAACTTTTCTTCTTAAATTCATCATAATATAACAGCAAATCACAATTTCACATGTTAAATTTTTTATTTGCTATTATATTGTTGTGAATATAAAAAAAAGTTATGAATATAAAAAAAAATTGTGAATTATTTATTTTTAATAAGGGTGGTTTAATAATTTATATAAATTTATTAATGACAGGAAAGTCCTTAAAGACTTCAGGAAATTATAATATTTTGAGAGTTTAAATTGTTATTTATATATTTTAGAGAGATTTTATTATCATTTTTTTAATTTTTTCTCATTAATATAAATTATGAGGGGCGATTTTGAAAATGTGTCATAAATACTTATTGAAATATGTAATTTTACTTATATAAAAAAATAAGTAAAATGTGATAGTTTTTTTTACAAATAGAAACAGAGAGAATACACTATTATAAAATAATATAACAGAAATGATTAATTAAATAAATGTAAATCAGACATCTTTATTAAATTTAGAATGGGCGCCGGGGATCCCATTCTCAAGCGAGCAAAATTGCTAGCAAAGAGTGGGATATAATATCCAGTGGTAGCGTTGGAATCACGTAACTGAATTTAATATCTCGCAATCAGATGATCGCAACCGTGGTTAATTTTTTTAAAACACACACACATATATATACATACACACGTGATTATATGCAATGTGAAATTCTAATGAATTTTAACACATGCTCCATTCGATGTTATTTGTAAATTATTTGTAACTATATTATCAAAATTGATAAGAGGTAGTTAAATTATTAATGATTTCAAAAAACAAAATTTTTACTCTCTATTTATAAGTATAAGACATTTTTTAAGAAGTTAAATATTAAAAATGTGTGACATTTTTAATCTTTTAAAATGTAATCATTATCTTTTTTTAAAAGTGCTCCTAGATAATGACTTTATAGTTATTATAAAGTGTTTAATAAGAGTAAATATAAAAATATAGGCTTAATTTAAAAGTAAATAACTACTTTATTGAGTGATAAAATTTAATTAAAAATATCTTATATTTTTAATTGAAGAGAGCATTTTGCATCATTTTTAAAAGCACTCTCTCTCTTTGATAATTTTTGACTATTTATTCGTTGAAAATTGTGAAAAGGTAGGATGGGAAGAAAGTAATCAGTGATCCGTTTTTTTATGCAAAATGACTTATATAAAGAATTAATAATTTTTTTAAAAAAACATGACTTATAAGCATATAAAAAGTTTTAAATTAGGGAGGAAAATGACAAGAAAGAGAGAAGGGTGCGGAGAGGCATGCGCACTCTGAATATAATTAATAGTAGACAAATAGGATTGATATATGACAAATTATTCGAAAGACATACCAGGGGAGGGGTAGGTGGACTGAACGTAGTGTATGTTAGGGGAATCAACGGGTGGGACAAGAACGACCCTAATCATGCGCATCCGCAAGGGACACGTAGGTTTGGATGAGGATTCCGTAGATTCATTATTTATAGATTTGATAATTTTGATTACATGCTACATTGCTTCCGCTGTTGTTATCTCTCGTGCCAAGGCTTCCGGTGGCCGTTACTTAACGCCGGCACCTCCATTCGTTTATTGGTGCTACACATATGGTGCGGGTAATCCGGAGGGCTCACTCTCAAATTATAATTTTTAAATCAATGTCGTTTCTCTTCCGTTTACACTTGATTTTTGTTTTTAGTTCCAGACTTTTATTATTTTAAAAATCTAAGATGGGATCATTCTTAATCACTTTTCTACTAAGTTTATTTCATTTTCTTCCTCTTAAGTGAGCGGCTGGAAGCCTGAGATGATATTTTGACCTTCTTCGACGCGCTACTGCTGATCTGCTTATTGTGGTTTCCCACTTTTCTCCATTTTCATCTTTCAATCATTTCCTCTCTCAAAAATCTAGATTCCTGTATACAGTATTTTGTCCGCTCGCTTCTACGTGCAAGGCTACGACAAGCAACTAGTTTCGGTCACACTCCAGTTTCACGGGCTCTCATTCACGTGAACAATCTCATAACCATGTCTAGTTAACTTGCTGCTTTGAGTAAAGAATTGTGATAGAATGACGTTGGTGTTTGACGGTGAATAAATAAACGATTCCTGATTATGCGATGTAAATATTTTGAATTATCATTTGCGTGAATATCGAAGTGATCTAATGGTAGCAAGGGATTGGGCTCTCAGTATCAAAATTCACTTGATTGCGATGTGAAGTTAGTTTTCCTTCTCAGCCAAGCAAGCTGTCAAGTCCAAAGACAGTATTTAAATTTGTGGAGCCGTTGATCGGTGGACATCATCACAAGAGATTAAAATATCCACTCTTCCTAACTATACTATGCAAACTATACTTTTATCGGATAATATTTTATTTGAATTGAAAAAGACTCTAGAAACTTTCTATGGGATTCAACTGATGGAAACAAAAACTAAATCTTCTTTCATGGGATAGAATCACTATAGATAAAAAAAATAGGAGACTTGGACTCAAGAAGCTAAAAAATCAAAATATCGCCTACATAATGAAGTTTTGTTGGGGCCTTATCACTAAGCCAAACTATCTCTAGGTTCGGATTATCTACGACAAATACAAATGTAACAAACTTAGAATTTCGATGATAGTTAAACCTAGCTCCTATTCTTACACCTAGAGCAACATTTGCAAAGTTTGGGATAAATTCATGTCTCATGTAGGTTAGAAAGTTGGTAAAGGAGATCAAATATCATTTTGGTATGAC
This sequence comes from Prosopis cineraria, assembly GCF_029017545.1. NCBI lineage: Eukaryota > Viridiplantae > Streptophyta > Magnoliopsida > Fabales > Fabaceae > Prosopis > Prosopis cineraria. The sequence continues at coordinate 41,355,480 of NW_026555334.1, forward strand.
AAATTGTCTATGCTCCCTAACCCTCTTGTCAAGCATGCTTATCTAAATGCTTATTCTATTCTCCATGCTAGGGTCTTTGATTTTTGCTGTAATTCAGGAGCATGGAACATTGATCTTTTAAATCATTACTTCCACTCAGATGTAATTAAACAAATATTACTTGTGCAACCTCCTAATCGTCAAGGCGTAAAAGATGTTCTCATTTGGAGACCCTTCTTTGATGGAAACCTCTCCATAAAATCTGCTTACAAAGCCATGAAATTTCATAAGGATCAACACCACTCTGATATATGGACTAAAATTTGGAAGTGGCCTACATAAGAAAAAATAAAATATTTTCTATGAAAAGCTGCCTCAAATTGTCTCCAAATCAATCACATGCAAGCATATGAGGATGTTTCCCATTAACATCTCTATCCATTTGGTTATAATTCTCCTGATTCTTCAATTCATATTTTAAGTGATTATGGAGAAGCTAAAGAGGTTTGAAAAAAAAAAATAGTGAAACCTACGAGGCTTAACACCTTCTTCTCCTTTAATGTGAAGAATTGAATAGTTTCGAATGCAAAAATGAAGCAAGCAACTTAAGAACAAGAAGAACACCTTGGCAGAAACTCTTTGCACAAGCTTACTGGAATATTTGGAAAGCTAGATGTAGTAAATTATAGTCAAAAAGATGCCATTCCAAGCAACAATATTTCCTTTTCTAGTACTCAACAGATAAATAATGATTTAATGCTTCTATCCAAAATCACCCACTTGGGCAATTGCAACTCTATAAATGATAAAAAATGGAGTCCACCTAAACTCGGATGGGTTAGACTCGACACCGACGGTTCTATTAACACTAATGGTGCCAAAGTATGTGAAGACATCATCAAAGACAATAAGGGAAATTAAATAAAAGAATTTTTCAAATATCTTGAATATCAACCTAGCACGACAGCAGAATTTATGAGAATACTGAAGGGACTAAATCTTTGCTGGAATGCAAAATTATCAAAAGTCAATATCCACTTTGATTCAATGGATGCGTTGTCACTCATTAATTGCACCTACTCTAAGAGTCATCCTTATTTTGACACTATCAGGAAGATGACATCCCAAGCAACAATATTATCTTTTCTAGCACTTAATATATAAATAATGATTTGAAGCTTCTATCCAAAATCATCCACTTGGACAATTGCAACTCTATAGATGATGGAAAATAGAGTCCACCTAAACTTGAATGGGTTAGACTCAACACCGACGATTCTGTTAATATTAATGGTGCCGCAGTATGTGGAGGGATAAGGGAAATTAAATAAAAGAATTTTTGAAATATCTTGAAAATCAACCTAGCACAGCAGCAGAATTTATGAGAATACTTGAGGGACTAAATCTTTGCCGGAATGCAAAATTATCAAAAGTCAATATCCGCTCTGATTCAATGGACACGTTGTCACTCATTAATCGCACATACTCTGAGAGTCATCCTTATTTTGACACTATTAGAAAGATCAGAGATTTTATTATGAGAGATTGAATGATCACTTTTGACTATGTTCATAGAGAAGCAAACAAATGTATTGATCTTTTAGCTTATCGGCCCCCGCATGATACCTTTAATATTATGATTTTTGATATACCACTGCACGAATGTAGAAACCTCATAATTTTAGATATGACTAAATTTTAGTCTCTTTGCACGGTTTTACTATGGTCTTGTAATTTGAAAAAAAAAATATTCAACCTAGTGATATAAATTTCGCTCACTCATGAACAAGCAAGCCGCTCCATACAAATTTTCTTCAGTTTTGTCGTAGACAGCGGACTGGGGGAGGTTGTTCTCTCAGTGGATCCACATCAACGGCTTCCATAAATGGGCCAACAGGCCCATTTAAACATTATGATCCATGCAAAAAACAAAGATAGTTTAACCTTCTACTTCACAGTAACACACACAACCAAATCTCTACCAAAAATAAATAGATAAATAAACACACACACACACAAGCATGTGTGTGTGTAGAAATCGAGATGACTTTAATCACATTTAAATTCATGTTAAAGGATCCCTTAGAGTCACTCGTATGGTTTCAACAGGTGGATCAAAACAAGAGCTCATCCTCTTGACAAGGCTAGAAACAAGATTCCACCGAGGCCAAACGGAAGAGGAGTCTCTTGCTTTTTTTCCCTCCAGTTCCTTCATTCCCACCATTCATATCATTTTATTGAATAATTTTTTAATTATAAAATTAATGAATGGTGAAAACTGGGAAAGTGGAAGGGAAAGGAGAGAAGAAGAGAAGACCCTCTTCCCGAGGGAAAATTTGAAGTCCCCAACGAACCGATAGACTTCAGTTCGTATTTTTAAGAGAAGAAAAATTGTTCCAGAACTTTTGTATGTCCACGCGAGAATTTTCTAGCATTTAATTTAAAGGCCCATAAGGCCCAATGGACTACATACCAAAGCTAGGGATCCTGACGTTAAAGATCTTGACATTTTCATTGGCATTTCTCCATAGTTTGTTCAGTCCAGGAGACCTTTTGCAGACCGTGTTAGCGAATATTATCAAACCATGATTACCAAAAACAAATAGTTCTGACGATGTTATATGCAACTGAAAGCAAGTTGAGAAAGAAAGGGAATGGCTTTTAAATTCTTTGCCTCATTTGTATGCCATGATATCTCGAGCAACAGATATCTCACAAACATACATGACTTCCATAATAAAGTGACGATAATGTAATCATATTATTCCTCTGTGAACGTAAACGGGAGCACGTACTAGAAGCAAGACATCATGCTTGGATCCCGACCTTAAAACAAGCCTTCCATCAAGCACCCTCGCCCTTGCAACGAACATCACTGCAGCGACAGACAGGCCTTCCCGAAGATTCCCATCCATTGAAGCCCCGCTCCAGGACCATTATGTTCTTTATTCCAGTATCTTCTTTGAAGTCCTCAAGATAATTGGCTAACCTTCGAGCACAAGTTGGGCCACGAACCTACAAAAGCGTTTCAGCATTTATGCCTCTTGCAAATTCAAGAACATTATACGAACAGAAAATGGAAAGACTGAGGAAGATTAAAATAAAAATAACCATCATGTAATGGCGTAAACAAATATTTATGCTGCATTTTGTCAAGGTCCAAGGAAAAGGGAGGGAACACAATATCCCATCCACTAATGAAATCAACAGGTTTGAACCCTCCATTTTCTTTCTCGAGATAGGAACTCTCATCCCACTAAACCATTGCAGGCATTCTTTATGCTGAAGCCTGAAACTCTCAGCTTTGCTCTGGCCACTAAATCTAACTTCTATGATTTTCACTACTTCAAATTTAGCCATGATCGTGATGCTGCATAAAACAGAAGTTTCATATTCCAAATGAACCATGCATGCGCACTTGTTAGAACATATGATCAAAGATTAAAAAAAAAAAAAAAATACCCCAGTGAAGTCTAATTTGTGGTTTCAATAAGAAAATTGCCTGTAAATCTACGCTAAGTCATGCCTAAAAAAAATTCAAATGCACCCTGATCATTTGGTTACTTGAAAACGATATGCTGCCCTGATATTTTTTCTATTAAAAAAAAAAAGATATAGTTTGAGCAGAATTCAATTGACTGGATTAATTGAAGGTGCATTTGGTTTGTGGAATCTTGAATGCCATCTGAGTCAACTAAATCTTCAACAGATTATGACATCTGCTTAAATAGGATTGCTCTCATGCCCTGTTTGGTAGGTGAAGGTTTTTTGTGAATCCTACACCATCGCATTTTAGAACTTCCCACGATATAGCTGCCCAAGCTAATTAATGTTGATTGTAAATGGTAATGCTATGGCTGTTGAAGAGCTGCATATACTGTTACTCACTACGGAGTACGCTTAATGTACACAAGCTTCAAATACAGCAACATGACTATTCTAATTTTATAAGGGCCCAGCAAGAGACATTTTCCGGCTGTCCTCCTAACTCATTCAGAAATCAACAGGTCTGAAATTTCACGGGAATGCTATAGAATATTTGAAGGAACAAAATACAGGAACAAGAAACCAAAATTCGAGAATAAAATAAACCCACAATGAATCATAAGAGAAAGCCAAAGTCAAATGGTATATGTGAACAACAGAAGAGGACCAAACCTGACTCAGAGCGCAGTGGAAGACAAGGGTGTCTTTGCCATTGACTTGCCGAATGAGATTCGAGATGTTTTCCGAGAAAGAGTCGCTAGCGAAATGAAGAGACCCAGCGATGTGGCCATCATAACTCCGCTCGTCGTCTCTTTAAGATTCAGAACCCATCAACAAGAAAGATCAATAGAATCGAACTCTCGAAAACAAAAACGGCAAGAAAAAGCGAATCGAGGGATGGGAACAAAGAGGGAAGCGATCAAAACCTGACATCAATAATGGCAATATTTGGTTGGCGTCTGACAGAGAGAAGCTGAGAACCAGTTATGTAGGAGATGCTGCGAGCCATGCCGTTCATCCAGTGACCTCCACTACTCGTTCTTTTCAGCATCCTCTTCTGATTTTCCTTATGCTTCCTGTTTTTTATTGGGGGTAGTTTTTTTTTTTTTTTTTTTTGGGGATACTTCTTTATTCTTACGCTTCTTTTGTTCGTTCTTTTTTTTTTTTGGTTTACTCGCCCGTTGCCTTTAACCCGCCAAACTCAAGATGTGAAAATATCCGTCCAAATAATATTGGCGGGTCATTTTTAAGGTCCGGATGCTGTAATTATAATAATATCATCCGATGACGAAAGATTGAATATTATAATGTTTAGCCTTTTTTTTTCCCAAAATAATATCTAGCCATTTCCACCTCATGCGGCATGCAATATGTATATAGTTTATGACTAGAAAGAAATTCATTTTTTTAATTTGTCTTTTGATATTATGTGAGTGTTGAGCAAAAAACAAATGGACATCACGAGTGGTACTGGACAAACGAGTTATGGGTTAACCCATGATAAAAGTCACGAGTGGCACTGGACAAATGGGATATGGGCTAACTTGTAAGCTAAACCACACGGGTTAACATTTTTACGAGTTGGATTGGGCCAACCTGCTAAATAAAATAAGCTGAAAAACCCAACCCAACTTATTTTCTGGCTGGATGGCTCGCAAAAATTTACTAAATTTTTTTTAACAATTTAAATTTTATATTATATAAATATATATTTATTTCACATTTTAAGGCAAATTAACAATTAAAGAATTTGTAAATAAATAAAATAAATATAGAATTCAATCAAGTAAATTTATTTTGCTAGATTTTTATTATTAGTCATCTTCTTGCCTAGGTGTGTTATCTTTCCTATTGAGAAAAAAATTAAATATAAATTCATATTATTATTTTTAATAAATTTATATTTATGATTTCAATTAATAGATCTTATGAGATTAATAAATAATATCTATTTAAAATATTTCAATAAAAATTAATAAATTATCAATTTATAAACTATAATAAAAATTTTATTTACAAATTGTAAAAAAAATTTACATTATATTTTAAATGCAAAGAACATATTTAAAAGTCATAAATTATATGCTTAAAAAATATTGTCATTATTGTAGATTTATAAAAAAATATACTATAATTAAAAATAAAAAAAATTATTTTTTAAAACCCACAGGCCAGCCTGCTTGGCCTGTGATTAGCATGTTTTAGTCCATTAGTTTTGTAAGTCAGGCTAGCCTAACCCGTTTTAAAAAAACAAATCAATTTATTCAACCCAATTCATCAATTGTACTGGTTAAATGGGCTAACTCATAAGCTTAACCCCTTTTTCTGGCTCTTAGTCAAGAGGCATGCCAGAGATGTGGGATCTCAAAAGAATAAAAGAACTTGATTTCTAAACAAACATGGAGAACCTAAACTCTCTTACCACAATTCACCCAAATGTGAGAATACGAAGTAAAAAACTTAATGTAGATACAGAGAAACGGAGACGTATTAATTAAAGAAAGAGATGATAGGCTATGCCTACCATACAAGAGAAAAAAATAAAAATTAAAACTACATGATTAGAAAGAAAATAAAGTAGCAGAATCAAAATTTGAATGATAGTTTATTGGGAGAATGACAAGCAAGGACCTTGTAAGAATATTAATGTCAAATTAAGAACTTTAGTCTTGAAATATGGTAGAATAAGTGCTAAAACTTGAAAACATCAATGTTAAAAAGTCTTAATCTATTATTAATATTTGTACAAGGTCCTTATTTGTCGTTCTCCTTAGTTTATTGATGATGATGATTTCTTGATGAGAGAGGACTCCTTTATTTATAGATTATCCTAGTTTGGTGCCTAAGTCCAATGATCACCACTTTCCTTGAATTTAGGAAGCACTTTCTCCATGATGGCCACTTGCTTCACTTCCATAATTCAAACATCATGAGTGGAATGTGGAGATAATGGCCTAAACCCAGTATTAACTTAGTGGCTAAGGCTTTATGAATATTTATTTTTTTAATTATTTTAAATTTAATTAAGTTGGGTTGAACTTGAGTCTCCAAATTCACAATTAGAGTGTAAATAATGCCCCTCGCATACAAACTAACTGGAGCCTTCATAGGCCAATTGATAGATATTTCCATTAACCCCACTTTCAAGCATTGCATGAGTAATATGTCCTAGAGGATTTTCTTGTTCCCATTTTAATTGATGATTGATTTAGTACTTCTCTTGAAGGATCCTCTTGTGGTTGAGGATTAAGGGCCACATGGTCAAGCTCATGATTGAGTTTCTTAAGGTTTGGGACCTTAAGAGTTAGTTTTGGAATTAGCCCTTTAAGGTTTGAGACCTCAAGGGCTGGTTCTACAAAATATAATTGCTACAAGGCTCGACCTTGTGGAGAGAGCCCTTAGGGAAAGAACTCATGTGAATTTAGTCCTTGTGGGATTAGCTGCTTAGGATTCGATCTCTATGAACATGGCCCTTATGAGATTGACGGCTTAAGATCCAATCTCTCAAAATATGACTCCTTTATATCAAAGCCATTTGAGTTTGATAGACTAGAGATTATAGGTAATGACAACTTAGGTAATGGGGCTGTAAATAATGACATCCAAGGACTTAACAAACATGACCAGCCAGGCCTTATGGTTTCAAAAATTGATAGTCCAAGCACCGAGGCTCTAGAAACTGTTAGCCCATGGATGTTGTACCATGAGTTTTTTTTTAAAACTTTTAAGTTTCTTCCCACATCCTAGGTAAAGTTGTTAACTTCTCCTTAACTTGAAAAATGGCTTGAAGAGAACATTAGAGATGGTCCTCTTGGTGAGCCCATACAAATTGCCCCCCGAGCTGTTTAATGGTGATTTGACTTATAAGCTCAACCCTGCCTTAAGAACTCTTTACATTTCTTGGAGAGACTTATTAAGAGCATTGGCAGAGTGGTACCACTTCTAAAGAGCTTCATGAAAGGTGACTTGGTGGTGTTGTCATTCTTACTCACAAGGTTTTGTCCTTTGTCCTCCCTAGTGATCGAACAAGCTTGCCATTGAGTTAGACCTACCATTTTTCCTTTAAGGGATGTTATAGTGATCCTCGTTGTTAATCTTATAGTCGAAAGGCATGTTGGGAGACTACCCCCCTTAGTTCATATCTTCTTTGAACATGTGAACTAATTGGAGTTTGCTCCTACGATAGTCTAGATAGCATAGGGGAGATGTTCCTTAACCTGTCCTTCAGAGTTTACAACAGAACTCTTTACCTCTTATCAGCATAGCATTCCAACTTCTCCCAGGCTTTGGCTCTCTCCTACTACTTTTTTCAGATGTTGTCTCTTAAGTTCCTCTACTAATATCTGTGAAGTCGTTGTTTGCTTATTGATATAGTCTTGTTGTCCCACGGTCACTAGAGTGCGAGAGGGCAGTATTTCATATTTTGTATAGGTAGCCACGTTCTCTTAGTCGTTAGACTCAGGTCCATTATTTTCGATGACATATTGATCCTTACATATCTTAGGCATTCCATTCACACGGATCCCACTGGCAATGCTAAAAGATTGTTTGGCGAAAAAAAGAGGTGTCACAATGCATGCAAGAGACACGAGGTCTCAAAGGGATGAAAGAATCTGACTTTTAATCAAAAGCAAGGAACCTAAGCTCACTTACCATAATTCACCTAGATGCAAGAATGTGAAGTAAAGAAAATTAATGTAGATACAGGGAAATAGAAATACATTAATTAAACAATAAGGTGACGAGCTATGCCAGCTATATAATAAAAAAATAAAGATTAAAACTACGTGATAAAAAAATAAAGTAGCAGACTTAAAGTGCGACATCTTAAAATTTTTCCTAAAACAATTAACTTAATCATGGTAAAAAAGTGTCTATCATAGTAAACAGAAGTCAACTTATCCAATATATTTTTTTTAAAACAATTCTATAATTTAAACACTACCATGGTAGGAAATGATAAAACATAGCTTTGTAAAATATTTCACCTTTTAAAATAACTATTATGATACAAAAGGTTTTACCAAGGTAGAAAGAATAAACTAAATAAATAAGTACTATCATGGTAAATAAAATTAAACTTATAAAATTGTTGTTTTCAAAATTTGAGATCTCAAGTATTTATAAAATTAAAACAAGTGTGAAAGGCTCACATAGTCCCATTTAAAATTGAAAACATAATAAACAAAATATAACAGTAAAAGTAAAAATAGTTACACGTTTCAAAATCTTATAACCTTTACAAATAACATAAAATAATTTTTGTTACTGTTCACATACATCGACAACGATAGTTGAGTTACAGTCACCTAACACAATTTATATAGAGAAAATTAATATAAATTCATCTAGCATTAGGCTCCAGTTTACACCACACAATATCATTATAAATTATCTTTTCATGTGCCATTTAGGCCAAAATATTATTTTCTCACCCTTGTGCTCCCCACAATTGCACACTAAAGCCAACAATCATAGATAGACCAATTGGTCAAACTCAACAAACAAGCCAAGACACATGACTCAATCATAATGTCTTTTTCAAAACATCTAACATTATCAAGTATCATCAATGTCTCAATAAATATAAAAATATTTCTCAACAAGTGTATTTATAGTCATCCCAAAACATATAATATGTATAAATTATTTAAAAAGGCACGATCACGACTATGAATCCATATGTTCAATAAATAATAAAAACCCTAATATTGGCAATAATGCATTATAAAAATCATATATCCAAACCCAGAGAAAGGGAGTGGATTCGCACCACTAAACTTCAGGGGCTTCTCCAAATGTCACGGACCTGGCTCTTCTCCTGAAAGCTATTAACTGCATAATAAGACTCAAAAGTTTTAGTAACCAATGTCAATTCATGATAGTGTATACAAACAATTAAATGTGTGCTTGCTGGGTAGGAAAACAACAATTATACAATTCAAACAAAAATACAAGAGATATTATAATGTATGACAAATAATCATCCTTATATTCCTCCATTACCCTGAAGTCATAACCCTCGCTCGGTGTTAAATTACTTGACCAAAGATAGATTAGTCTAAGTTCTTATAAGCCACCTATTAGGCCTTTAATAGGGGTGTATCACATGACATATAAATATAACAATAGCAGCAAGTGTTTCAACACTTCCCACAATAATCAAACAAATTTATAATAATATTGTACAATTATATAATATTACAATCTTCATAATTTTATCATTTTCAATAATATTACAATATGACATTCCACTTGGTAAAAATACTTCAAAATACATATCCACAATTTCACAATTTTTTCATAAATATAACAATGTAATTTCTCAACAACAATTCATAATTTTTTTAATAATCACTCAATTAACATAAAACAATACTGATCACAAATTAAAAGTATGGTTTCTTTGTGACTTTTTCAATAAATTCTTTCATATAATTTTTCATCCACTACAATCTTCACCAACAATACAATTTATAAACAATATATTATTTATAAATATTAGTTTCAATTATTAAAACTAATAAAATAGCTCTAATAATAGAATTAGAGAATATAACATAATTTTTAATATCATTATTAATGCAAATCTAAAGTTAGTACTATCAAATCAAATTTCAAACTCCTCTTTTAATCGATAAATGCTAACAAGCTAAAATCAATTTCTAAACCAATCTTTATTATCAAAATTTTTCTTTTTGTTTCATAAATTCGCACCTAAAATACCTGAAAATTATAAATTTAATCTCAAGCCTATAATCATTATTCTATAGTCATAATAATCTATTTATCATCTCAAATAATTATCTAAACCTCCATAAATCAACATATATTTTTGAATTTAATAAAAATCTACCCATAAGAATTTAGGATTTAACTCATGAGTCTTAAATTCAAATTTTATCAATAAATTTATACTCTAAAATATTTATTATATCACTAATAACCTCAACAATCATATTTATTCAACATAAATTTGTTCCCCTTTCAAATTCTAAATTTTTCATTATCACCAAATCAGAAACTAAAGAGAAACGATGGTTAAATTTTTTTTTAAAACATTTACATAGTTTTAAAAAGTTTAAAACCTCACTCAAAATATTCTATTATGAAGTCTTGAATCAAATTGTTTCTTGTCTTGTGCACACTCTGTTTTTTTTATTTTTTTTAATAAAAGGTCACGAGAAAATTGTGCTATGTGATATGACGTGTCATATCAACGTACAAGAAATTTACATGACCAAGAGGGTGAAGTATTAAAAACATGAATTTTAGGGCTTCCGACAGAAATTTAGTGAGCCAACCAATCCGCGCATTTATTTACTTTTTTAAAAATATAATCAAAAGTAATCGACCAGTCTTTCATAATAAAATTTTTAATTTTATTAATGGTTATAATAAAAGGATAGAAAACTCATTGCATATCAATGCAAGAGCTTCTATAAAATTAAAATAAATATTAATCTTATTAAATTTTTTCATCCAACAAGTGTCAAGTCCTTCTAAGTAAAATTGATGTTTTCTTTATTTTTGCTCCTCTGTTGAACACGCCGAAGCCGAAGAAAAGAGGAGTGAAGAACAGGCGGTGCGTGGGAATTTAAAATGATGTGAGCCCCACGTGTACACCACACCATTTTTCTTTTTTTTCTTTTTAAAGTACCCCTTACACGGGCACACCCATAAACGCACGGATCACTATCCACCTTTTTTTTCTTTAATACTAATCTCTCTCTCTCTCTCCCTCACACACACATTTCTTTTTCTTCTCTCATGATGATGATGATGATGATATTTTCTGACGATCTTAACATAAGAATTTTTTAGTGGAGGGAACAGTTTAACTTATAATAAAAATTTACGTAATTTGTGCCAGTTTAAACACAATTATTCAACAAGAAGCTCGTGTTTTAGGCTAAAAAAAATAAGGCCTAAAGGATTTGACTTTCAAGACCGATCTGTCACTAGAGGGGGGGAATAAATCAACAACTACAATGGTGAGATCACGATTACTGGAGAACACCCGGCTGGGCACTAGAGAAATTTACAAGTGATCCTGTGGAGTATCACTTCATAGTAGTCGATTGATCAATTTAGATATTTTTAAAAAGGAAAACGGCAATAAAATATTTTTAAATTATATAAATAATAATTTGATCTATTAAAATACTATAATTTTATTAAAATTTTTAGAGATTTATGTGTTAATGAATTTTAAAATAAAATATCATTTTATCTTTATTAAAAATAGCAAGCCTTAATTATAATTTTTACTTGAGGAATAAAACCTTTTGTACTATGAATCGCAAAAGTTAAATAAAAAAATTATAAATTATCAAGTATAATTTTTATTATTGTAAAATAAGTTTTCAAAATAACAAACCTTAATTATAACTTTTATTTAAAAAAAAATAATTTTCATTTAAATAATCACAATAATTAAATAAAAAATTATAATTTGTCAATAAAGATAAAATGATATTTTTAATTTAAAATTTATTAACACAAAAGTCCTTAAAAACTTTAATGAAATTACAATATTTTAAGAGATCGGATTGTCATTTATATAATTTAAAAAAATTTTATTATTATTTTTCTTTTTAAGAGAGCCGATCATTATATTTTAAAACAAGTATTAAAAATGGTAAAATATTTAGAGAAAAAAAATAAAGTTTCAGCTGGAACCCCTTGATTTAGTTAAAGCCTTTAAAATTATGAAATTTTACTGAATTAAAATGAAATTAAAAATTTAATTGAAATGACTTTTTTGTCCCTAATGAATTTAGGTGCGTGAATAAATCATGTAAAAATATGAACAAATGATACTTAGTTGTTCATATTTCTACATGATTGTTCATATACCTAACTTTCTTTGTTTATATCATAATATTGTTAATAAAATTACAAATTTTTCATATATGAGCTGCTCATATTTCCTACACAATTGTTTACATATCTAATCTCACTTATTTATATCATAATAGTGTTATATTGCTAATAAAAGTTATAAATTTTACCTATATCACTTGTTCTTTTTTCATACGTTACTTGTTCATTTTTTTATATATGCATTGTTCACCATCAAGGATAATAAAATTATTTCAGTTGAATTTTATTTCAATCCCTCGCACATATGCAGTGGAATTTTAAGATTTTAAAAATTTAGACTAAAATTAAGTTGGGTCAAACTGAAATTTTCCAAAACCATGCCTGAGAATCAGCTATTTTTCAGCTTCGGGAAAAAACGGAAATCCGACCTGCCGGATTCGAACCAGCGACCTAAGGATGTCTGATGCGCTTGCCAACTACAGTCCTCCGCTCTGCCAACTGAGCTAAGGTCGGTTTTGAAATCTTTTCCATTTATAATTTATATATTGATATATTTGAATTGACGACCGTTCCGCCCGTTTTGCCACAGTCCCAGATAGTATAGGACTGTAAGCGATTTGTTAACTACATTTGATGCGAGTAGTAACCACTACTAATTATGCTCTCGGCTTTATATTAACTGATTAATTCAAAAAAGTCGGCCGGAAAGGACATTTATAACATTGTGTCGGCCGAAGTTGAATGGAACTCAGTTATCTGAAGTTTCGTGCCTCTTTGGATACGCTATCAGGATTTCATTATTTGTATGGAAATCACATTTTAATTATCCAAATACTCTATTTTGACATAATTGATTATCTAACCTCAAACTATGTTTTGCCTAAGCTTATCTTCCAAATTTTTCAATTTCAATTATGCCTGTTGAAACAATTATTATTTGTCAGAATTTCAAACTTATCCAACATATCTCTGACATTTCATGGCTCATGATTTATGACATTGCGTGATTTCTTACCTATTTGGATATGCATGTATAATCAATTATTGGAGTTCAAACTATCGTTTGGGTAAACAAACGCCTCCAAATATCCATAATCAATTAATTGACTGCAAACTACGCTTCAGTGCCTGTTTGGATAGCATTTTAATCAATTATTTAAAGTAAAAAATTAATTTTTGCCAAAACTATCCAAACACCCATTTTATAGGTTAATCGATTTTTGGGCAAAAAATTAATTTTCTTCCGAAGGTGAGAAGCTAACCAAAACTGTTGGAGAAAGGCTTAGGAAAAAATTACAAACAAAACACATAATTTAATAAAAATAAAATTAAACTCCCTTCCCTTCTCTTTTTTTTCTTAATAAAATTCAAACTTTGTACCTTCAAAAAAATTAATATTTAGTATTTCAAAATTAAATTATATAGTAATTTATATAGTTAAAATTAATTTTAATTAAATTATCCAAACATCTTCAATTATGTTAAAATTAATTTTAAAAAAACAGTATCTAAACATATTGCGTTATAACATAATCAATTATGATTAAAATATATTATTTAATTAATTATTTTCATAATTTATTATACCCAACTGAAATCCAAACGAACCCTTAGTATAACCTGAAAAGAGTAGCTTCTCCAATTCAATTTTACTGTTACAGCATTTAGTATCTGAGAGAAATTTCTAGCCATCCAAATGCACCCAATGTGTCGTTAAACCGTGTATCAGGTACATAATTTAAATTAATTGATTTTAACCAAAGATAGAACATTTATGATCCTTGGGACACTCGATCGGCGCGACAGTGTGAACAAATTATAATAATATTATATAATTTAAATTTCTATGTATATATATATATATATTAAATAATATATTTCATTTGTTAAGAAAATTTAGCAAATTTACTAATATTATAATATACTACTTTATCAATATTTAAATTTTCATAAACAATATTCTTTATAGTAATTTGAATATTTAAAATTAATTTTGACTAAATCATCCAAAAATTTTTAATTTTTTTTAAAATTAATTTTAAAAAATATTCAAACATAATTACATTATAACATAATCAATTATAATAAAAAATTATTATATTAATTATTTTTTATAATTAATTATATTTAATTGAAATCCGAAACACACCCGGTTCATGATGTTTCCTTGGCATCCAATACACCCGAGGCATTCACTTTGTTAGCGTTTCAAACATTTATCATATTTATGTGTTAAATAGTTTTATAAATGTTAACTGCGTCACTACTCAATTTTTTTGTTAAATGGATCAAAATAAATTTATGATATAGAAAAATTAATCATTTATCTTTATAATTTTAACTTAGTAGTAATCAAGTCATAACTATAAAGATTAAATTACAATGAGTCAAATTTTAAAAATTGAGTTATAATCAAATCAAAATTATATGACTAAATAATTATTTTTCCCTTAAAAAATTATATGTAATTATATCAATATTTACCCTAAAAACTCATGTCTTTTATTGTGATTTGAACTCCATCCGAATTATAATATAAGGTATATTTTAGAACCATATCTGATCCAAAATATAGGATATCTGATAATTTTTATATTTATTTTTTTAACTATACCGCCATTTCATTTATTACTCTTTTTAAAAAAATTATGAATTGAAATTTTAATTAATATTATCAAAGTTCTTAAATAGGGTATTTAATAAGAGTATAAATAAAAAGATGTTTATATTTTTAATAATTTAAAGTTTCAATTAATATTAATAAAAAATTATGAATTAATTAACTGTAATTTATATTGTGATTTAGAGGAAGTATATCTAAAATTGATTTTGATTAAGATCATCCAAATATATTTAATTTTATTAAAAATTAATTTCAGAAAATATCACCTAAATACCATCACATTATAACATAATTAATTTTAATTAAAATCTATTCTGTCCATCAGTTTTTTTCCATAATCCAAAACCTAACGCACCTTTGGTTGATGAAAGTTCGTGACAATCATTTTATGTATTAAAATCATACACATCCATGTGACAAATTTTAAAGCTCAAATTTTGTCTTTAGCATAGGGCGACGATGTAATAATTCTTTTGTCAGTATCATCATTCTTTAATTATATCAAGTTGTAATTTCTGAATATCATTTATCGTGGTTACTATTTTAGTAGAGGACTTAAAAAAATAAAACTTTTTGTACAAATATAATGATATTAACAAGCATTCATTGAGAACGGTGAAATTAATTAATTTTATCTTACAGTTAAACCGAATAAAGAACTCATATCAATATTCACTAGTCAGCTTTAATTCAAAGTGCCAATAATAATTAAAAGCATTCATTTACTGTACTCTCATCGTTTAAAATTATAAACACTTTTATAAAAAATTTCATATATTAATACATCTCATTAAATATACTTAATAACTTTATCTTTTTAAAATAAAAATATAAAATTTTAAAAATATCCATCATTTAATTTATTAAAAAGAAAAGAGACAGAAATTAATTTTAGAAAGAGGAAGGATAATATTTAAATTGATACATTTAATAAAATATTAATATATTAAAAGTGTCTTATATTTTAAAACGGAAAAACTCCTTCAATAGTAATTTATAATTTAAAACAGAGATAGTATTATTTATGTGGGAGAATCGGATTTGAAAAGAAAGTTATTCACAAATAAAGATTAATAACAAATTTTATTTGAAAAAACATAAATTTATATTTTTATTTTAATAATAATTCATTCTATATTCATTCTTATTTGTGAATAATTTTTTTGTCAAATTTTTGAATGTGATTCTCCCTGTTTATGTTCCTAATTATAACTTGTCCGTGCCTACCCGGAATTCCAGCATTGTCTTCATCGTGTGTTTATTTCTATTGTGCTAAGGCCATCCTCTTCACCCGGACTAACAGCAGATCACCGTGGAGTTCTAACAGCATCTTGTAGAGTGGACACTTCATATTCTCGCGGCTACTAGAAACATTCGCACATCATTTTATTAAACTTGTTATGTTATAGCCTGAACACATCAATATGCATGTAGGTATGTATGTTTCGTCAGTTTAGTATCATAAGCCACTATGAATTGAATTACATCTAAATAAATTATTTAATTATTTTTAAAATCATGCGCCTTTTCTGTATCTATCCTTATTTGATGTGTTATGTCAGCAAGAAGATCTTATTAATTACATCTCTAATTATAAGTCTTTGAAAAACGTTAATAAACCAATGGGGGATGAATCTAGCAAAAAAGACTAGTTTCTCACAATGTGATAAATTAAAATTTAAATCATAATTGAGAGAAGCGTCAACATTCAATATCCGACAGTGTCTCGAATAGAAGTGCTTCCACATAAGAGGATACTTATAAGTAACAAAAAAGGGGGGAGAATGATAGTAAAATCCTAAGAGGATTGATTAATTCAAATCAAATCCAAACCAATTTTAAAGTAACAATAAAGTCCCTTAGTTATTCAATTGTAAAATATGAATTTTAATAGCTTTAGGAATATGTGATTCCGGCTCTCAAATTTATAGCTTTGTTGTGATATATTTGCAACTTATTTTTAAAATTTTAATAGAAAACACAATTACTCATATTTAATATTGAAAAATATTAAGTCTAACAACTATATGAATTTGCAAGTTCCACTCCCCAATTTGCAATTTTATTGTGATACATTTGTAATTTAATTTTCAAATTTTAATAAAGAACACAATTGTACATTTTTAATGTTATAAAATAAAAGACTTAATAAATATTGTTTATTATTCAATCCTGTTAAAATTTGAAAAGCAAATTTCAAATTAATCACAACAAATTTGTAAAATTAAGAGTCAAATTTACAAATACTTAAAGCTGTTAGACTTGATATTTTATCATTGAAGAACCAAAAGATTTTGTCAGTACTTTGAAATTAGTTAGAACCTGATTTGAATTAAGTGATCTCATTAGAACCTAATTATTATTCTCAAAAAAAAAATCTTAGTAATTGCACTTTAAAAACTCAAAATATATTATAATTTTTAATATACTATTTTAAAAAATGTTTTATATTTTTAACAGGAGAAATATATTTAATGAACTTTTGACTTGTGAGAATACTGGAAGAGTTTTTTGGTTTAACGACACCTACACCCTCTTGAAAGAAGGATATAGTGAGTTCTATATTCCACATGGCAAAAGGGCATGCGTGTGAGAGTATGGCGAGTTTGTGTTACTTTTATCTTTGGAGAAGGGTCACCCTTTTCTAACAAGAAAGATGTAAGTATTTATTTATTTTCCCCTCTTTATAAATTTTTTTTATCAAATCTATCGATATCAATTAAAAAAATATAAGGAATGTGTGTAAAATTTTAAATATACTCTTATATAATAAATTTAAAAAATAATATTATGTTACTTTTTTTCTCTTATCAAGGATAATTTTAAAAATACTTTTTAAATTTTATTTAAAAAGCCACATTGTAACTTAAAAATGAGATCAAATAGACTTTTTAAAAGCTGCCTTATAAATGAGACCAAAGGGAGTAGGTATTTAGGTGTTCATATTTGATCCATTAAAAAAAAGTTGAACAATCTACAATCATGATCTTCGAGGAAGGATTTTAGGCCTTGATATATGGAATTTTTTTTTATCTGAAAAAGTGATATGTGGAAGTTAAAAACAAATTACAGCCAAATTTGAAAAATTTAAGATTAGGATTGGGCCTATAATAAAGGTTAAAGCTATGGGCTACTTGAAGTTTAGTTTTCCATGCTATTGAATATAATCAAGAATAAGGATCGGGTCTGACAGGTCACCTGTTTAAATTCATTTTTATAAAGGTTTAAGCTTAAAAAATTAATAATTTTTAGGATAACTGGGCTTTAAAGCCTAGCCCTTTTAAGTCCTGAAAAAATAGGCTCGGGCCCAAGTAGGCCGTGAAACCTGTTTTAATTTTTTTTCCTAAGTCATCCTTAAAAAATGCAACATTTGATATCAATTTCAAAAGAGAAAACCCTAACAAGCTCGGTTGGTCAATCTCACTCTCACATCTCAAAGTCTTATTATCACACCTGAAAATACAACGTGGACAACGTGGGAGAATGAAGGTTTCGACCTTCAGAAAGAAGACCGAATTAAAGGATTCACCACCAAAATTTTGAAAAAAAATATTGAAAAACCATTTAAAGGAAGAATAAGGATGGTTTGTGAAATTAAAAAATAAGTTTGGGAGTCGATTGAGTGTGAAAAAGTTATTAGACACTCTGCAACACCCGTTCATGAGAACGGTTATTTAAAGTTCGTTGTGCTAAATTAATATGACTTTAAAGTTTTTTTAATTATTCATTTCTTATTCACGTCTTTTAAAAAATGATAATAATTAAGTGAAAAATATTTATTTATTTACAAGAGAGGACTTGACTCAAAATCGAACTCTGAGGCCTACGTACCCTGCGATGGGGATTAAAGTTCACGTAGTTTAGGGTAAAGACTAGTGTCAACGGTTTTCTTTATTTATAATTTTCATAAAAAAAGAGAAAGGTAAATGAAAATAACTTACTAATTGCAAACAAAATAATTTTTTAAGATGTGGGTTGCTGTGTTTTAATTTGCAAAGATAATTTAGTTTTACTTTCTTACTTTCATTTTATATTTTGAAAATGTTTTTGTTGTTATACTTTCTCTTATTTTGAAGATTCACTTTGTCAATACAGAAAAGTAATTTAAAAGATAAAGTTTCTAATATGCTTACGGAGACTTATTGTCACTCTGAACATTCAAATGACTTTAATGCCTTTTAAAATTCTATATTTTTCTTACAATATGAAATCTTAGATTATTTATAAAATATTTTATTTTAATATTTTTTATACATTGAAAATTTATTCAATGTGCTAACGAGGACTTTTATCACTCATGACAAAAAGTATGATAAAAATCGTAATCGTTATACTAGCAGAATCTTATTAACTCACGATAAAATAATTATCCTAAATGTTTACAGAGATTTTTTTTAATCTCACATGACAAGAGGATCTAACCATTTAAGTATGATTATAATTTAAATACTTTTAATTTAATTAATTAATAATTAAAGAAAAAAAGCATTTATTATATTATTATTTACAATATTTATTTATTTACTTATTATATAAATTAATAATCATGACATTTGTGAGGATTTATTATCTTTCACAATGAGGTAATTAAGCTG
Organism: Prosopis cineraria; assembly: GCF_029017545.1. NCBI lineage: Eukaryota > Viridiplantae > Streptophyta > Magnoliopsida > Fabales > Fabaceae > Prosopis > Prosopis cineraria. The sequence continues at coordinate 41,374,989 of NW_026555334.1, forward strand.
AATATCTACGGAGATTCTTTAAATCTCTCATAATACCATTTAAATGTTTTAATTGATAATATTTGAAAAATAATAAGAACAAAATTGTTCATTTAACCACACATTTAAAATCTACATATGAAAATGATGTCATTTAAAATCAAAATTATCTTCAACAATTACTCAATTAATCTCAAGTGAAAATTAAACGTAAAATAGTGTATGACTTTGAGAAACAAAAAAATAGAAATCAGAGTTAGGTTGATTAATAGTCCTTCATGCTAAAAGACAAACTTAAATCCAACTTATCACTTAGCTCAATAATAATTTTCCAAATGTTAGCACTGAAAATATCATGGAAAAATATTATAACTAAATCAACCTCACTTGTGGAAGCAAATAAACATGTATTAGAGCATATTTAAGATGCACAACATAACTTAAAGGAATAAAACACAATGATACAAAGCTACTTCCTTTTCAAATATCTTCCTAAATATTCATTATCCATACTTAAACTTTCAAAACATCCAAATCTCCTTATTTCAAATACAAGGAATTACCATCAAGGATCCATTCCATAACATAAACTTACACATATATCTATTGCAAGAATTAGAACAAGGACAAGACAAGACAAAGATGGGTAGACCGTACCAATAACATAGTAGAGGAGGGAGAAAGAACCAACAAATCAAACCTCTTACAGTGATGGAAACAACTTTGGCATACCCAAAGGAGACGTGTAGAAGGAATGAAGGAGAAGGGAGAGCCAATAAAAGAAAGTAGAGTTTGAATGTTCAGTAGTCATAGTTGGCGCCAAAGTGATCGCATTTAAAGTGAAGTATTGATCTTTATACTACATGCAAGATGTAGCCTCTGTTCTTCATTTTTACACAAAGAAACTTCTCCAGCCCCCCTCTTTTCTCTCTCGTCGTCCTCCCTTTGTTTTATTCTCCCTCATCCCAACCTTCTGAAGCAAATACCAAGTCCGTTCTCTCTATTTTTGTCTAGTTTGAGTGTTGTATTTGTGCTTTATTTTTTCACAACGTGCATCTCTCCCTTGCTACCAGCTTCAACTCAGTTCTTATATTCGACTCCCTCCAGTCTTCTTGGTTCCAGGCTTTTGGTCTTCAAAGTAGAAGCAAAAAATACCTGGTTTTTCTCCTATCTCCATCTTCGCATGAGTGCTCTATTTTATCACAGAAGCTCTACTTTCTCTTGTCGTGCACGTCTCCTTCTTCTTTTCTCTGAGTTTTCATCTGCACGTGTGTATGTGAGTTTGCTCTCTTTCTGCCTTTCTCACTTTTTCCTACTATTTCATCTGCTTTGTGTGTGTGTGAATCTGCTCTCTCTGTCTTTCCTTGTGTTTTTGTGTGGCCGACTCTTTTGTGTATACACGTGCTCTCTGCTCTCTTTCTTTTTTCTATTGCATTTTCATGTGTGTCTCTGCTCTCTGTGTTTCTCTTATGCTTGTGTGTCTCCACTGTGTGGATGAAAGGCTTGCTTTCTACATTTGCATGTGCGTCTCTTTTTTTCTGTCTTCTTCATTTTTAGCTAAAAGGGTGGTGCTCTTTCCCTATGTTTGTGTGAGCTCTCTCCCTCTTCTTTTTTGCATGTGGCTGGCTATGTGCTTACTCATATGGGTTCATCTGCGCTGGTAAAGAGCCTCTTAGGGTTGTGATGAAATGCTAAATTATCAGCATTTCATTCAACCCATTTACATATTTTTTTATTTTAATGCTTTTTAATAAAAAACAATAAGATTTAAGGAGAGAAATTTGAAGAAAGTTAACTCTTAAAAGTTGATTTCCAATATTTTTGATTAGTTGGAATAATTTGAGAGATATTTTTCAAGATTTAAGCAAGATATTTTTTTTATTTTTAAAATTGATTCTGAAGACCAATTAAATTTATTTATCTTCTTTATGTTATTATTATATATATATTTTGAAAATATAACCCTAGAAAGGATTAAATTTCACTTTTTGTATTTTTATATTTTTGGTTGTTTTAATGAACCAGAAAAAATAAAATTCTAATCAACAAAAGATAAAATTCAACCCTATTAATTAAAGATTTTTCATTATTAAAAGTTCATTTTTTGGTTGATTTTATTATTATTTTAAAAATGTAAAATATACCCAGACAAAATACAGTGTCACACTTATTGTCTCATAACTGTCTCTTCTCTTCGTCTCTCCTCCTTAAGTGTTTGAGTCTCCTCCCGTCTCTCACAGTCTTAGTCATCGCCGTAGTCTCCTCCCTCCTCTTGACTTCTCAATGCTGTAGTCTCCACCTCCTCTTGAATCAAATTCTTGAGCTCATTGGTGCCTCAGTTTTGCCTTGTCATTAGATTCTTGGCCTCGATCTAGTGTTTTGATTCTTGGCCTCTTGACTTGATTTCAACAGTGTCACCTCTGATTCTTTGCCTTTCGATCTCAAACAATGTCAAGGAGCTTTAGCCTCTAGATCTCAATAATGTGGCCTCTGATTCTCGAGTATTGACTTCTTTTTCTACTTCTAATTCTTGATTTTAGGTTTGCATCCTTTATCTTGATTAGCTTTTAGTAATCGGGCCTTGGTTAATGCTTTAATTATTCTTTGATCTTATGTTGTAATTCTTGGTTTCTGATCCTCTAGACTAATAGTGATTTAGTTTCACACCATAAGGCATTTGAATTTCATATCAATCACACGAACAGCATTAAACTGCTCAAGAAAAAATAAGGGTATACAAGTTAAAAAAGCACAATAGATTTATCAACAAAAAGATCTAGCCATTAGTATTTGAAAACTAGAACTTAAAAGTTATAGGTTCATACTGTCATCCATCTTAAATTTTATAGCATCTTCAGTAAATTTCTTCATCTTGGCATCAAGTTCAGTTGTTGCTTCCTCTTGTTTAGCAATAATCCTATCAATATCCTCATCAATAATTGTATTATCTAATTCTTTGTCATTGATTTCTTGATTGTATGCCTAGAGGGGTTATGTTATAATTCCTAGTTAATGTGTCATAACTTTGAACATGCTTGGGGGATTATGTTGTAATTCCTGGTTAATGCTTAGTCTTTGATTTCTTGATTATATACCTAGAGGGGTTATGTTGTAATTCCTAATTAATGCTCTGTCTTTGGTTTCTTGATTATATGATTCATGCTTATTTGCAGTATGTTATCATCTAATGCCAGAACTAATAAAACTAGCAAGAAGTTAGTTAATCAACTCCCACCTAATTGACTACATTTAATATAAAACCACCCAAGAAAGCTAAAAGTTATACCCTAGATGTTTGGAAGTCTTTTTCTAAGGTAAAGTGTAATGGCCGTGACACTTTGTTAGCATGTGGTATGTGTATAGGTATATAATTTATTATAGGTGATAATGAAAAAATTATAGAGATAGTTGACATCAAGCCTCTACCTCCATTTTCAATAAGTGAACTTACGTTTGAGGGTTCTAATATGTTATTCGTGGATGATGATGAGGGAGATTTTGATTAGGATTGATGATAATGTTTTCTTTCATCTTATTTGGACTTCCAAATCTTTTGTTAATTTTTTAAATTATGTGAGACTTTAGTTTGGTGTATGTTGAATTTTAAAATATTCTAAATAAATTATAATATTGAATTTTGTTTTATTTTTTTCATAATAGAGCTTATGGACTCGACCTTGAAAACTTTAAGTAAAAGTCGGGCCCTAACTTTGAGGTAAAATTGAGATAACCAGACTTTAAGGAGTAGGCTAATATATGGGCTTAGTCGCGCGTTTCTCAACTCTATTATTGAGCAAATTTTTTCTGATAGGCTTGTTCTACACTTTTATTCGTCTGTTCTGTCGGCACTAAAACCAAGTCCCATTGTACCAAACCACAAAAATAAAATAAAAAAAATAAAACCAGGTCCCATCCTTTTATTTTCCATTTTAAAGATATGGAAACGACACTTTGAAGATGAGCAAACGTCTGGAGAGAATTCCAAGTGTGTTTATGAGTGACGTTAAGGCGACTAAATTCCAAAACAAGAGTGGGGACAGAAGACGGGGATAACCCCTAAATGGGCAGAGACACAACATATACATAACGTTGAACGAAGGAACAAGTGGAGAGGCCAGCTCTTCGTGCAAGCTAGCTAGCTTCTAGTACTTCATGTGAGCCCTGCTTGCAGGGATCAGGTTGGACGAAGAGGCTCTACTTTATTACCTCCTCACCAGCCAACGAGCGACGTTACGATTCTTTATCCACACGTACATGTCATGGTGTACATCTCCATTATGAAGCATTCCCTCATAATTTGATCCCTCCATGACCATTAAGTGGGTAATTTGGACACCTTCATTCAATCCAAGTGACCATCCATTATAACACAGCCTCTAATTTGCGCCTTGGCCTTGACACACTAACCAACCCCGTTAATCATTCCTTTTTTATCACATCAAAACTAAGACTACACTTTCCTAACTAACCTAGTTAGTATAATTACATGCAATAGCTGGGACCAGTGAGTGAGGGGCCTCTATTTTATGACGTGCAGCAAATAATGCCCGGACCTTCTACGTGTTGCACTGGGGATAGCATCATTTTCACAGCCTCTGCCACGCAAAGCATCTCACGTCCAGTCCTCAAAACATGCCAAACACAGAAAAAAGTTAGGGCCGTCTTCTCCACATTGCTTTATCATATCTATTTTTTTTCCGGAACATATTCTATATATGCACACCTCGATCTTTTTCTTTCTATTAATGGTTCGTATCAAAGCTGATCCCACGCTGTATGAATTGCCTCTTTCTGCATTATTTGGAGGACGAGCCACGTTTCTCTACGTCATATAGAATGCCAAACTCCGGTGAACGTTATGTCACGTTCTGATTGGGATCCTCTGGTCTTATTTGATTGGGATCCTCTAGTCTCATTCTAGTTTTAATTTACACTTATCTGCAGATTATCTTTAGCGTGCGAAACAGAGGGCTAACAAAATGTGAGGATATGAATGGAACCCGTGGACACCGGTCATGGATATATCAATGCATCATCAATTGAAAATCAGCATTAGAAATTTTTTGCTAGGTCTGAGTAAAAAGCTAGAAGTGCTGGTCGGGCCCATGAAAAAATTACCAGAGCTGCTGAAGTTTGTTCTCCTGGTTCGCATTAATAATCTTGATGTTAAATTCAGTTTATCACTTCCCATCAACAAAACGGCAATTAAAATGATAACAAATGGATCGTTTGATGCGCTTTAGGATATATTTACATTGTTTAATTTAATACAAACACTATAATATTTATGCTTTTTTGTTAAATTTTAATGATATATGTACTTTAATAAAAGTACAATATAGAATAAAAGATTCTTTCAATTTTTACGAGGTAATTCTTTTTTCTCGGTTGAAAAATAAAAAATATATTTAATGAGTTAAAAACATATTAAAAAAATAAATTATATAGATTGAATTAAAATAATTTAAGTGTACTGTACTCCATTCAAAATGGCACCGTAGGCAAGCCATATATTCCAATCCAATAACATTGCAGGGAAAAAGACCGAAATGATTGCGATGCACCATTCAGATTTTTCGATTGACATTCACATTTACTGTGACGAAGCAGACCATTCCAATCATGGGCAGTTTGTTTTAACTTATTCAGTAAAGAAATCATTTCCTTTAAATTTATTTTATAAGTTTTTATGATATTTATTTAAATTTTTAAAAGTAATTAAAATAAAAAAAGCACATTCCTGACTTCATTAAAAAGCTAGATTGTGTAGATTTTAAAAATAATTTAATATGATAGATAAAAAAATATTTTAAAAAAATAGATGTGTGTAGATATCATAAAATTTAAAAATAATGTAATAATAAATTATTTTATAAAATAAAAATAAAAAAGATATCATGAAATTTAAAAATAATTAACTAATAATTAATTTTTTATTATTATAATCAAATATAAAATAATATCTTTTTTTATAAAATAAATTTCTTTGTGTAAAATCTTTAAATTATCTAAAAAGCACTTATTCTTTGATCTTAAACAAACGAGTCAGAAATAGTACTACAAATTAATAGCTGATGTCATTAATAGTAAGTTAGTAACGTCTTAACTTATTAATCAATGTAATAACCTGCCGAGTGTAATAAACAGAAGTGAATCTTATTAATTCTAATGCGCTGAACGGCCTTTGAAAAAAATAATTTATATTATTAATAATTATTAATGTATAACGTATATTATTATTTATGAATATTGCGATTCACTTTCGGGTCTATCAATCGATTCACAGAAACAACATTTTTTAATTACATCAATACATTTGATTTTTTTGACATTTTCTTTTTCACACTTCCACAGCTTTATTTCTTAAAAATAATACATACAAATCTTACATAAAAAAATTAATTACAATAAAATTTATTGATAACTGAATAATTAAGATAAATTATAAATATTTTAATTTAATTATTAATAAATTTTATAATAATTAATTTATTTGTGTGAGAATAATATAATTCTCCTTCATTTCTTCTTACATCATTCCAAATGAAACATAACCGGGTCCAAATTTTCTCGTGCTTTGTGGGGAGGGCCTTGACCTTGAGGCTTGCACATCCTTAATACATCAACGTTGTTGTGGAGTGGGGGACCCATCTTGAGTCTGAGTCACCCCTACGAAGCAAAATAGAAGCTTTCTGAAAGACATGAGAGAAATAAAACAAAGCCAAATCAAAGAGAGAATAACAACAATAATAGTGTAAGAACTTTCAAGCGCTAAATGAAGCGCCCCCAATTTCACTCTAATTCTGGTCTCAGCCCCAACACTCCGGTGTTAGCCTGTGATCTCTTTTGGGGTCATTGCAATAATTATAAACCATACGGTATCTTTGAACCCATCTCATGGCCCTGTATTGCTGGCCGCTCAACCCACCGGACCTGTACGGCGAAACCGAGACCGGGCGGCACCAAATCGGCCCATAGGCTGAGCAACCGCTGGCCTTAAAGTTGCTGTACTTGGCCACGAATGGCTGGTATCTGTAATCTGCTTTGTACTTTCCATCTTCGGTTGCCCATGATGATGCGTCCCAGATCGAACCATACACCCACATTGGCCTCACCGGATATGTGGCATCGCTCTTCTTCTGGTACCTCCTTATCGGCACATCATCCACTAGGAATCTGACATTATTATTATATTATCATTCAATCTCTGTTATATATATAATCACTCGTTGTATTCATTTTTGTATTATATCGCGGTGAGGGGAGTCGAGTGATGATGACTTACATTATTTCCTTAGGACTCCAGAGTATAGCGTAGTTATGAAAATCTTTGGTGGGATCAAACCAGAGATGGAACTTCATTTCCCTGCCTATGATTTTGCCATCACCACTCCCTCTTATGTACACATTCGTCTGCAGAGTATAAGGCTTCCCAAATGTTGTCCCGAGAAACTCTATGTCTACTTCATCGTGGAAGCCAGGATGTGCTTCGTTGTTCGAAAGCTGCCATAGATAGAGATATATATATATATATATATATCAAATAAACCCTTACTATAACGAATCAATTAATTAACACAGCAAACAACAATCAGATCATTTGGCCATATCTTACGTAGAAAGCCGTGATGACTCCTGCAGTATAGCCCGGTTGGAGTTTAATAGAAGCACCGAAGTATCCGGACCGGAAGGGACGAACTGACTTAAACCCACTTCCTGTTTACCCGGGAAAGAAATGAATTAAGCAGTGGAAGTATATATGCATATATATACGTGTTTTATCTTACAGGAAGACTGATAGGAGAGACTGGAAAATGAAAATGATCAGACCTGAGGTTCTGTCGAGCCAAATTGTTAATGTGTTTTGGTCTAGTCTCTGGTGCTGAGGACCCCAGAGGTTTCTAAATCCTTCGTAGAAGCTCATGGACCTGAATCTAGAGCTTGGCCAGTAGCCCGGTGAAGGTGGCCACGAGGCATGGCCTGAAGGGACCATCACTATTAATATTGCCAGGAGAAAGAGAGCCATCGAGATAGAAGATAAGGGCGAGTAATATAAAGTGTTAAGGGAAAGCAGAATGATTCTGGTGTGCATATATAATGCAGAGTGTGACAGCGAAAGCGAGGGAGAGACTGCTCGAAGAAGATGCCTAATGGAAAAGACTGTGACAGTACATTTTGATATAGTAAATAACCAAAACAGTGGGTCCTCCCTCAATGAATTCTGCGGTGAAATTCAGAAGGGATTAGACGTTGGAGAATCTAATTAACACACCATTAATTAATTGTGGGTAGTTATTATAGACAAAAAGGAGAGGCTTTAATGGCTAAACAACATCCATTCATTTATCTGTGCTTCTTTCTTTTCCCGTTCCATCTGCTTTCTTTCTCACTCTTTTGTGACAAAACCTGTTTGCTTAGTTGGAAAACATTGAAAAAGATGATAGGATGCAGAGGGGGTAGATGGGCATATCTTAAATGGGCTTCTCTGTATGTTGTATTAGGGTTCGGGCATGGCTTTCTAATTCCCACTATAACTTAATAGTCCTGTACTGGCTATAGTTCTTCATCATATAGAATGAAACCCACTTCTCTATGCTTTTGACCATACTCTCTTCCTGTATTGGTGTCATCAGTTACCATCCGGTGAATTTAAATGTGAGGACCAAAATGAACGAACAATTATTTTTCCTTTTTAAATATGGGAGGTTCAAATTCTGAGACGGCCAATTCTCATGAGCCAAAGCGAGTATTTGAATCTGTGAAGTTCATGAATGGAGTGGGTCAGGATCTATCTATAATGGACCCTCAGAACTTGATTTGATAACCAGGAGACAAGCGAGGTCATTGATGGACACGTAGAATTACCCTTTGTACGAGTCATGGATAATCTCAAGATGTTGATTCATCGACGAAAAGAGTCCATATAGATTGCAGCCAATCACACTAGACATCAAAAAGCTTCCATTGTCGGCTTAAATGTCTGATCATGAATATAGCAGTAGACAGGATGTTAATTACAGATTACTGCTCCAATTAAAACCCAGCTACCATATTTGGCTTCCACAAGTAAACAATTAATCTGTCGTAATAAAATGGGTATAACTCCAAAGACGCAAATGGTGTCAGGTTCTATGAATGTATCAACCTAAATTTGCATCAGTACTCCGAGCTTCTCCAATAATCCAAGATGCAATTCAGTTTTAAGAGCGAGAGAGGAGGCCAGTGGCGACTACATCATTGAGAATACTTGACGAGTTGGACCACTGTCCCACGAATCTGACATTTATTGCGTTTATAAGTTTTAGGTGTAAAAGTACATGAGCTGAAGGCATGGCTCCCCAAGACCAAACTCACAGAATCTCAAGACATAGATGGTTTTATTGAGCTATTACTAACCTTGCCGCTCGGCAATACGTAGAGAAGTAATGAACCTAAAGAAACACACATTGTCTAGCTAGCCAAACGCATAAATATATAGAGAGTCTATAATAATGCGAGAAAATTATCATTTATATCACAACTTGCTGGAGCTTCTTTTATTGACCTATATGTATAGACAAAATCTCAAGATTTTGAATGTGCATTATTTTGTCGGTCACAGATATAGGGAGAGAGATTGAAAAAGAAGTGAAGGCATGGTGGGGATTGAAGTGGGACCACCTTGGCCGACAGATCATAAACCTAACACAAGAGCCTTCAAGGCGGTTGCTCTGCTATACATCAGACGGCTGTCATTTTTTGCTTCTGTGGGGGGTGGGAGAGAAGTTTCTGTAGAATTACCCCTATTAGATTCCTCTGCTCCATTTATTGTTACTTTTAATTGCGCTGCTCCATTGTCACAGGCTTTGCTTTTGGACACCATTTGTCAACACCCAAAAAGCTAGCAAGAAAAACTCGACCTCGTCGATCGTTTAATTCATTTCGCCCATTTTTGTTCTCTTCATATGAAAACGACGTAACCTGGTGCGTTTTCTGTTTAATTAAAATCAAATTTATATATATTAGACTATTTGAATATATATATATATATATATATGAGCCATATCCTCATAAATTGAGCATGGTTAACTGGTAAGTACTGCTTTGAATGCATGCATGTGCATGTTTTGGGTGTCGTAAAACAGAGACGAACTCTGTTTTTCTTTCTTATCGAAAGTCTTGTTTGTCACTTTAAGTGTCACGTGATGAGATTGTATCATGTCTCCTCGATAGTTAATGATAAGACACATTGTTACCAGTGAATTGGATATAACGTTTTAGGGGATAAATTATGTACTGTTAAGTCATAACATTTATTACGTTATTTATTATGTTAATATTGTAATTATCTTAGTTGGGTATAGATTATTGTTTAGGGCTACATGTCCTATTCTTAGTGTACTTATATGTGCCACTCATTCATTTGAGACTCTGTAATCGTTTCTGTTATTTATTCAATACAGTGAAGCCTGGCAAAGCATTGAGTGCTCCTTGTATTTTACTCATAACTTTCTCTTTCTATCTTGGTATCAGAGCATCAGGCATGGCTTCTTCTACTGTAGCACTCATCTCATCCACTGCACCACCCACCATTATCGTCCAAGCTGCAAAAACCAATTCGCTATTCAGTTCATCACACTCCTCCACCTCTATCAAGCTGGATAGAGGCAATTTTCTTCTTTGGGAATCTGTTATTTTGCCTCTAATGGAGGGAAACAAACTTGAGCTGCACATTAATGGTCTAGGTCAAATACCGTCACGTATGGTGGTCGATGGTGCGACTACTAAGATGAATCTTGAATATGAAGAATGGATCTCTATTGATCAACTTTTGGTTAGCTGGCTAAGAAACACAATGTTTGCTGATGTCTGTGCACAGCTTTTTCACTGTCACACAGCTCTTGAATTATGGAATGGTGCTCGTGCCTTAGCTGGTGCGTCGACGAAGGCTTGTGTTATGGTATACAAGACTGAGCTTCATCGAACTCGGAAAAATGGTTCTAAAATGGAAGATTATCTTTTAAAGATGAAGAATATAGCTGATCAATTGGCTCTAGTTGGATCTCCTGTTGCAACTAAATATCTCATTATACACACCTTAAATGGTTTAGATGCAGATTATAATCCGATTGTGATGAAACTTATTGATTCACCAAACTTGTCTTGGATTGATGCTCAAGCTTCACTTTTGGCTTATGAAAGTCAAACGGATCAGTTAAATCAGTTTTCTTCTTTATCCATACAACCCTCGGCCAATTTTTCTTAATGAGGTCGTGATGATAATCGTGGATTATGGCATGGATCTCGTGGCTTGCGTGGTTGTTCAAGAGGTTGGTCGCGAGGTAGTGCTAGTCGTCCTTATTGTTACTTATGCTATCATCCTGGACATGTGGTTTCCAATTGCTATCATCGCTTTGATAGAGATTTTCAGCCTCCAGGTTCTAGTTCAAATCGTCGTGCAATGTCCTTTCCTCCGCAGGCTTACTATGCTTCTCCATCTACTGTCAATGACTCTGCCTGGTATCTTGATAGTGGAGCTAATTATCATGCGACCCCTGATCCCACTCAACTTAATCAGATTACTCTATTGGTAAGTCTCATATCTCAACCTGTACTGGTGCTCAAACTCCCATATCTGGTTATGGTATCAAGATTCTTTCATTTTCTCCTACTCCTGTTGCTCTTAATGATGTTCTGCTTGTTCCATCAGCTACTAAAAACTTAGTAAGCATCTCTCGTTTGGTTTCTGATAATGAAGTGTCTATTAAATTTTCTGATCATGGTTGTGTTGTGAAGGACAAACTAACAAAAAGGGTACTGATGCACGAACCTCCACGACAGGACATGTATCCAATAATTAATGTTGCTTCTCTTCAGACTGAAGCTGCTACTGTTACAATTCTAGAAGTGATGTTTACCTCTTATTTAGACTGGCATTACAAGTTGGGTCATCCTAATGATTGAATTTTGAAACAAATTTTGAATAAATGTAATGCTTCTATGAGTATCAATGACAAATCTATATGTGAAGCATGTCAATATGGCAAATCTAAATTTCTTCCATATGCTAGTTCTGCTTCTCGAGCATCTTGTCCATTAGAATTAGTTCACACTGATTTATGGGGTCCTTCGCCAGTTTAATCAATACACGGTCATCGTTACTATATTCATTTTGTTAATGATTTTAGTCGATTCACCTGGTTCTATCCACTAAAACATAAGGGTGAAGCAATTAACGCCTTTAATCTTTTTTGACCTTTAGTTGAAAATCAATTCAATGCAAAAATCAAGAGTTTACAGTGTGATGGTGGCTCAGAATACAAACCATTCATTCCTATAGCTTAAGAACATGGCATTAACTTGAGGTTCACGTGTCCTTATTTTTTGCCTCAAAATGGGCGAGCCGAACGTAAACATAGGCATATAGTTGAAATGGGATTAACTCTTTTAGCTCAGGCACACATGCCTCTTACTTATTGGGTTGAAGCTTTTCAAACGTCAGTATATCTTATTAACAGACTTCCCACATCTATTCTTGATGGTGCAACTCCCCTGTTTTGCTTACTAAAAACAGAGCCTGAATATAAAACTTTGCAACCATTTGGGTGTGCTTGCTATCCTTGTCTAAAACCATATAATGCACACAAATTTCAGTTTTATAGCCAAAAGTGCGTCTTCTTAGGATATGCATCTCAGCAAAAAGGTTACAAATGTCTAAGCTCAACAGGACGTATATATGTATCTTGTCATGTGGTGTTTGACCCATCTACTTTTCCTTTTGTCTCAGGTTTTATTAATAGACGCTCTAGTTTTACAGATGATTCATCGGTTCCTTTAATTATCACTCCTTCAAAGAGTACCAGTAAACAAACCCAATTATCTTCTTCAGAGTTGTCTTCGAATAGTGCCGTGATAGGTCCAGTTGCTAGGTTAACACCTACTGGTTCCTCACTTGTCACTAGCCTAAATGAAGAAGTCCTTACTTCATCTATCAGCATCAATTCAATACATTCTATGAGCCCAGCCAATGAAGCCCAAGAAGCCCAACAAAACTCTCATTCTATGGTGACTCGTTCTAAAAGTAGAGTTTTTAAGCCCAGATATCCATTTATCGGATTACTTCAAGGTGAAGATCCAAATATGCTTGAGCAGAATACTGCACCTCTTTTTGCACATGTTGCCCTAAAGTCACCGTTATGGCGACAAGCCATGGAAGAGGAGTTTGACGCCTTGCAGCGAAACAACACCTAGCAACTTGTTCCATTTTCAGATACACAGAAAATCATTGATTGCAAGTGGGTATTTAAGACCAAGTATTACTCAAATGGATCTCTTCAGCGTCGAAAAGCGAGGCTTGTCGTGAAGGGATTTCTGCAGGAACCTGGAGTTGACTATAATAAAACTTTCAATCCAGTTGTCAAAGCTGCTATAGTTCGCATTATCTTGACAATTACTGTTACGTTTAGATGGGAAATTCATCAGTTCAATATCAATAACGTGTTTTTGAATAGGATTCACCAAGAGGATGTCTATATGCGCCAGCCAGAGGGATTCATTGATATCAAGCATCCACATCATGTTTGTAAGTTGGTTAAAGCTATTTATGGTCTGAAACAAGCTCCTTGGGCTTGGTTTGATCGATTAAGATTCACTTTGTTGAATTGGGGATTTAAAAATGCAAAAAGTGACATTTCTTTATTTTTCCTTCATACCTGAAATCTTACAGTGTTTCTCTTAATATATGTGGATGATATTATTGTCACTGGCAACAACTCTGCTTACTTGAAGAATTTTATTCACAAGCTGAATTCATTATTCTCTTTAAAAGATCTTGGTCCATTGCATTACTTTCTAGGTATAGAGGTGTTTCGAGATCATATTGGCTTATTTTTAAACCAAGGAAAGTATACGTTAGATCTTTTAAAAAGATTTCATATGCTTGACTGTGCTCCTGTATTTACTCCTATAGTTACTGGTCGTCAATTGACTGCAGCAGATGGAGATATTTTATCTGATCCCACTGTCTATAGGAGAGCTATAGGAGCTCTTTAATATCTTACCACAACCTGACCTAACATTGCTTATTCTGTTAACAAATTGAGTCAATTTATGTCTCAACCAATAAATGTTCATTTCCAAGCTGTTAAACGTGTTTTAAGGTATCTAAAGGGAACTTATCATTATGGATTACATATTAAACCAGCTACATCTATTAGTTTGATGGCTTTTACTGATGTTGATTGGGCTACTAATCTTGATGATAGAGAATCTGTAGCTGGTTTTTGTGTTTATTTGGGTGGTACATTAATTTCATGGGCATCCAGAAAGCAACAAGTAGTTTCTCGCTCTAGTACTGAGTCTGAATATAGAGCTTTAGCTGATGAAACTGCTGAATTGAATTGGATTTCTTCTTTGATGTTTGAACTCGGTTTGTTCCTAAGGAGACCTCCTGTTATATGGTGTGATAATCTTAGTGCAAGTACTTTAGCTGCTAATCCTGTTCAGCATACTCGATGCAAACACATAGAAATTGATCTTCATTTTGTGCGTGATCAAGTGATTGCTGGTAAATTGGTTGTGAAATATGTTCCATTATCCAGTCAAATAGCTGATTGTTTGACCAAAGCCTTGGCCTATGATCTCTTTTCTGAATTAAGAAGCAAACTCGGTCTGTCAATCACACCCTCTCGTTTGAGGGGAAATGTTAAGTCATAACATTTATTATGTTATTTATTATGTTAATATTGTAATTATCTTAGTTGGGTATAGATTATTGTTTAGGGCTATGTGTCCTGTTCTTAGTGTACTTATACGTGTCACTCATTCATTTGAGACTCTGTAACCATTTCTATTATTTATTCAATACAGTGAGGCCTGGCAGAGCACTGAGTGCTCATTGCATTTTACTCATAACTTTCTCTTTCTATCTTGTACTTATCCATTGTGCCAGGTTAAGATAAAGATCCTGTTCAATTATAGAGTACACTACAATGACCTGATCGATAATATATATATCATCCATATCCAATTATGTTGATTCATATAATTTAAACGTCACAGTAAAGGTTGATGGCATTGAATTTCCATTTCTTGCTTGTCGTCGTTATTTTGACGTTGGATGTCATTATTATGGCCTAATTGACACCATGTTGTCGGGATATGTTTCCTGATATTATTGTGCATTGATTAACCATATGCTCTATAATAATAAGACCTCCTCTTGCTAGAATGGTTTTTCGTGCAAGAATATGATCCATGTCATCTTTTTCTTTGCCAAACTCAGACGAAAAGAAAACAGAAAGCAATCTTAAAAGACGTCGGCAATGTCTTATATATGAGACCCAAAATGGAATTACAAGAGGTTTGCCATATATCTCTAGTAAAAGTCTTTTACACACGCACAACGGCAACAGACTCTTGCATTCGTGCCAAATTTAAAATATAAGTTAGTTACTTTGTTTGTGCCTGTAATTAAATGATGTTGAAGTAGCGTGTGATTTTGCGCGCGTACGGCACAAAAAAGCAGGTGCTTGATGGTATGAAAAGGTGACTTTCTTAAAAAAGAAAGCGAGGGGCGAAAGGAAATAGATGGAGGGGACCATATGGACAAGAGTCATGGGAAAAGGAAAGAGAAAGGAGGAAGTGAAATGATAGAAGGGAGCATATTCTAACCCTTAGGATGCTAATTATGTCATGGGGAGACAGATTATAGATCCATCTTTCATTTAGTTTGAATTTTTTATATTAAAAAAAAGTTTAAATAAATTGAGTTCTAAAAATTTAGCAGTTTAAAAATCATTTATAAATCACTCATTAATAAAATTCTTATATCAATAATAGAGTTTGATCTCACAATTATCTTATAAGTTATGAATCAAATCCTTATTATTAATTGAGAATCAACTTTTGTTGATTGTTTTATTTAGTTTTAATTACATGACAAGGTTAACTAGTTACATGATTCTCAAGGATAGATAGTTAATACTTTGAACTTATGGAAAAATGTGTGACTATTCAATGTTAATTTTTACTAAAATTAATAATCATAATAAAGCAATATCTCCATCTCAAATTATAAAATACTTTTTAAAAAGATTCGGCGTCCTTAAATATAAAAAATTTTGATAAAAATAAGATTTTATTAATAATTTTCTTTTAATGTTATACTTTTCATATATTATCTCTCTTTAATATTTTTTTATAGAGTATAGAATTGAGAGTATTTTTTAAAAATATTTTTATTTTGAAAAAATAAAATTGTAAAGTGTGTAATTTTACTTAAAAGCATATTATACTTTAAGATGTATGAAGTATTATATAAAAATTAAAATCATATCAATAAATCATTATAATAAAGGAGAGGTAATGTTGAAAAAAAAAAATAGCAACCGCAACTTTACCCTGTATTCGTAGTCATCAAGCATAGCTTGAAAACTTATAAAAGGGATAAATTGAACGAGAAAACATGAATTTTAATTATTTTAATTATTGAACCTCTATATATGTATGATCAATGCACAAGAGCCACGCTGTATATAGGTATTATCAGTACTTAAAATATGCCATGCGGCCATACCTCATTAATAAAAAAATAATGTGTTGGATTAGACTCAAGATAAATATAGATAAATAATATCACCTGAGTTACTTTGCCCACCGTCCTGGTGTTGATTATTATTACCATGAAGAAGAGTTTGATTGGGAGACATCACATTGGCCCTGAGCCATCACGTCTATTGTTTACTCTCTTTATTTTAAATTATAAAATATTTTTTAAAAAAATTTTATATTAAAATATAAAATATATTAAGATTTCATTAAATATATCAATTTCAATATTATCCTTTATTTTTTTATAATTAATTTCTATCACTTATCTTTTCAATATATTAAATGATGGGTATTTTAAAAAGTTTATATTTTTATTTTGAAAAGATAAAGTTGTTAAGTGTATTTAATGAGGTTTATTGATATGTAAAATTTTATCTAAAAGTGTCTTATAATTTAAGATGGAGGGAGTATAATTTAAGATGGATGGAGTATTATATAGAAATAAAAAGGAAAAATGACAATTAAGGACTCTATAAGAATATTAATTTCAATTACAGATCATAATATTTTAAAATTTCAGTTAAAGACCATGGCTCTTGATTGAGATAAAAAAAAATATAGTTTTTGAGGTGGGATTCATTAATGTCACTTGAGGATTCAATAACTCAACTTGAAAAAATTGCTAACGTATATTGTGAAAATATAAAACCTTATTTGGAAATCAATTGTTTAATAAAAAACACCACTTGTAAATTTACTAACCTGACTTAAAAATTTTTTAATGCATATTGTGAAAAGATAAAACTCCACTTGAAAATTGATTATTTAATGAAAAGTGCTACTTGAGAATTTACTAATTAGACTTGGAGAAAAATTTTTAACGTATATTATGAAAAAATAAAAATTCACTTAAAAATTAATTATTTAACAAAAAGTAACTTGTTCAAATTAAGATTTTTTGTCAATTTTTCAGTAGGATTTCATGTTTTCACAATATACGTTAAAATTTTTTTCAAATCGGATTAGTGAATTCTCAAACAGCGTTTTTTATTAAACAATCAATTCTTAAGTAAAGTTTTATATTTTCACAATATACGTTAGCAATTTTTCAAGTTGGGTTAGTGAATCTTCATGCAGCGTTGTGAATCGCATTTCACAAATGATATTTTTTATCTCAATTAAGGATCATGATCCTTAATTAAGATTTCAAAATATTATGATCTTGAATTGTGATTAATGTTCTTAGAAAGTCTTTAATTATCATTTTTTCAAATTAAAATCATATCAATAAATCATTATAATAAAGGACGGGTAATGTTGAGAGAAAAAAAATAGCAACCACACCTTTACCCTGCATTCGTTGAGAAAACATGGATTTCATTAGAAAGAGAGAGAGAGAGAGCAGCCACATCTTTACCCTGCATTCGTTGAGAAAACATGGATTTCATTAGAGAGATTTATGTTTGATAAAAAAATAAAAAAATAGAAAATATAAATTCTTTTTACAGCGACCAAGGAATTTCAACTTTAAACTGATTTTATTTTCAAAAACTTTAGGCTATGATTAAGAAAGGAGGAGGGTAGACAGGGGTAATGGGAGACAGAAAAATGATATGGGGGTTTGGTAAAACGGGAGAGCAATGATTGATTTTGGTGGCATTCGTATTCACCGACACTATCACTCGTTAATTGCTCATGCCCTCCAATTATTACCCCCTTGCCGCTGCTTGCATCCAATTTATTAAAAGCTTCTTGGTTCGGTCTTGGAACCAACACTTGCCCCTAATCTCGCATTCCCCTAATTGGTCTCCATGCATAGCCTTCTCCTCCCTCTCCCTCTCCCTCCCCACATCGTTCCGGCGCATCTTGCTGCCCAGGAATACTCCCTCCGTTTATATATATATATATAAACTTCATCACATAATTTTAAAAAGCTAATTAATGATAATAATTATATCTAAAAATAAAAATAAATAAACTAAAATACTTTGTGTTAATCAATATACTTATATATTAATTGTTTTTCATTTATATCAATTATGAGAGGTGATTTAAAAATACATAATAAATGCTTATTGAAATAAGTGATTTTACTTATAAAAAATGTAAGTTAAAAGTGATAGTTTTTCTAATAATAAAAAATAGAAAGAGTATGAAAAATTATTAAATTTTCTTCATCAATTTTGTCCCATTAACACGCTGAAAGCGTGTAAGAATTGAAGGTTTCTATTGCATTTTGAGGGATTTTTTTTAAAGGAATATCTATTAAGAATCTCTAAAAGAATTTAATATTTTATAAGTATTTGGATGGATTGAATATTTATTAGAACTTGAATTTCACTTGTTAATCATGAATGTTTACTTGTTAGAAGAAAGGAAGAATATCATTGAACAACCCTTGAAATAATTTAATATATGATAGGAGCTTGAAAAGATTAGATATTTATTAAAATTTGAATTTCACTTGTTAATTGTAAATATTTATTTATTTAAAGTTTTTGTCACATATTAAAATTTTTTAAGGGTCCTTCAATGATATTCTTCCTTTTTTAATGTAAAATAAGATGATGTCGGCTGGGGACTTTCAACTAATTAACAAGAACTAGACTATGACAGGGTTCAACAAAGCTTCTCTATTTATATTTTTTCTCTTGGGTTAAAGATCATTTGTGTGCCTCGACTTCACCAGGAGAATTATTGAACACTTTAAACTCAATTATATCCCTCAATGTTAAAAACTGGATGTTTCATCACGCTAACATCAAAAATCCATTAGCGGGTCCTATAATTTGCTGAGTTGGCTTTTTTTAAAATAGTTTTATAATAAAATATTATAAAAATTGGGCTCCACATTTCTAAATCATCTTATCATCATACTCTCTCCCCTTACCACTTTCTCTCCCCCTTCTTTTTCTTCTTCTTTACCAGCCCTCGCCCTCTCCCCCTATCTACTATGGATTGCCATCCAAGAAAAAGATGAATAGATTGAAGCGTGCTTGTTTTTCTCTATTATGGATTGGCCAAGTCACTTTGTAAAACCTCTAATGCTTCAATACATAATTAGCACACATTTAATCTTAAGGTAAAATTACCTTGGTAATTTCAACCAATTTAATCAACAATAAAATATATCATAGCTTAAAAAGGGCCAACCTTGGGTATTTGAAAACTCATTAAGTTAGGTAAAAAAACCTTGTAAAGATGAGATTTCATAAATCATTTAATTTCAAAATCAAGTTTAAAAGGTCACTAATCATTATAAATTAGAGTAAAAAGTATTTTGGAAGCATAGAAAACATTTAGATTTGAAAATGAGTCAAAATAAAATATCATTTTCACTTAATAGGGGTATTTAGTAGCGACTAGAGCACATTAAGCCACAAAGGTAAGCCTTAAGCCTATGCATATGTCAAAAATTAGACTTAAGAGAGCATATGCATGATTTTACTTGTGCTTTGAGGAGATTTAGAGCTTTTAATCACAAAAGTAAGCCTCTCTTATCATTCTTTCCTATATCATTTTAAGTTATGGTTTGTATTTGAAGGATGATTTTTGAACATTGAGAGCTTTGGGTTTAAATTCATTAACTTGAATAGAGTTAATGACAGTTATTTGAGTTATTTAAGCCTAGAGATAATGATTTTATGTGTCCATAATAGTGGACTCTTAATTGTAGATGAATTTATGTATTAAAATGCCATTAGTGATGAAGGTTGGGTTGTTAAAAGCCATTAATAGTAGTAGATAGGTTTAATAAAATTAGTTGGACCTAATGAGAGTTAATAAATCTAATCTTAAACTTAAAAGTTGAGACTTTTTGGTGATTAAAGTATTAAAATTTGAGAGTTAGAAGTGAGTGATTTGTGGCATTGATGATGATTTTAGATTTTTGGATGATATATTAGTGATTATTTAAGTTGTTGAGAGCTAAATGAAGTTAATGGGAATTAATGAACTTATTGGATGAAAGGTTGATCTTGTAGTTGATAAATTTGGTTATTAAAGCATGAAATTAAGTATTGAAAATGGTGATTTTGATGATTATTAATGAGGGGTGTTAATGTTAACTATAGACTAACCTCGTGAAGCATCAAAGAACTTGAGTTTAGCTTGAAAACAAGTGGTAATAGGGATAAGTCTTTGACCTCTCAAAGATTTGAGGTAATCGAGATAAATCTTTCTTGTACTTTTGTATGTTGATTAATTATATAGTCTTATCCACTATTTTAAAATGTGTGAAATTGTTTACTGCAAATGTGGCATGTGATATTTACATAATTATATAATGATATTGGCTTATGAATTTGTTTAAAGTTGGCTGTATGAATGAAATATGTGATATGGGGTGAGCTGTTATGGTACAATGAATAACTTATTGCTGTGGCAAATTCGCAAACGGTATATGCACACACACTATGAATAATGAGAGAGATATTAAATTGAGGATATTTATGATGATAGGATAATGTATGAGCATATGACAACATAGAGTTCTGTGATAAATTGTGATGTGGAGTCTTATGATAATGTGCGACATGGAGTTTAATCATATATTATGATGTGGAGTCCTATGACAATCTGTGACATGGAGTTTAATGATATATTGTGATGTGGAGTCTTATGACAATATGTGATATGGAATTTAATGATATATTGTGATGTGAAAATGTGATGATTATAAAATGATGAGTATAACGATGATGCTAAGCATGCCTATATTATGAATACTTATGCATGCTATGAAATATTATACTTATGCATTGCATGATTATGTAAGGCAGGAGTTCACCTAAGAAGATGAGTGTCGAGTTAAAATTTACATGGTATGGCCGCCATTCAAAGCTCAATGGCTTATCTTAATATATATATATATATATATTATTTGTCATACTTGTTCGATAAGGAACTATCTCATGGTTTATCGAGAGACTTAAACTTAATATAGTTTCTACTTGTTTGATAAGTTAGCAAATTTAGGGAGAATGACACCCCACAGTGTGAGATTTAGGAGAAATTATAAGTCACAAGTAAGTTAAATAACCTTAGCTGAGTAGCTTTTCACACATGAAAGGTTAGGGTAGTCTCATCATATGGACAAACCCGTTGTACAATAGCCCACAAATTCATATTAGAGGCATAAAGAAGATATAAGGGACAAACCCGTTGTACAATAACCCACAGGTACTAACTCTTATCAATACAAGGGAAAGACATATGAGGTTTAGGAATTGAATTTCCTACTATAATGCCTTAGATATTTTTGATTTATGTGTAAGTATCATGATATTGTCAACTAGGAAAATGAAAGCTTGAAGTGTGTATATAGAAATGTTGATAACTGTGGGTTTGATTAATTATAGATTAATTACCTCGTACATCATATTTGGCTTGGAAGCAAATTTATTGAAGGATAAACTTTTGACATCTCAATTTGAGGTAATCAGGGGAAATATATTTTAGATAGTTATTTATTAATTGATGTATTTTTTTAAATGAGATAGCTTGACATAAATTATTGAATTTATGATTTGCTAATGTATGCCAAATTATATGAAAATTTATTAACCTTACTCTTATTAAAAATGTGAACTTGAATTCAAAATGATTTATAAACCACAATTATATGTTGAAATGAGACGTTAACAAGGTGATATGATGATTATGTAATATGGGGAAATTATGTTATAGGTGATATGATGATTGTGAGTTGTAAAGAAATTTGTGTTTGAGTAAAATGGAAGTTATATATGATAAGTGATAATGATTGTTATGCCTATATGTTTAAGCTGATCACATGTTTGAAAATAATTAGCTTGTCATTGTGAATTACAAGCATGTGTAAATGTGTGTGTGAGCATGAGACATTGCATGATAGTTGGCAGCAATTTGCTTAGGGAGAGGAGTAAATAAATCCATATGGTATTACACGACTGCCTTTTGATGCATGAAAGTTAGCCTTATCCCATTATTTATTGAGAGACTCTCCCATAGTTTATCGAGAAACTTAAACTTAACTATCTCCATATTTTTGTTGAAGAGACTAGCTTAAGATTTATGACACCATAAGGATTCAAGAATAGGGAAAGCCATAGTCTGAGAGCGAATATAATGATCTTTGCTTAGATCGCCTCTTAAAATTAGTGAGCTTAGGTGTTCTATTCACATAGATAGAGCCCTAATTGATTATTAGCCTATGGTTTTAGTTGGAAGAAATAAGAAAAATATAAGGAAAAATTGATCATACATATTTTTATCTGACATCTCATATGGTTGATAAGTTTGCAACAAGTTGTGATAGTTGTGTAATAACAACTAAGTGACAATAGCATGTGTTATGTATAATGGTATACATTTGGTTATTTAACTCTCATCTTTATGTTTTTGTCAATTAATATAGAATTGTATAGGATAGACGTATATTGATTACTAAGTGATTGTACTCACCCCTTTCTTTCAATATTTTATAGGCTCTAGTTCGGGTGTAGATAAAGGAAAGGCTCTGGAAGTTTAAGAATTTTGTATTCCTACTGTAAAGCTTCCTAACCTCTTTTTTATTTTGTGTAATAGATAGGGTATTTCCAATTAAGGATTGCATTCTTTTGTTACACTTGTACTATATTTTTATAGATAATTAGATGGTGTATTTTAGGTCCTGAGATTATTGTGAAAGCGATTGTATGACTCAAATAGAGTCAAAATATTAGTGTAAGTGTAGAGAATATTGTTATATTATTATATTTGAAATTAAATGATTTATGCAATGTCAAACCTCCCTCTTCCTGTTTTTGATATTAAAAAGAGGTTAAAGAATGAAAATTTAGAATTGTTAAGATTATGTGCATGTGCTGTACATGTAGTCTTAAATTCATTAAATGTGGTCTGAGTGCTAAGGATGGCTTTTGGCATAAGTGTGAGGTTTTAGACATTCTTGAGTTATGAAAAATGTGAAATATTGTAAAAATATGTTTGGGTGTTCATTTTCCTTGTATGAAATAATTTAAAAGTAAAACACGTGCCATTATCTAATCTATGGAAAGAGCTTTCTATATACACCTAGAATACCTCATTCGGACATTGGATGGAGAAGCGAAGGCATGTTGGAATTGTGGTACAGAGAAGGATAGCCGTGTTTTCATTCCTCAACATTTTTCAATCGATTTTGAGTCCCTTTAACTCCCAAAGGGTACCCCATGCTTTCGCTATAATATTTTACTCGGATTTGACATTTATTAAATGATGTTTAAGCATTTCTAAAGATGAAAATTTAAGATTCTATTTTCATAAAATTACAAACTTGATAATCTAATTAGATTATTCCAATAATTGTCTTGATTTTTATATTAATTATGGGTTAGTAGGAGTGACCTTACATTATGTCATGGTGTATTGCCAAAATTGCTGAAGTGTGCTTGTTGTGCCTTATGTCGTGGCGTATTGTGCTGGAAATGTTGTTTTGGCTCTTTTGACCCTTAATTGATTTATTACCTTATCTTGTATGATTTTCATGCTTTTGTATGTGTTTTTACTCTATTTTAAATTAGTTTATATTTGATTTTAAAGCTTAAGTTATTAAACTTGGGATCCCAAGTTTGAAAGATTTATATTTTTAAATGAAATTGTTGTTGGATTGTGAAGTGAGTATTCTAATACTTATTTTTAAACTTTTTAACTATAATAGACCTTTGGTTTGTCTTTTTCTTTCTATTATGGTTATTCTTTTAATAATGAGTTAAAGTCGACAGGTATGGTTTGATAATCGTATGGTTTAATCCATAGTTGTTATGAAGGTTTTGGCTAAGTGTCGGGATAATAGGGAGAATATTACACACAAAAAGACTTAAACCACACTTAACAAGTCCTAATATAAATGCAACTATTTACATTCAAGTTAAATAATCAACCAAATCATGAAAAACTTATTTAACTTGCCAAAATATACTTGTTCAAACTATCTTATCACACTACGATAGTTAGATTAGGGGTCTGGACCTTACTATGGCTAAGATAATCCAACAATAACTAAATAAGGCTATAAATGCAAGTGAACTTCATATAAACATGAGTCAATATGCAAGACTCTTAATTGACAAATATTGTATTTAAATTACATATAAAATTAGAGACATTACAATTAACTATTTAATCTCTTGCTTTTAAAGGCCTCCACTTTGCCCTTAGATTGATCCTCACTTGTAAACATTAAGCTATGAGAGTGAGATAAAGATATAAGTAATCAAGTAATTTAATCAAGTATATTAAAGTATGGCATTTATAAGAAATAAGCATTTAGTATCACATAAGGTAAACTAACATTATTCACAATGCATCATTATAATGTATTTCATATGATCAAATACAATCACTTTATACCATTCCTTATATCATATTATGGAATCTATAGGCTATTATCTAATATAGGTTTAACCTATGTGTAACATGCTGAATTTCAATCAAAGGAACTAGTTACTAATTAAGGGTAAATTAATAATTTGTGGATTGATTATAGTTTTGGATGATGGGTTGATGCTTTATGTTGATTAATTGGTGTGGTTACGAAATTGGATGGTAGAATGACAATTCCAAACTTAATGCATGAGCAACAGTGAGAATTGTGTTATTGTGTCACGTATTGCAGTATGTGTTGCATACGCCATGGCGCATAACACATAATTCACTTAAAGCTAACATTTCTAGCTCATAAAATCAGCAAAGGAAGTAAAGGAAAATGTGTTTGAGGGGGTGAGAAGAAGGTTTTTCTATTAGGGCATCCAATATCTAAAGTTTGAGAGTTTGCCTTAGCTAGTGACTTATTAGTTAAGTATTATATAGCCCTACGCTAAATTTCTATCTAAATTGATTTAAGTTTGATCGGTAGAGAAATTGAATCAAGAAGTTTTAAGGAGTTAAAATCTAAGGAAAAGGTTTAAAAAGGACTTTCAAGAGCAAAGCTAAGGTTTTGCGACTGGTTTGAAGTTTAATAGTTGATCTCTAAGGATATAAGCTTAATTACTTTAATTTGATAGGTTAAAAATGGAGGAAAATTTGTAAATAAATGTTTTATAAGGGTGTTTTGGTCATTTGAGTAGCCTAAGGGCAAATAATTATGGAGAAAGTATTATATGAACTTAAAGGGTATTTATTAAGTTGTTTTATGCATTTAGGAGTTTGGTTTATCCAAATTGGTGCTTGTTCTAAGTGTGGAGAATTGAGCAAGGGTGTTCATTATGTAGATTGAATATTCAAGGATTCTTAGAGGAAGCTGATATAAGTTGGAAAGTTAAACAAGAATGGTAACCTTTAGTAATAAGGGTAAAAGGTAACTGGAGTAATCCTTTTATTTATTAATTTATGAAATTATTTATAAGTATTTTACATAATTATATGTATTGTGCTTTATGAATTGATAGAATAGCAGTTTTGTAAAAGAGTCATACACGTGGGTGTGTGAGTAATGCTTGAAATATATAAGAAGAGGCATGTGCATTTACATCCATAATTATACTCTAAACTAGGGTAGGGGGTCACGGCCATACTTTGTGTAAGGCTAGAAAGTTTTAAAGGTCTTAAGCATAGAGCTTGCTCCACCAAGAAGAACTTAGAAGAATGATCCATGAGTGTACCTTGGATTAGAATAGGGGGTCATGGTCCTACTTTACGTAAGATTAAGGAGTCCTGATAGTTTAAGCATTAAGAATGCTCCGCTAGTGAGGAATCAAGAGACTACCCATACTTATGATTCTCAAACTGAGACAATGGTTTGGTAGGCCCTATTTCGTATAAGGCTAAAAGTTTTAATTCAAGTATAGAACTTGCTTCGCTAAAAGGAATTGGGAGTACATGAGCATAGTTGTGATTGTGAAGGATGTTTCTGAATGCATGCTTATATTATTTTATTGAAATAGTGCTGCTTTATCTCTTATTTATGATTTTACTTACTAATTGGTATTTAGGGTTTATCCAAGTTATTAGGACGTATGTTTGATTCTGTTACCTTTGTATACAAGTGAAGATAGTATAAGAAGACTGGGAAAGCAAACGAAGAAGGATTAGCTTCTTTTTAATAGTGGTATGACCACTTTTGTCAGTTTCTGTAATGAATGTATAATGAAGTAGATAAAGAGGTTTGAGTTGCCAATTAATATGCATGAATATATGTGAATATGTATATTTAAACTTGTTTTTGAGAACCTGCTTCTATATATAATATTGCATCTTGCCAAGTTTATCATAGTGGTGAGTACGTGGGTAGCTTAGATGCTATCTAATCAAGTTTATAATTTGTTGTATAATTTGTTCCACTTGTATTGTATATAAATTTGTTATGTAAAATTGTGTATTTGCAGAAAACTTGACCAAATGGTGAGGCTTGGCCCCATTTGTATAAATCAAGTATATTTATGATTATAGACCATATGGTGAGGCTTGATTCCATATGTATAAGTCAGATGATTGAAGTTGGAACAAGTATATGTGTGTATGTAGTTACATGTTCGTGCCTCATATAAGCCCATAACTGTGTAATGTGGCATTGAGAGATCAAAATAAGTATTTGATGTGATATATATGATGTGATATGTCAATCAAGTGTATTTAGTCCTATTGAACTTAATTTAAGGCCCAAAATAGTCTAATGAGACAATAGATGAAAATTGAACGCTTAAGGTGTCATTTTTGAAAGAAAAAGTAACTTTTTACATCGGAGTGTCTAATTTCATATTGAACTATTGGATTGTGTCTAAATTTATTCCGTTAGATAAAATATGTTTTAAGTTTCGTGTAGGCGCTTAAATCACTCCAATTAGACGTTAGGTGTAAAAATGGCACACGGTGAAAGCTCGTATCAAAAAGTTGCTATGATAGCAGAATCTGATACATGCGCTACAGTGCATGGTGTTCGAGTTGCGGAGCATGTCATAGAACTAACGCTCACTGTTTTATGCCACATTAGTATGAGCCATGGCGTATGACCTTTTTTTGAAAGAGAAATTGGTTATATTTCTTTGAATCATCAAATTATATGAATGCTTCCATTAGCCCTTTTATTTGAATATTGGTTTTACGAAGTCAAAATCCCCCATTTTAAAAACAAATAAAAGGCTACTATTATGATATTTTATTATTATTGTGTTAATATATGTTAGGATGGGTAAAGTTTGGATTATATGGGGGACTTTACACTATGTGACTGCACTAGTCTTGCTTTCTAATTGTGAGAGGTCACTCGACCAAAAGCTCCCACACTTATTCTTGAACCATGAATTTTTCCTACTCAAATTTCAGGGTATCATAAGTTCCCGACCTACACTATCTAATCCAAGATCGGTGGTATTGAGTATCATGCCCAATCTATAGGTTGTTGGTAATACTAAACACATATAGTAATAAAACATACCAACCACTATGCACAAACTCAGTGAAGGCCATATTACGTAAATTTTCTATCATGATCCCTCTACTATATTAAGGTGAACTCTCACCTATTTTGATTATGCAAGTTCAATCAACATATGTGAATCTAAACTCACGCATATCATAATAATCCTCATCTTCATAATTTTTAGGACTTATATGCTTATCACAATTCATACCATAACATAGTTTACAACAGCTCGTTATATAATTAACTCATAACTAATCCAAGCCCACAACTCATATTTTAAATACTATATAACATCTATATAAACACAGTTATCAAGCATTTCATAAAAAATATGCATGCTTATTACAACTCTTCCAACAACATTTATTAGAACTACTCATCATGTTAACACATTCATTTTATAACCATTCCAGGCTTAATACATGTTCCAATATCACATAGCATCTATATAAATATAATCACCAAGCAATTCATCACAATAAGGCATGGTTCATATTTGGGTAATAGTTCAAAATCAACATATTTATCTACAAGCTTAGTTTACTTATTTCAAGCCATCCATAATAATGCATAAACTGCAATTGTAGACACAATAATATGTTATAATTAAATTCTCGATTATTTTGACTCTTGGTTTACCAAGAGCACTCGTAAATATCAAATGGAGCCTCTAATAAGCTCAATAACACCAACAACAGTCAATATACAATCAAACACATGAATAATTATCAATGACTAATTATCTTTAATTAACTCTAATCAAAACCTAAACTCAAAAATATCATTGTGGTCATCTACCCATAACCAAAATTATTTTTAGGTTCCGTTAGTTCACCTAGACTCCTATTAGTCTAATCGACGCTATTGATAACTCATAACCTTCTTAGCTCAACTAATTACTTTAGGATTTACTTTAAACCCCACTTTCAAATCGTAAAACATCATTAGCATTATTAGTCTAATCGACGCCATTGATAACTCATAAGCTTCTTAGCTCAACTAATTACTTTAGGATTTACTTCAAACCCCACTTTCAAATCCTAAAACATCATTAGCATTATAACTCAAAGGTTAGGCACTTAAATAAATACTCATTAATCCCATTGAAGTTAGAACTCTAAGCAAGCCCACCACTCATTTTTGAATTTATAAAAAACTACCTAAAATAGTGATGAAAATGTATAAGAGAGGAAGAGAAGATGTTGTCAGTACTTACCCAAATGATTTAAAGATCCAAACATATTCAATTTGATATCCACATCAAACACTAGCAGAGCTTTCCTCGTTCATCTTTAGACGCC
This sequence comes from Prosopis cineraria, assembly GCF_029017545.1. Taxonomy (NCBI): domain Eukaryota; kingdom Viridiplantae; phylum Streptophyta; class Magnoliopsida; order Fabales; family Fabaceae; genus Prosopis; species Prosopis cineraria. The sequence continues at coordinate 41,404,179 of NW_026555334.1, forward strand.
CACTTAACTATCTACTTTTTTAAGCTGAAATGCAAATCTAGAGGCTTAAAAATCTATCGTTAGATGTAGCCAAGGAACTTTTAGCTCGGTTAAAAATAAAAAATAAAAGTTTTAAACCGGTCCATCCAATTAGACTCAAATGTAGCCCAATACCACTTATGTCCAATTTTAAGCCTTAATCAGGGTTTGACAAACCTATTAGCCATCTGTACATTACATATTAATCTAAGTTAACTTTCAATTGTCTGATTTATCCTTAATTATCCAATTAATTATAAGTTAAATTTTTTGAGATGTTACACACTCTCTTTCATGTGGCCAACAATCAGGCTTGCCTTTGCTAATGGTCTCCTTTACAAGGTCGAAAAACCTTTAGGCTAACCTATATATATAATGGATCACTTTGTGTATATGTGGCACTTTAAAAGTGGTGTACCTCACTTATCCAATTGTGTGCCCACTTATATATATAGTTAAAAGAAACTAACAAGGAAATTTATGAAGATGTTAAGAACAATATACACTGGAGAGAGAACCAAATCTTTAAGGGAGAGGTTAAGGGAGGATAATCTATAGATGAGTTGGTTAAGATTAAATATGAGCACTAGGATCAAGCCATGAAGAAGAACACCTTGCACCACATTAACAAGCATGTTCTAAATGTATTCTACCTCTGTTTTATGTTCAAAAGATAAAGATAAATAAAGTCAAAATATGACCCTTGAAAAAAAGGCTAATAGTGTGATAAAAGAAAGGGTCCTTGTACTTTTAAAATGGCTCAAAATGTGAGAGAGAGAGAGAGAGAGAGAGAGAGAGGGCTTTGAGCGTCTGCAGCTCCTTCTTTCCAAACAAGATATATACATATATATATAAAGAGAGGGGGGAGATCTTTGTGCGTTTGCAGCTCAATCGCCATAGGCAATATAATATAGGATTTTCATTATTCCAAAGATGAAGATTGGGGTTCTAGTTGCATATACATGCCAGGAATTAAGAACATCGTATGACTTCTCATTGAATGCAACTTGTGGGCATCTCTCTTTCTCTTTACTTTTTAGTACCTTGTTTGTGAAAAACAATAGCGTGTCCTTTGTGAATAATAGGGAGAGCCATGATAAGGTCTAATTTGATGAATAATAATGACATTAGAGGTTGTGGTTTTCTTCCTTCTTAAATAGTTGCTATAAGGACCCATACTCATTTGCAACAGCTTGAAACCTTGACAACCATGGTTTCGATGCAGGAGAAGAGAAGGCCCTTGTTGAAAGCTTGCACTGCCTGCCAGAGTTTGAAGAGAGAGAGAGAGAAGGAGAGAGATGATAGAAGTGGAACCAAATGAGAAGGAAAGAGGTGATGTATAAAAAAATAAATATAGAGTGGATCCCACCATAATTTGTTATTATTAAATGCCAACTCAACAAAATGTAGGCTCCATTATTGAATAATTAATGTTAAAGGTACGACGTAGCGAACCTCTAATGTTGAGAAATAAAATTAACTTATAATTAAGTTTTGAATGTCCATAAACCCTTAAAGTAAAGTTAATAAGCAAAATTGACATCTAATCCTTTTCATTTTAAGGTAAATAGTGGTTGTTCTTACAATAACTACCTGTGTGCGTCACACGAGTAAGAAAAGCGTGTTTTAATTTCATAAAAAATTAGTTAAGAATTATAAATCTGCCAAAACAAAAAATCAGCATCAACTCACGTTTCATCATGTACGATGAAGTCCCCCACCCCCCGGAGGGCCCAAACTTTTATGTTTGTAGGGTGACCGAAATATTTTATCATGAACAAACGAGACCGAATTATTTGACGGCAGAAAGGCCAGGTATTCCACCACTTGTTGGGTCGTGTGTAGGCCCAATAGAAAAGGTAAGGCAACATTAAACTATGTTGAACATTTGGTAGCCCAAAAACTAAATCCATGCCTTGTCCCATTGACCCAAGACCAGGAATATATCCAAAGGTCTAAACTAATCCGTGAGTATTTCTTGGCTATAACTGCATGATTGAATCAGATCAGTTATTGAACAAAGGCAATGGTGCAAAAGTACACAGTCAAAATTGTAGTCAGGCTCTGATCAAATTAATTATAAATAAAATATTTTATTAAATTTATTAAAATACTGATGAATAGTTTACTAATTCAATTAGATAGATTGACCAATATTTTCATACTATGATTATAAGTAAAAAAATATATGGAGAACAATTTAGCATTAATATTTTTCATACAAGAGGTTATACACGTCGAAAAGCTAAGTAATACAAATTATGTGAAATATAATTATCAGGAGCCATTACTTCGATACAATTTCTTAGACGTTATCTTCTAATTTTCTAATCACTCCCATTTCCAACCCCAAATATTTGTATAAATAAGTGAATATCATAACATTTAGGGACACACTCCGCCCTACTTATTTTCCATCCTTCGTAAAATTTGTATGAAAGACCAAACAAGACAGTCTAAATAAAGAGTTCTTACAACTGTCGAGATTAAATTATTTTTAAACTACTCTGGTCACGAGCACGTTTTGATCAAGAGCTTCCAAACACGCACTCTTTGTCTATATCTATTAATCTCCTGTAACCTAAATAAGGATCAAGGAGAAAAACAGTATACCAACAAAAAAAAAAAAAAGAGGATCAATAAAGAAAACACTATCATCGAAGAGTGGTGCAGAATTAAGGCTAAACCCACAAGTCCTTGGCCACTGTCATAGGGCCGTTCGATTTGATGACGTGTTTTGATCGAGCGATCGTATGAGTCTGTCTTCTTGAGCCTGCGCCCTGCAACATAGAAACGGAATCCTAAAAAAAAAAAAAACCCGGAAAAAAAAAATATCTCTTTCTTCATAAGCTACATACACCCACCAACTCTAATCACTGTTTTCTTCTTCGGTGCTGGTTACCGTGCGACGGACAGGTTTGCCCAGGTTTTTCTTTTCCTCTGCTCACCGTTGCTTTCCATTACTATTCTTCTTTCTCCTTATCCAGAAGCTGCGATGTCACTTTTTCTATAATCAACGAGCATAATGTAATTTTTTGAAATTTAATGGCACTCCTGTCTTGTCGATAGAGTTTTTAATGCTAAACCTGCAGTGTTTTGAGCATCTCTTCTGTTTAAACTTCCCTATTTAGTTTCGACACTAATTATGGATATTACTGTTACTGTTCTATCGAAATAGCTGATAACACCAGGTATTACCAAAATGGGGGTATAGAAACTGGATTCTACTGATTGTAGTTAAGATTAATGTAACTTCTGTTAGTAGAGAAGGATTGTCGTGAATCGTGTTGAGGAAGGAAGCAAGGGAATCGTTTGGGATGGCTTTTCCAATCTCCCTATATTTTCTCCTTCATGTTTTAATACTTTTGAATGATATCACAGTGTCGTCGTTCAATCCATGCAGCGGATTCCACCTAGTGGGATAGAACTTCTTGTTGTTTTAATGCTTTTGAAGTATTGCACGCTATGATCGTGTGTGATTGAAATTGACAGTTGGCACACGCATAGTATGGTAATTTGTTAGCAATTTATCATCTCAATCATATGGTTTCGAACAACAGCCAGATAAGCATTACGAATCCTCATATTATCTCTTGTTAGTTGGTTATCCTTTTTCCATGACGAGAAGGAAGATCGGAAGGGATATTGTTCATAACCCCAAACATTTGATGCAAACCATCAGTAGCTATATTAGAAAGGTGGGGGTGTATGATTGGCGCCACAACTTATCAGTAACTTTAGGTTTTCGGTTAGTACATATGAACACTTTATTTTAAGTATAAGGGCCCAAGTTTCTGCCTTTGGAATTGCCTGGAGAAGAGATTTTGCTGTGCATAAGTAGTGATTTACAGCTATGGCCAAATGGCCGGTCTTCCTTGTACTTATTTTATATGCATATCTGTTGTTGAAGGCAATGGTTCTCTGCTTTAGAAAAAATGGAACTCAATGATAGCGGTTTAAACAACCATCAGAGTCACTCTTCAGAGGGTTCACATGATGCCAGAAAAGAGATATCCGCTGGGAAAGAAGGTTTTGTAAATCATGGTAAATTCTGTTACTATACCTGTAGTTCTGATGCAGCAAACACAAACGCTTGCATGTATTTTCGATTTTCTCACAAACTCTCTCATTAATGGCACTCTATCATGAAGTGGTGACCTGACATTAATGAAGAACAAGCTTTTATCTTTTCAATTATCTGATCACCACATTCAGACGTTGATGCAAAGAGTAATTCTTTTATGTAGTTGGTATTGAAACGCAGATCTTAGCTAAGGCATAGCTAACATCTGTTTAAATGTGTCTGATTTGCCTTCCCATAGCTAACCTTTTGACGAGTCTAGCGTGTTTTATCTCTAGATTTAAATAAATAGGCCTGTGTGTGTCACAAATTTTGTGGTCCCCTTTCCTATTTGAACATCATAAATTTGTTACTGTTATGATATGACCTTTCTGGTAAATGAAGCTATTGAAAAATTAATTCAAACATAATTGTTGTCATTTCATGCTACATACTGTAACTTCTTCTTTTTTTTTAGCCCCATGAATCTTACAACCTAATGATGCAGCTGAGATTGCTTGGCATCAGGAGAGGAAAGAGTGGGTTGGTGATCGGTCTAAAAGATTGCTGAGACCACCTAGAGAATCAATTATGAGGTACATGCATACTTGCAATTCAGCAACTTTGATGGCATGACAACTACAAAAAAAAATCAAGTGCAACAATTCCCTTTTGTTTTTCCTTGAAAAATAGCAGTCATAAACTTGCATTGAGTTTCTTACACTACAAGTTTTCTGGGTAATTATTGAATTGGGAAGTTGTGCTGTCTATGCATTGAAGGAAAAAAGTGGTGGTGGAAGGAAGGGAGAATCATTTCCTAGAGTTGATGTGATTTTATTGATTATGAGTTTGTCTTCTCTTCTTATGTTTTAAACCTTCCAGTAAAGTAGTAACTATGTTGATTAGGAGTTCCAAGGTGTCGTATAATCATGCTCCTAAATAATGGGGAACATTTATAATCTTCTTTAATGGTGATGAAACCCATGAAAAGTGGTTGTCATTTCCAGCAGATGTCTTGATCGTAGACATGTGGAAAAACTTGCTAATCGAACTGGGGGGAATGGTACAATAAGAAAAATGCATTAAACACTTGGACAATGAAGTGAAATCCAAAATGTTGAAGAAAACTGTGACTGAATTGTATTTTGTTTGATGACTGTGAAGCGTGAAAGGAGTGGGTTTATAGGACAATTTCTCAAACCTCCCAACCTGCAGTCGTGATGAAAGAGCACCGATATCTATCCTTGTCTCAAAATTAGAGAAGGCATAAATATATTTTGATATCATTGTCAGTTTTAATCATATATATGAACCTCTTGTCAGTTCATTCAGGCAAAAGCTTTATGTATGCTGTGTTTTTAAGCTGGTCGATAACTGCTGATGAATGTCTGCAAGATGTAATTGCCCTTTTTGTTTCAGTTAATGAAGTTATGAGAAACAATTAGCATCATATTGAATGTGCAGTGAAAGGAATGGGGCAGAAAGTGTCACGAGTCTCAAGGAGACAAGGACAAAGGAATAACCATTTCTTAGGCTAGGCTCACTCCATGAATAATGTCAGGACAAGTGAAGACTGGTGACTAGCTCCATTTTCTTATCAGCCCTTTTATGCAAGGGAGTAGATGAGAGGATCTTGAAGTGACTAATAGTCTTTGTAATAATGCAACTTTCTGGCTTCATTCTGATTAGGTATGCCACTTGGCTGATCGCCATTGTTAGTGTGCAGACAATTTCCCCAGCTTGGAAATTTCCATTTGGAGTATAATATTTTGACATCAGCTCCCAAGAAAAGAGTGTAATATTTTGACATAAAGAGTCATGCAACACCCTTTTAATCAGCCCTTAAAAGTCTACTCCAAACAGTTCAGTGTGATTGAGCTGTGGGAGTAGCCTGTGGGTAAGGAATAGGGGATTTCTGTAGGCCCTAACAATGCAATTAAAATTGTGAGACATCATAAGCAAAAGGGAGAAATGGTATTGCCATTCAAATAGACCCCTGCAAAAGGGTGATTTACCTTATTGGCATGGACTTGGTCTCAAGTTAAATGATGACTTGAATACTTTCTACAAGTTTGTTTGCTTCCTTGGTTCAAACGTATGTAGCATGGCTTTCTTGAATTATCTGATCTAGGGTTGATATTTTATGTCTACTTTGTATATTCTTATATGACCACATCTTCTGTTGTTTATCGGCAACAAATAAATTGAACAACTATCAAGAGTTTTGTGGGAACAAATTTATAACTTCTTTGGTGAGTCATTCTCACATTTTGACGTGTGAAATTCATGTCCTTTTACTGTTTTGGGAAAAGCATAAGACATAATTGGATTTGGATTTCTATATATATATTTTTGAAGTTTCTCGGTTGGCAATATTGCTGCTGAAAATTTTTACTTATGCAAGGTGAAACCTCTTGATCCCAGTTACCTTTCATAATTTCTGCCTTGTAATTTACATCTGTATCTGGTTTCTGTTATCTACATCAAGCCCTGCTTGTAATATGCTTCTGTATCTAGTTTATGCTTCTCAATGGTTCTGAAATATCGTATACATTTCAAGTTTCCTGAAAAGCATCTGGAACGTGTCTTGCAGCTTGACAACAAGCTACGAGGACCTACTTTTATCTACGGAACCTTTTCAGCAGCCAATACCATTAGCTGTAAGTTGAAGTTGCACTCCTCTTTCCTTTCAAAGTTGGAGACAAACTAGGCAGATACCCCACCCTTTCTATTCACGGGTTGTTTCATAATAATTACAAAAAACTAAAATATAATTTATTTATTTATTTCAGGATGATGCAATCATGTAACTTTTAGTCCCTCAAGTTTGTCTCAATTATCAATTTGGTCCTTCATATTTGATTCTTATCGACTTGGTCTCTTGCATTTTTTTTTTAAATTATCACGTTAGTCCTTTAAGTTCTAAAACATAAATTTACTCCCAAATTAATCTAATATGTAAAGTATTTACTCCCAAATTATCACGTTAGTCCTTTAAGTTCTAAAACATAAATTTACTCCCAAATTAATCTAATATGTAAAGTATTTACTCCCAAATTATCATGTTAGTCCTTTAAGTTCTAAAACATAAATCTACTCCCAAATTAATCTAATGTGTAAAGTATTTTGATAACTTGGAAAATTAATTCTCAGATTAGTTTAATTTTTATTAATGTTCTTATGTTATGTTTTGTTTTTTTGTTTATTAAAATTTTTGAGTCTATTTTTTCTCTCTTCCTAAATAATTACATTTGTTTTTACTAATATGCATGGCTGCCATTAATATTTTGTTTTTTATGTCAGTAGATTTTAACAATCTTACCTCCTATTTAAATAATAAGGACGAAATTGATACCTTGGGCAAATTTAAAGGATGAAATCGATAAAAATTAAATTTGAAGGGTCAAATTGACAACTAAGGCAAATTTGAGGGATTAAAAATTTCATTATCCGTATGTATTTTTAACAACCATATTTGGTTAGTATCCTAATGAAATTGAAAATTGAAAAGACAATGATTTAAATTTAGAAAAATTTAAAAAAATGAAGCTAAATAAAAATGCAACAGTGATGCAGGAGTTGTTCTAGAATAGTTAGAAAGAACTAAAATTCAAATCATTCACATTGGATATGAATAGTTTACTCTATTTATTCTTGAACCGCCTATTGAACTCATCATTGTTAATATTACTGAGAGGCTATCAAAAGATAGATAGGGGGAAAATAAAGACTATACATTTTAGATTTGTTTCCCTTCAAATGCATGGATTTATCTTAATAATAATGAAAATTTAAATTAAAAAATTTAATTGTCTTTTTAAAATTTAACTATGATATGTATGTTTTGTTGCTGGAGTGTGGATATCTGTTATTTAATTAAAAATGAATTTAGAAAAGTTAGGGTATTGTAGTATTTGATTTGTATCCTCATAAAGTTGAAAATTGAAAGGGGAAAAAAAAAATCTAAGATGAAGCCATAAGGATGCCCTGAGTTGTTTGGGAGATTGAGATTTGTTAAATATAATTGCATTTTGTTTTCTGGGATACTCCTTCCGGTTCTTATTATAGGATATTTTCAATCGTTTTACACTTATTAATAAGAGTTAGTTTTTGTTTTTATTATTATAAAAAAGTGAGAGGTACTTTCATTTTTACTCTTGACTTTAAATAATAATGCAACTACGTACCTTTTCGCTAATCAAGAAGGGGTAAAATTAAAAAAAGTGGTTTAATTATTACAAGATATTCTATATTTTGGATCAAAAATTACTTCTAAAAAGTGTCTTATAAATAGGATATGAGGGAGTATATCGGTTGTTCAAGATTCATTACAAATACTAAAATGAATCCACAAAATTAACCTGTGCATTGTAGGGATTGTATTCACTGTTTTTTTCTCAGTAATTATCTATTGATTGATACTTATGGGGATTATTAACTGATGGTGCGGCCAATTCTGCAGGAGATGGTGGATTTTTTAGTTGACATTTGGCACGAGGAAGGCCTCTATGATTAGATATGATAGGGAATTCTGGTGGAGACTTAGTAAGAATCTTACACGGTTTTGTTTGTGCAGATTGATGACTGAGCAAGCATATTGATGTTACAAACCCTTTTCATTAGAATTGAATGAATGATGATATCTTTGGTGCTCTTAATTGCTGTTCACCTGCAACATATTTTAGATTTGTCACGTATTGTAGCTGCAGCCGCAAAGCTTTTATGTCTAACAAAATTGTTTGAAGTAAAATGCGTTCTTAATGTTGAGGAGTGGTCAAATGGTCCCCCCCCCCCCCGGCGGGTAGTTCCTTGATAAAGCTGTGGATAAATGACGAATTTGACGGACCACAAGTCAGTTGAAAATGGTGGCTGTCGCTTATGACAAAATAAAATATTTGAGCTTGCATTTGTGTGCTCAGCTCATCCAGTATTGGGGCATTTTAGTTTGTGGGGAACCTCAGTGCTTGTGGGGATGTACTTAGGGGTATATGGTAACGACTATGGAGAAATACTTTTTATTGTACTGAAAATATAATATACAGGGTATAACGCTCCAGCTCACTCGGTAACTGTTCACCTTTCGAAGCAGAAGAGTGGGCTGTCTTAAGGAGCCTCCGCCTAGCTTGGGATATAGGTTTAAAGAACGTTATTATTGAGTCTGATTGCAAGAATTGAGTGGATTTGTTCTCCGGGAGACACGACGATTGCCACTATGGAAGCTTAGTTTTTGTGGAAATACAGAATCTTCTTCAGTATAGCTGGAGCGCGTTAGAGTGACTTTTGTTCCGAGAGAGCAAAACATGGCTGCAGATTTACTGGGGAAAGTGGGTATTCCTGCCTCAGCATTTTTTGATGCTGCTCCTTATTGGATTTGACTTCTCTCCATTTTCTTTCCTCATTTCCTCTTCACTTTTCATCTCAATTATTAGATTCATTTTTAAATGATTAAGATTTAATGTTTCACAAAATTATTATTATATTTATTCTTTTATAAAATTTCACATTTTAATAATACTTTTATAAAATATTAAATTTTAATTATTTAAAAATGGATTCAATAGTTGAGATGAGAAGTGAAGAAGAAAAGGAGAGGAGAAAAGTAGAGAGAAGCTGAGTCTTTATTTTTGGGAGACATTTTGTAGAGAGAACAACTGGGATTACAATCCCCCGCTTCCTTTTCCGTGTAATTTGGGCTAGTCCCTCTTTCCTATACAAAAAAAAAAAAATTATTTATTTTAATTAAATTAGTCTTATATTTTGTTCAAGTTTTAGTATGAGTTCTTACTTTTTTTTTGTGATATTTTAGATTATCATACTTTTATTTTTTAATATTCTGAGTTCCTCCATAATTAGTGTTATAAGGACTTAAAAGATTAAAAATAAAAATATAGGAATTTAGAACATTAAAAAAGAGCATAAGGACCTATAATAAAATTTGAACAGAGTGTAAGAATTTAAAGTTATGCTTTTCGTTAACTCAATATATGTGAATCTTTTATAAATTATTTATTTCATAATAAATCTTGTTATTAATTTTATTAACATATTAACATTTACTTATCATAATTTGATTAAATATAAGTATATTGAGTCCATAAGTCTTATCCTTATTTAAATTATAAAATAAATTTTTATTCTATATTTTTAATTCATTTCATTTCACGTGCCAGTGTTCATATTCCGTGGTCGAGTTTGAGAGAGGGTAGCCGCCAGAATATGGATAGATTGACTGATATATTAAAAGATCAATAAAATAAATTAATATTGTAATTAAAAAAGATTATTGCCATCTATATTTTGACGAATCGATAAATTTTCTGTTCAAGATATGGAGTTTAAGTTAATAATGTCTTTATAATTTATAATTATTATAATCAAGATTAATATATAATATTTCTCATAAAAAATTGACATATAATACAATTTATAATAAGACTATTAGGAAATGAAAAACAGTAGAAAACACTTTAAACATAAAATTAAAATTCCAGTAAACATTCTGCTGTTTAGCTGGCAGCGGCTTCTAGTGTGGTGCTGTTAGTTGATGTCTGACAGTCTGAGAAGGGAGTTTCTGACTTTTTTTTATCCTGAAATTTGCTTAACGAGTCACTTCATGGGAATGTTTAAATTTGCGTTCCCTCAACTTGCTTCTGTTTTCTGGCCCAAAAAAAAACTTGCTTCTGTTTTAATTTACCTCGTTACATACGACTCTCACATGCTCGCTTTACATTAGAGCTCCTCTGCGAAGTGTCATTTATTTATTGTGGTTTTCGGATATCACCCTCAGGGTAAAAAAAGAAGATTCTATTCAAATTTTCTCGGAAAATCGTCTGCGGTGCATGATCTTAAGCCCATGAATTCGAAGTGCGTGCATAAAACGAAGAGAACCCTTGTTCCAGAGTGGAGTTATGGACATGCATAAGTCTGGCGCGAATGCATTGTCAGCGATACATGACCCAGTGTTTCTTTCACGAGAATGTTGCGTCAATTTGGATTTGGAATCAGTCGATCAACGCTTTGTTAAGATCATGCAAAACCATCAGTGAAGCACTCCAAATTCAAGCACAGGTCATCGTCAATGGCCGTCATGACGATTTGTTCGTCTTGAGCGGGCTGATCTCATTCTTCGCTTTGTCAGGATCTAGAAATGGCCTGCATCATTCTCGAGTTCTTTTTTCCCAAATTAATTTTCCAGATGTATTCATATGGAATGCCATGATCAGGGGTTACTCTCTCAGTGATGCACCTGAAGATGCGATATTTCTCTACCAGTCAATGCTTGATGAAGCAGTTGAATCGCCTAATGAATTTACCTTCCCTTTCCTACTGAAGTCCTGTGTCAGGTTGTCACGGCTGCAAATAGGCCGTCAGGTTCATTGCCACATTTTAAAGAATGGGTTCGGATCAGATATCTATATTGCGAATGCCTTGTTGCATCTGTATTGTGCTTTCAGAGATACAAGGAATGCCTGCCATGTATTTGAGGAAAGTCCTGTTAGAGACTCTGTTTCATATAACACTATGATTACTGGGTACGCACAAGCTGGTTTAGCTCGTTCTTCTCTTAAACTTTTCAAAAAAATGCGGGAACTATACATCTCTCCTGATGAGTATACCATTGTTGCTTTATTATCTGCTTGCTCATCACTTGCTGATCCTATTGCTGGGAAGCAGATACATTGTTTAGCATATATAATCTTGGGTTCTATAGGTAAAAATATTTTACTGGTGAATACGCTTGTCGATATGTATGCAAAATGTGGGTGCCTAAAAATAGCAGAAAGAGTTTTAAACACGATGGGAACTAGCAAAAGTATTGCAGCGTGGACTTCTGTGGTCGGTGGATATGCTCTGTGCGGAGAAATTGAGGTCGCTAGGCGGGTTTTTGACCAAATGGGTGAACAAGATGTAGTTTCTTGTACAGTTATGATTAGCAGTTACTCTCGTGCTGGATATTTTCAGGAAGCATTAGAATTGTTTGTACAGCTGGAGGATATGGGGAGACAACTGGATGTGAAATCTGTAGTTGCTGCTCTTTCTGCATGTACACGACTTGGTGCTCTGGAGTTGGGAAGAAGAATTCACCTTAAATATGCTAAAAGTTGGTCATTTGGTGAACACGGGGACTTCACTTCTGCTGCTGTTGATATGTATGCAAAGTGCGGTGACATAGATACTGCAATGGATATTTTCCGTAAAACACCTGACAATCTGAAAACTACTCTCCTATATAATTCCATTATCTCTGGTCTTGCTCATCATGGACTCGGTAAAACTGCTATTACAATTTTCCAAGAAATGAAGTTGATAGGATTAAGGCCAAATGAAATAACATTTGTAGCAATCTTGAGTGCCTGTGGCCATAGTGGTTTAGTTGAGGAAGGTGAGAAGTTGTTTGAATCTATGATGACAATCTACGGTATCCACCCAAAAATAGAGCATTATGGCTGTATGGTAGATCTTTTTGGGAGGGCTGGTTGCTTGAATGAAGCATATGATATGATTAAGATCATGCCATGCAAGGCCAATTCCGTGATCTGGAGAGCACTTTTAGGTGCTTGCAAGATCTATGGAGACGTGGAACTGGCTAAAATTGCTGGCCAAGAGCTTCTTGCGATGGAACCTTACCATGGAGCCCGTTATGTGATGTTATCTAACATGCTAGCCGATATGGATCAGCATGAAGAAGCTACTCGTGTGAGGGAACCAATAGACGATGTTGCCATCCAGAAGCCACCTGGTTGGAGCTATGTGGAACTGAATGGAGCAATTCATAAGTTTCTGGCAAGCAAGAGGTCCCACCTCGAAGACAGAGCGACGGAGTTGATGCTCAGGGATGTGTACATGGGACTGAAATCTATTGGGTATATTTTCAGTGCATCAAAAATGGTGTTTGATATAGATTGATAGGAGATTAGCAACTTCTTTATTTGATGAATTGGATCGGATCTTCGAATCCATAATGCTCCTGAGTCCTGTCAACATATTCCTAACTAATGGATATGTCTCCTGTGGTGCTTTGAATCGTACAATGTTGAAGTGCGACTGTGAAAGTAACATTCTTCACACACACACACACACACACACTAGTTATAATAGATATATCTTTTTCCTAATAATCCGCAGTGCACAAAGAAAGCTCTGCTGCAGGGGATCCAATTCCGGATCTTGTAGGCCTTGGTGTCTGAACCAAATGCTTGGACATTGCAGGGTGCTTGTTCGAGAGGCCTTGCCAGGTATCATGCAATCGAGGAAGCTAGCGTTGCCACTTTCTTCGAAGTGCCAAAGCAGTCAGTCGATGCAATAATGCTCCTTTCATACTTTTGTTAGTCAAGATAATACAAATACGGAAATACTGCATACCCTCCCATTCCCCGAATAAAGGAGGTTAAAAAGAAGAGAGATAATAAATCAAGAAGACAAGAATTCATCATATATAACTTTGTCGTCTCTAGTTGAAAGAAAATTACTGCGCATATATTCACTAAAAAGTAGAAAGGATCAAACATTCAGAATCCTTTGTGACGTGCATACAGATACAGACCTCAATTTCAACTCTAGAAATGCTGTGGTGAATATTTGTACTTTGATTTTTCTGCTGTGGCCTAATTTTTAATTGTTGACCCTGTGAGAGTTGGTTGAACTTGGAAAAGTCATTCGAATCCGCCAAACCACCGCGTGAAGTGCTTGTCGGTTTCGGTCAGATTCCACTTTCCCCTAACCTTTTCATTTTCTAATTCATCCATTACGCTTGAAATTTGTATACGTTGTTGGGAAAATTAAGGAGAAGAAAACGAACAACAAAGATGATAATAGAAATCTTTCATTAATCAACTCGACAAATGATAATAAAGATAATGAACCCTGTTTAGGTGATTTACAAATAAATAATATAACCTTTCTTTAAAGAATTACCAGCCATGAAAATCATGTTAACTTTTCTCTTGAAATAGAATACAACCTACCCAACCTATAACATAATATGATTCATACCATTCATATAGAATTTAGAGTCACCAATTAACTAATATGTCTAGCACTAATAACGCCAACACTCTAATGTTCCAACACACATTGTCATTTTTTGATGAATGCAATAAGGTTTGTCTTTAACTTTTGACGTTTTGTTTACCAGACCACTAATAAGTAGAGAAGACTTCAGGCAGGAGAAAGAAACACAAGGAATGACTGTCTGGTTCAAACTTCAAACTAGTAAGGCATGGAACATGTTTCTTGAGGGCCCAACTTAACTCTCTGTCTTGATTTTGGGTAAACTTGATCAATTAGCATTCGTTTTCCTAGCGTTGATTTTAAATGTGACTGGGATGGAGTTATAAAAGTGATCTACGATTATTCCTTGGGTATAAAAATTACATAAATGTAGCACACCCATGTAAATGTGGCGCCCTTGAGCAAGAGCAATAACTCGGAAGTTTTTGCTTGCAAAGAAAACTCAAAGATTTATTAGTTTCTTTAACTTCTAAAAGATTTATTAATTTGAATCCCTGGTTTTTTATTGGACTTGAAATACAAAATTACCCACGGCCGACAAGAACTAATTTAATGTCTTCTGCTGCCGGCACGAAACTATTTTCGATACTTCCTCAATTAAATGTTAACATTAAATAGCAATTTATAGAGATTAAAAAATTAGTTAAGTTATTAATTATTTATAAAAATGTGTCTCAATTATTTTAAATATTCATTTTAATTATTTATCTCGGAAGCTACTCCTTTGATTCCTTGAATAAATACAGTTAATGGGATAGTTTGAGAAGAAATAATAAAAATATAAATTGAGATTTTAAATTTAGAACTAAAATAATTCCCTTCTAATACATTTAGATAAAAATACTATTTTGATTCCTTGAATTACAGAAAAATGTTGGTTGGCCAAAAAAAAATTAAAGAAAAATGTTGGACAATACACGCATACGATTTCCTGCTGTCATTGGCAAAAAAAAAAAAAAAGATTTCCCACTTTCAGGATTAATCCTTATCATCGAATTCAATTCACGAAATAAGGAAGTTTATTAAGTAGAAAACAAAAGGCCTCTTGTAATTATTATTCGGAATTATGTGCGAATGTGCTTTTTTTTTTTTTTCATGTCACAGTGACATCTTGTTGAATATCCCTCTCGATCCGGTTCTTGAATTTCAGTTTCAAGCTCTTTTGGCTGCTTGCACGGCTCCGCAATACGATAACGGGGGAAGGACCATTTCCGTTCAGCTTCTCTTTCCCATAGCCAATCCGTGCCATCCAATTTACATGACTCAGCTTCCACAATATCTCTTCCTGATTCTTTTCATTTGTGGAAAGAAACTATATTAAGCAGCCATTCCGGATATCCCTGTCCTTGTTGACTGACTCGAGTTCCATTACAGTTATTCACTTAGCTTGCTCAGAGCAGTAGGTCGTTTTCAAATTCTTCTGTAACCATTCACCGCGAAAAGGGAATTTTTTTTGGGGAAACCCAGGTTTGATGCAGGGAAAATGCCAAAAACCCGCAATCTTTGAAATCCTTGCTTGCTTTGATTATATGTTTATTTGTGCTGTTCAGATTTTTATTGTGCGCCACGGTCAATGGAGATCGATAAATCAATCAGAGAGTGCAACGATCGAAGGCTCCAGACCAAGTACAACAACGCTATCTATGTTATTCAGAGAGCATTAGCTTTGTATTCGTAAGTTCTTTAATTCCTTCTATGAGATTGCTATATTATATGCAATTTACTGGGTCTTTGTCTTAGTCCTTTTTATGAGATGGGTTAGATTTGCCCGTTTTCTGTTAGTTTGCTTAAAACATTTAATATTGTTGACTCCAGGCCCGTAACTGTTTCGACTAGTCAGTCAAGTAGGCATATAGTTTTGATTGATATTAGTTATCTCAGAGCCTTTTGTTGGTTTTCTGGTGAAAACATTGATTCTTCTATGCTGAAGTTAATCCTTTTGTTGGTGGCTTTGAACCTTAACTATTTATTGCATTATCTAAGCCATGTGTTACTGGAATTCCATTGAAACAAATACTGAAAGATGCAACAGAAAATGACTTGCAGATGGAGCTCCACTTGGCTTAGCTTACTGAAATACTAAATATTAAAGATAAATAACATGATTAAAATCAATCCTTGCTATTATCCAGATGTCTTAGTAGTGGTGGACTGTTGGCTTGTTGGAGCGAGAAAATTGCTATTTTGTGTGGACTTGTGCATTACTTTTTAATTAAAAAAAAAACCATGTGACCTTCGTTTGTTATTGTTTTTACAAGAGCTATTAGAAATGAGTAATGACTAATAATTTTCTGTTCCAAAGAGCATTATTTCTCGTTGGGTGGTTGTAGAAAGGAGGACGTCTTTTTCTGGTTCTGTTGCTACTGAGCCATACCACTGTCGGATTATAATTGAAAATGGTGTGTTAAAATACATTTTATACATTTTAACTTATGAACTTTGATGATCGTCAAAGATTATAATTGAACTTATTGTCCTTGTTTTATCAGAAAAAGGGAGCAAGAAAAAAATAATAACAATAATGATATAGAAGAATGCATGATCTGCATTTGCTGATATCAATGCGTACTAACTATATTTCTTCCTGCAGTATTGAGGAGGTTGCCTTCAGCTTCAATGGTGGAAAAGATTCAACAGTAAGTATTCATGTGTATGGCACCTGTCTGTGTCTCTGAACTCTATGATAGCAACAGTGAACTTTGGTTTGTAGGTTTTGTTGCACCTGCTCAGGGCTGGTTATTTCTTGCATAAAAGGGGGAAAATGGTGCAAACGGTGATCTAAGAGACTTTCCAATTCGAACAATATATTTTGAGAGTCCTTGTGCTTTCCCAGAAATCAACTCATTTACCTATGATACAGCTGCCACGTGAGTGGGGCTTCTTCTTCCTTTTCTGTTTGTGATTTTATTCTATATTTCAGCTATAGTTTACATTTATTTGGACAAGTTATTTGGGGAAAATGACAATTAGTGACCCCCTAAGGCCATTAATTACAATAGCGAATAATGGATCATGGTTCTTATTTGGAATTAAAAACATACATGAGTTTAAAAAATTGTCCTCCACTAGGAGAACAAAGAAATGATAGTTGATAAAATTACTATCATGGGATGAAAATATTGTTAATCTCAATTAGAAAACCAAGCAACAATAGTTGAGAATGAATTGTTTCCTAGTGTTAAACTAAAATTCACTTTTGAAACTTTCTAAGAGCACTTGCGAATATACAATAGTCATTTGAAAATTTATCAAAGTCATTTCTGAAGAATATTTTTAGACTAGTTGCATTTTTTTTAATTTTAAATAAGGACCATGATCTATTATTGGGATTTCAATAATTTAGGCCCTGTTTGGTGGAGTTGAATCTTAAGGATGGAAATGGAATTGGGGTAGGAATCTTAACAAAGAGATGTTTGGTACATATGAATTAGAACTCCCATGAATCCTAATTTCATGAAAAAAGCCTGAATTAGATTCCATACTTAAAGCTATGGAATCTGGACCAATTCCATAGAATCCTATTTTTCAAGACAATTTTATCCTCTTAAAAAATTGAATTCACAACTTTGCCCCTTAAATCATGAGCGTGAGTCTTGTGTGCATCAAAAGCTTTTAGTCTTCAAAATGTGGTGGCTGAGTTCGGCAAAAAAAAAAAATGATAGTGGCTGAGTTTGTTTCGTTAGCTTTTTTCTTTTCTCACTACTTTTATTTCTTTATTTTTTGTGTTCTTTATTTTGGTGTTACTATGGGCATAAAAGTCTTTATATAAATTATAATATATATATATATATAATATAGTATTATATATATTTGGACATTTATAATATTTCTTTTATAAACTATTTGTATATTTATAGTATATATTTGTATTATATATATTTACTATTACATATAATATTTTATTTATATACTAAATACATGAGGAAATTAAAACACAATCAAGCTTTTAATATATATTTATTTTAATTTTAATTTTTAGGGGTATTTTTGTCTTTTCTGTATAATTCTATTTCCATATCTTACATGCCAAACAAAAATAGTGTAAGAATTCCATCTACTTTTTCTAACATACCAAACACACTTTTAAAACTCAATTCCATTCCAATTCTGATTTTGATTTTAATTTCAATTTCAATTCCGATTCCATCAAAAACTTTTCTATCATACCAAACGAGACCTTAGGGTCCCTAATTGTAATTAATGGCCTTGGGAGGTCCCTGATTGTCCTTTTCCCACTTATTTATTTCCCCCTTCTTTATATAGTTCTTGTCTAATTTTACCTGACCTCTTTTTCCTCCAAGGCATGCGGCAAATAATAAATGTTGGTTGCTTAAGCAGGTATAGTTTGCAGCTTGACATCATTCGCTTAGATTTTAAGTCTGGCTTGGAGGCTTTGCTGAAGGATAAGCCAATTAAAGCTATTTTCCTTGGAGTTCGTATTGGTGATCCAACTGCGGTATAGCTTTTCTTTTTTCTTTTTTAGTCCTGAAAGTGTATTTTTTTCTTAACATATAAAGTATAAACGTTAGCATGCTTTTTTTCAGAATTCCCATGTCATATGAAAGTTGAAAATTTTGATGTTCTCTTAATGCGTTTGTTCAACCTTGCAGGTTGGCCAAGAACAGTTCTCCCCTAGTTCACCTGGTTGGCCACCTTTTATGAGAGTGAACCCCATTTTAGATTGGTCATACAGGTTTTGCCTTCAGCTATATGTTGTTTCTCATTACAACGTTTTTTTTTTTTTAATGGAACATAATTTCTGTTTATATTTGGTGCCACTTTATTTCTTTTGGATTGATGAACTATAATAAAAACATAATCAAATCTTAAGAAATTTTATCTTCCTTAATTCAGTGAGTGGTTGCTGACATATCCAGGAACCCTTTGGTTTCTGTAATAAGCTCTACATGGACAAGCTCTGTCAACATACATGCTATTGGATAGGATGCATGTTGTTTCTAAATTAATAACACTAAT
Source organism: Prosopis cineraria (assembly GCF_029017545.1). Lineage (NCBI taxonomy): Eukaryota > Viridiplantae > Streptophyta > Magnoliopsida > Fabales > Fabaceae > Prosopis > Prosopis cineraria. The sequence goes on from NW_026555334.1 coordinate 41,423,245, forward strand.
GTACTAGAGATTAAGATCAGTCTGTCAGGGTGCCACTAATTGGTAGGCCTCCTCATAATTACATATATCAAAACATTTTTTCCAAGCTTTCTTTTAACTTTTTGCTCTAGTTATACTTGAATACTTGAAGATAATTAGGTAGTACCAGTAATTCGTAAAAAATGAAGGATATCTATCAGCTGGATGCTATTTGATATATGGAAGAGATATTTTATTTTATTGTCTTTTTTCATTGTTTCTATGTTTTATTCCATAATCAGAATTTCAAAGGATTAAATTGCTATTGATCCCTCACTTTTAACTTGTTTTCCTCAAGGCTTGCCAACTTTTGAGAGTTTGAAAAACGAAATAGCTCAATTAATTGGGATGCTTATTAGGTTTTCTCTTTATAAAGTGTTGTTACTTGTAAATATGTGTTGTATGTTCTCTCACATAATTGTTTATTTCATTTCTCTTAAGACGCGAGAACATTATTTTCTTTTGATTGAGGGAATTGTCATCATTTCATTATTTTACAACTTTATTTTGTTTCAATTTGCTATCATTTTGATGGTTTTACTCGTTTATATTTCTATGGCAGAGATGTGTGGGCCTTCCTTTTAAATTGCAAGGTGAAATATTGCACTCTTTATGATCAAGGGTAATACTCTATTGATTTGCTGGACTTTATTGTTGTATTTAATGTAATTGCATGCTATGCTTTAACCTTTTAATATCTACCCTTTCCTGAGATCCAAAACCTAGAGTTATTTGACGAAGGTTTCATAAAGGACCTACATTTAGTTTTATCATCTTTTTCTGAAATTTCAAACAAGATTTGATCAAATAGCTTTGCTGAATTATTCAGGCTATTTGGTCTGTGTTGCTTCCTCTTTGATGCAGTGTGCTAGAACTAGTCTATTGTAGTTCACCGCTTCAAGTTAAGTTCTAGTTGTTGAAGTTTAGTTGAGGAATTTTGTGTGAGAGATTTTCTTTATTTGTGCAGTTATACTTCAATTGGGAGCATTCATGATACAGTTCCCAATGCATTATTATCCGTTAGCAACTCCTCAAACCAATATAAGCCAGCATACTTGCTTGCTGATGGAAGATTAGAGAGGGCAGGGAGGGTTAGAAAGACATCTGCTGCTAGTGGAAACCATCCTACTGATAGCAATGGCTTGACTGGCTTGGGTTTGCATAAAAACAGTATGCTTACAGCATCCGTTATTGCTGTGGGAGATGAGATTCTGTAAGTACTTGTGGATTACATGGTTATATCAAAAAATGTATCTTTAATGAACTTGCACGCTTTATTTTTTAATTCACCTCTTGGGGATTTCACTAATTTATTGTGCTATCTATCAATTCATGAAGTCCACATGATTTTTATCATCCTTGTAATTTTTTTAATAGAATTTCCTTTTTCCCCTCTGTTTCATAGCTCAGGTTTGGCACTATTGAGGATCATTTGGGACCTTGTTTGCTGAGGAAGTTGTATTCTATTGGTTGGTCTGTGTCAGAACTTTCTGTTGTTCACAACAATGTGAGTTCATATTTGCATCCTCCCTGTAGTTATTTTAGTGTTCTAGTTGGCAGGTATCTGTACTTGAATTTGTTATTATGAGCATGTTGAAAACACGTTACATCTAATCCCAGATACAATCATTCGTTACCTCATCTGTTAATTTAATGCTTTGTGGCATGCATCTTTTATACCAGATAGACTCTGTGGCTGAAGAAGTTGAGCGACAGAAATCTACTAATGATTTGGTAAATTTAAAAATTCTACTAAAATTGTGCATATGGCTTTCTTGATGAAATGAAAGTTTAGGTTTAAACTGACCTGATTATTGTAGGTCTTTATATATGGAGGTGTAGGTCCACTGCATTCAGATGTTACATTAGCAGGAGTTGCAAAGGCTTTTAGTGTTCGTTTGGTGGGTTGTTTCATCTGATTGTTGTGTTTTTCCATTAAAGGCCACTAAATCATTGCCTGGATGTGCTGCCTTATTATGTTGGTTGTTAAGCTATGCGGCAAAGATAAATTTGACTTTAGTTTCTCCTGACTTAATTGACTAAATAGTGTGTGTGAGCATAGCTTTCCTTATTAATTTATAATAAGATTAACTTCTTATCATTTGGTCATTTGAGCGTGATGCAGGCTCCTGACGAAGAATTTGAAGAATATCTTGGGAATATTATTGGTTATCAATGTACTGGTGACCGAAATGAGGTAGCTTAGCGTACAAGAAGTTACTTGATCATCTTAATGTTTGTGTTTTAATATTTCAATGCATTCTATTCTGATTGGAAAGGGCATTTTTCTGAGAAACATTTGCACACACGTGTACATGTCAAAGGTGGACCCACTAATAGGTGCTTATGGGTGGTGTATACAATAGTTTCTCCTTATCGATGCATGAATACCAAAAGCTGAACTTTGGAGGCCCAACCTTTACCACTTCATTCAAGAGCTTGTCCCACTGGTCTCATCTGGTTACTGCATTCTAGTGTTTTGTATTTTTTAGGGTCAGTGAGAGGGCTTGACCTCTGGCTTATCCGAAGAACTTTCTTCTCTACTCCCAAATATGGCTCCAACTTGCGGACTCAGATTTAGATCGACATTTCACATTACCATTCTTTGTGATGATACTTATAGCACGAATTGATCCATTAGTCATTTACCTTTCAGATGGCTCAATTGCCTGAAGGCATCACAGAATTATTGCATCATGACAAGTTGTCTGTGCCCTTGGTACGTTCTGGGAAATTCATTAGCCATGATTATGTTTCTTTACATGTCATATTTACTGGATATTCAATTTCACATTGAGGAGCGATGGCAGAAATTGGTCTAATGTACATTGGTCTGTTGTGACCAACTCTTAGCTGCGGAACATGTGATGGTGTGCTTTCTGGTTTTAAATGTTTGATATCTGATGTTTGTTTCTTGTAGATCAAGTGTCAAAATGTGATAATTCTTAGTGTAACAAACGTTTCGGAGCTGGAAAAGCAGTGGGATTGTTTGATTGAGTTGGGAGAATCTGTTGACCTGTTACCATTGCTGGAACCATATGTATCGAAGCACATTACAACAAATCTTTCAGATGTATGTGGTAACTCTATTTACTACAGCTGGAATTTCGGTCAACTGATATCCATTATAATCAGGAGAAACATGAATATTCACATTCAGGAGCTACTTGTTATCTGTTGTTTTGAAGGACCAAATTTTGATATTTTTTCAGAGGGGAGGGGACACGGGGCCTCAAACCAGGCAGCTTTTGATTTTTCACCTGCTTGAATAAAAATTTATTATCGCAACTAGAGATAATGTGTACAGTAGTTTTCTAAATGCTTTTAATATGGTATGTTTAAGATCAGAAGTTTGTAGATATGTAATTTTTCATGGCATGTGACATGGACATGCTATCTGTGCTTTGTACGCCTTCTCATTTTCTTCACTCACGGGATCGTCTTGTTTACAATTTTTCATCTGGGGAACTCTAAACTGCAGGTTGAAATTGCGCAACCTCTATCGAAGCTTTGTCTTGAATTTCCTGACCTTTTTATTGGTGTGTATTTAGTGAACTATTTTAAATTCCAGCTGTTTATGACATGATGTTCATCTTTTTCTTTTCTTTGTAACATCAAGGTTGTTACCGCAAATCCAGACATGGATCTCTGATAATAAGTTTCGAAGGAAAGGTACAGCCTAACTGTGGTATTATGAGCACTTCTTTATTGTGTCATGTGTAATATGTAATCTCTAGTAAGACTAATCTGGGGATTTTGTTGCAGGACCAAGCACGCCTTGAAGCGGCTGTAAATGCGTTAGGCAAAAAGTTTCGTCCAGATACTTTCATGGAAACAAACTAGGTTGATATTCTATTCTTCTTGATCCTTGTAATGGATTTGAACCAAATGATCATGGTTTTGGGCGTTGGATCATCTCGTGATCATAGTGATCCAGATACAGGTTATGCTTGCTCCATTGAACCAAGTACGTAGGAAGAAAATCAAGGCTGCTTGTCTTGGTAGAAGAGAAGGGAAAACCGGCACAAAAGATCACAGAAGCTTCAATTCTTTTGGCAACAGTGAATGTATTTCAGAGCATTATTTATTCCTCAGGGGACTTCAACCTAGACCATTACTGAATAAGATTAGCTTAATTCATAACTCCATTTACACTTTCATTTTGGGGGGGGGGGGGTTGGAAATCCATGCTTTTAAGTAGCATCTTGTATTAAGTCATTAGCTTTGCTAATTGGCATATTTTTAGTTTTATTATAATCTACCTCGTGAAAAGCAGAAAGCTCGTTTACTGTGGGGGACATTCAACGGTCTATGGCTCTGCTTGTTGAGATCGTACGTTTACCTGATATTGGGAAACCAGCCTTTGGCGAAACTATGGAAGATTGGACAATAGACATCTCCACTGGGTGGGTTGGTAACTTGGTTTTTTTTTTTTTTTTTTTGGGTGGTAGAAGTTAACTCAGTATTATTTATCTGAATTAGATGGATAGTCTTAACTCTTAGGATGTGGGTGGTTTGAGGGGATGGAACGAAGAGGAGGGGAGAGATCTTTAATGATTATTTGTTTTGTTTGGAAGGGGAGATGAGGGGAGGGAAGGGGAGATAATAATTAAGTTATCATTATATTCTTATGCGAAAAATTTTTATTTATTTAACTTCTCGTACAAATCAATTTTATATGTATAATTATTTTAAAAAAACATCTTATCAATTTTTTTAACTTTTTCTTACTTTTTATGCCCACATAAGTAACCTTCATCAACAATTATATAAAAAAAGTAATGCCTTATGAAAAATTTTTAATGAAAAATATTATATATGTTGGCCATTGGCAACAAAGTCTTTTTCTTATGTCAGACTCACATCATAAAAAGCTTTCAATAAGGAACATTATAGGCTCCGTTTGGATTTCAGTTGGGCATAATAGATTATGAAAATAATTGATTAAGTGGTAGATTTTAATCATAATTGATTATGTTAGAACGCAATATGTTTGGATGCTGTTTTTCTAAAATTGATTTTAACAGAACTGAAGATGTTTGGATAATTTTTTTAGAATCAATTTTAGCTGTTTAACTTACCATAAAGGACATTGTTTTTTAAATTTAAATTAATGATAGATTTGTATGTAATAGTATTAAAGTTGTTACATTTTATTTAAAAAGCAAAATATATTATTTAAACTACATATATAATTAATTAAAAATTTAAATTATATTAATATTAACATTTAAATTTATGTAAATAAATAACTAAATATATCTTGCTTAAAATAAATTCAATAAAAGACAAGAAAATTAAATTCTTAAATATAAAACAGTAATTTTACAACAACTAATGAAGATGATAATATACAAGTTGGTCCCTAATAATATCACGAATACTAGTCATAGCTGATGAAGAAGATGTCATGGATGAATATCCATCAACGCCATGGTCTTCTTGGTCCTCATAATCTTCCTGATCTTCCATCTCATGATGCATAAAATCAGCGTCAGAGTTAGAGTGTCTTCTAATAAAATTATGTATCGCCATTGATGCAACAACGATTTGAACTTGTATATCGTAGTCATAGCTAGGCATGTTGCGTAAAATTGCAAACCTCTTCTTCCAAACTCCAAATGTTCTTTCTATTGTGCACCGTAAACTTGAATGAAAATAATTAAAGACCTCGTTATTATTTGCAAATCCAGTTGATCTTCTAAAATCAGGAAGATGGTAGCGTTCCCGTCTATACGGACCAAGATATCCATTTGGTGTTGGATAACCAGCATCCACCAAATAATATTTACCTTGTAAAAAAAATTACTATCAATGCCTGTAAGGTGGAAAGTCTAACACAAATAAATTGAACAAATAAAAATACCTGAAGGCGGGTGTGGAAAGTTCATGGATCGAGCTGTCAGGGCATGTTGAAAAATGCGAGCATCATGTGCAGTGCCCTCCCATCCAGCCAAGACAAAAGTAAAGCACATGTCCCAATCACACACAGCCATTACATTTTGCGTAGGGATTCCTTTTCTTCCAATATATTTTGATTTTTCACTAGCAGGGACTACACATGGAATATGTGTGCCATCAATTGCTCCAATGGCATTTTTAAAGAATGGCCAATATCGCTTATCATTTTCTATTTTGTTTGATACATGACGAAAGGACTTGTCTTGTGGTTTAATATATTCCATTGCAAGTTTCGAGGAAGCCATTAAAACTTTATGAAAATGTCTATGAATAGTCTCTCCTGAATGTTAAAATCTTTCTTGTGCCATCCTATTTCCCAACCCATATCCAATTGTATTTAAAAAAATTGCAACCATCTCCTGTACTCTCATTCGCCTAGTATCCTTCAATCCATGTCGTGTCAATTCACTACATAATTGATGGAACACATGTGGTTCCATTCTAAACATTTCATAGCAACGAACTGGGTGTCCTTCTAAAATTTCATTCACCCACAAATGACCTGTATATTCACTATTTCTTCGTGGCTCTTTGCACAAATGTCTTGTTGCATACAACCCAATGAGAGCACTAACTTTTTGGGCTCTATTTAGCCTTTTTTTAGATGACTCTTCCATATGTCTTGCTATCTGTAGCCAAACACATAAATAATACGTGCACTTAATTTCAATTATAGATACATCTAAATAAGTCATCTATAGAAATACCAATGACTTTTCCACAACATTGTAATACTCAATTACCATACATAAAAAGTACATAAGTAGTTCAAGAGGCTACATAAGTTAAATTCTACAATATAATACAAACATGTTAGATTACTTTTTAAGTAAGATCATATACTCATAATAAGTTTTAAAACTCCAATAATCAACCATTTTTGTAACATTCATATCTCAACCACTCCAAAACGCTTTCTTTATCATCCTTCATCGTCAAAAACATCACCCTAGCCTCTCGGGACATGAAGAGTGACATGCATCGTGAAACCCAATGTTTATCAGTTGCAACTTCTTCCCATTGTTTGACTATAGACATGACTTCGGGAATTGATGTTTCCTTGGCCTGTTGAGATTCTTCCTTTGTTGTCTGAGCTATCACACTCATTGCATCTGCTATTTGACTTGTACTAGGTAACTTGTTCTTCTTTCTACCGTTACTGCTTTCGCCCCTCTTCCTCTTACCACTGCTTCCACTTAAGGTTCCTTGAGAAGCATTTAGAATTACTCTATTAAATTCACCGCTTACTCCAGTAGTTCCTAAGATCTCATCACTATCTCCTGAACCTTCCTCCAAATTAATACCCTCATTTGCCATATCAGGCCGATACACCTCTTCATCCTCACCTTCATTCCTATTGTAAATGTTAGGCAAAACTCCACTTGAAGGTGCCCATGCTCTAGGTCCATTAGCGATAGTACCTTGGAACAACTCGGTTAATTCATTGGCAAATGGTAATCCTTTATGTCTGAATTTCTCATATAAAGGATTTTCCTGCACATAAATTATCAATAATATTACATAATACACAAATAAATAAAATAAATATAAAGCCTCATATAATAACATCATACCAATATCTTCTTCTCCCACCAATCGTCTGAAGCATCCACAGTATTGTTTGCATAATCCCAACCCAATCCTGTCTCACTTGAAACTAACTTATCCCATAGTACCCACTTTTTTCTCATATTATCCCACTTATTCTTGAATTGTTGTCTGTCATATTTCTGTCCAGTCTTCTCATTGAAGGTAGAAATTATGCTGAGCCATCCTGCTTTGGTAAAACTACCACCATTTCTTTGCGATTTTCGAGCTTGTTCCAAACAAATGTCAATAAAGATTCTAGTATTTCTTCGATCCCATGAAGCTTTTGACTTATTGTTACTCATTATACTATGTAAAAAACTAACATATTAATTATAGAAATTATAATTAAAATATTACATGATAAAAACTTGGCAATTTTCAGAGGAGCCAAATTCAACAGAGACTCACACAGCAAAAAATTCGACTAAATGACCCCTATATATGCAAAACATAATGTTTGAGAATAAAGCTCCAGTAATCAGTGATCACAAACCAAAACCAGCAAAGAGTTCGACTTGGCACAAAATTAACTTTCACCAGCTTTCCCACAATTTGCAAATGCATAGATTTTGACTAAAATCAAGTTTCAATAGCTACAAAATTAACTTTTAACAGATCTCCCATGTTCAGCACAGAGTTCAACTAGGCACAAAACTAACACAGAAATAGCATAAAAAATCAACTTTCACCCATCTTATTATTTGCAAATGTTCAAGAGTTGTAAATGGTTCAAGCCACACAAAACTAAGCCAGCAATCCCGAGAACAAATCCATCCATGCATAGATCAGAGTGGAGAGGAAAACAAAATTTGACCAAGATCAAACCTGAACAAGATCGTCCAGAAAGAGAAGATCACTTACCTCTGAGTTAGACCGACTGAAGAAGACCACGAGTAGAGCAGCGACGGACGGAGGACCACGAGCAGAGCAGCGATGGACGGAGGACCACGAGCAGATCAGCGATGGACGGAGGACCACGAGCAGATCAGCGACCGACGGAGGACCACGAGCAGATCAGCGATGGATGGAGGACCACGAGCAGATCAGCGACCGACGGAGGACCACGAGCAGATCAGCGATGGATGGAGGACCACGAGCAGATCAGCGACCGACGGAGGACCACGAGCAGATCAGCGACCGACGGAGGACCACGAGCAGATCAGCGACCGACGGAGGACCACGAGCAGATCAGCGACCGACGGAGGACCACGAGCAGATCAGCGACCGACGGAGGACCACGAGCAGATCAGCGACCGACGGAGGACCACGAGCAGATCAGCGACCGACGGAGGACCACGAGCAGATCAGCGACCGACGGAGGACCACGAGCAGATCAGCGACGGACGGAGGACCACGAGCAGATCAGCGACGGACGGAGGACCACGAGCAGATCAGCGACGGACGGAGGACAACGAGCAGATCAGCGACAGACGGAGGACCATGAGCAGATCGAGGAAACAGAGTATAGATAAAGCTTACTGCCTTCCTCGACCATAGCAGGAGATCACCACCACTGGAAGCAACTCAGAGACGGTGGACGGAGGAGGTGACGCGACGAGGACAAGATCTGCACAGAGTTGGAAGATAGTCGAAAGATCCTTGCCTCTGTGAGAATCGTACGTTTACCTGATATTGGGAAAACCAGCCTTTGGCGAAACTATGGAAGATTGGACAATAGACATCTCCACTGGGTGGGTTGGTAACTTGGTTTTTTTTTTTGGGTGGTAGAAGTTAACTCAGTATTATTATCTGAATTAGATGGATAGTCTTAACTCTTAGGATGTGGGTGGTTTGAGGGGATGGAACGAAGAGGAGGAAAGAAATTTTTAATGATCATTTATTTTGTTTGGAAAGGGAGATGAGGGGAGGGGAGATAATAATTAAGTTATCATTATATTCTTATGCAAAAAATTTTTATTTATTTAACTTCTTCTTGTACAAATCAATTTTATATGTATATTATTTTAAAAAAACATCTTATTAATTTTTTTAACTTTTTCTTACTTTTTCTGCCCACATAAGTAACCTTCATCAACAATTATATAAAAAAAGTAATGCCTTATGAAAAATTTTAATGAAAAATATTATATATGTTGGCCATTGGCAACAAAGTCTTTTTCTTATGTCAGACTCACATCATAAAAAGCTTTCAATAAGGAACATTATAAAAGTTATGAGTGATAGAAAAGTTAAAAAATGTATATATAAGGGAGATATTAAAAAAAATGAAAAGAAAGAAAGAAAATTATTAGGGTTGTGAATGGGAAACAGTTAGCAGGAGAAATTACACACTTGAATGAAAAAAAGTTTTTTTTTTTCAATTTTTTTTGGGCTTAGGACATATATGAAATATAAAAAATTGGATGAAGCTAAAATAGTTAAAAATTTTGGCTCCTCTTCAAAAATTCTCAATTTGAAGGAGGCCAAAATGAAAGAAGGGAAGGGGAGGGGACATTTTGACTCCCCTCTCCTCCAAATTTTTTAAATCAAATGAGGGAGTGAGACATCTCTCCTCCAACCAAATATGCCCTTGAGTTTGTTTGAAAGTCAAATACATTTGAATATATAGTAAAAAAATTGTCATTAGAACATCTCTATAATTGTGATTAAATCAGTTCATATTAGAATCAATCGTTTTGGGCTTTGGTCAAGAAGATTGCAAAATAGATTTATTATTGTAGCTTAAACGTGATTATATAAAAAAAAACTAAATGTGAAAGATTTATTTACTCGACAGGTAATTTATTAATCAACATTTGAGTTATTTTTATAATTTGTAAATTAAATGTCTGTGCCTAAAGCTGCTTTTTTTTTTTTTTGTTTGCTAGGCCAAAAATGTCAAGTGCAAATAATTCGAGATGTTTGGAAAGTAGATGACCGACCCGATTAGAAAGTGGGTCCCGTTCGAGGATTAATTCATCATGCCTCAGTGTCTTCCCGACGTGGCAATACCAAAGCCAAGAGATGTCATCAACGGTGCATGCGTCGTTAGGACTTACGACATAAGCAATTGGTAGCTTTCGCTTGCGGCCAATCCTTGCTTTCTTGTCCTTTTCTCGTACACCTCGGGTCTGGTACCCATTTCAATGCAACGTCTTTTTTTTTCTTTTTTCTTTTTTTTTTTTGAATTACAAAAGCAAGTCATGAAAGTAGCAAATAAAAAGGTGAAGGTTGATTGAAAGGTTAAAACTCACCTATTTTATTTATGGCAAATTTAGTCAAAAAGTGAGCATCATAATTAACCACCCTAAACATGAGATTCAAAGATATATCTAGTTTTGTTAGATCACAAAATGAGCCTATGTGATAATATTCATGTACGGGTGATAATCCTAATGACATTTGAGAATGAGGTTCATCGCATCAATATAGTCAATAAACACTTTAACTTTCTGCAAACCCATATCTCAACAAAATTGAAGCTCATAAATAATTTCAAGCAACTTAGTTACAAGAACAAGATAAAAGTTAATACAGACGTTAAAGCCACTCACTCAATTAGCATTACAATCTTAAACAACATTTTCCTATTCCATTTACTACTGAACCATCCACATCTAATCTTACATATCCAACATCAGGTTTGCTCCATCAATAATTTATAAAACCTACTTGTTTCTTTGAAGGAAAAGATGATCTAACTAGTTGTAGATCATGATTTGCTTTGTACAAAGTCGCTATGGCCGTGCCTATTCATTCCTCCTCCTCATTAGTGGACGCCTTCTTACACTTGTCACACCATACATCCCAACAGACATATCCAAACAAAATATCCTAGGGAACTTGCTTTGTGAAGCTTTTTCCAATAGTATTATGAAATTTTGGCTGAAATGCCAAAGCTGTTTTGTCCAATCGTGACGACATTAAGTTTTGACTTTCGCTCCTAGGTTCTTGCTTCTCTGTTCATGCTTCAGTTTGATTTTGTACACTTTTACATGTTCTTATCAACTCGATCTTGATATCGTGGTCGAGAGGAAGAAATCTCTCTCCAACCTAAAAGACCTCTCTCATTATCGAGGCCTCAATCTGAAAGCTTGATTCTGTAATTTTTTCATTTCAGCAAATCACTATGCCAATTTAATCGAACGCCAATAATTGTGCCACGTAGCGTTAGCCATTTGGGGCCCTCGCACTGAAATCGAATCTAAGGATGCATTCTTTTTAGAAATTAAAAATATGAGATATTTTAAATATTTCGAGATATAATCATTATATTATTTTTAATATTTTTAATAAATAAATTATTTTATATTTATTGTAAAATAATGTATTTTATTAAATAAAAATAAATATTAAAAAAATAATGTTAATTTAAAATCAAGTAATTTATTTTACTTTATTGGGGGATTAGAGGGAATATGTGGCTGCTTGAGCCAGCAACCTCGAACCTGGAATCCTACTAGTGTTGTCCAAAGTCCAAACAATGGAAAGGGGCAGCGAAGAGAGTAAGGAAGGTTTGAATAATAACGGCACTGCTTCAGATTTACCCCTCGATCCTCGCGGCAACTTGAAAATCGCTTCCACCGACCAACAACTCACCGACTTTCTTCTTCACATCAAATCCTCCAAAACTCCTGTAACCGTCGACTCCTTTTTCTTCCTTTCTCGTATTTTTTAGGAAAACCTCTAGTTTTATGCGTGGCATTGATTTCTCTGTTGCCAAATTCTTTGCAGGCTGTTATCAATTATGGCGCGTCTTGGTACGTCTCTGATTATTTCTTTTACCAACGTTTTGTTTCCTTTGCATCTTCCCAATTTGTGAATCCGTTTATTCTGCGTGTTTAAGAATGAGCACAAGGTGTTTGATGTTGGAACTCTTTGAACATTTGAACCATGGTGGTTTCATGGAACTCTAGTCGGTTCTTGCTGAAGATGGGGATACATAATGTTAGGAAGTTACAGTAAAATGGGTCTAGCAATAATTTCTTGAACATGTTATTATTTGCATCATGGGATGCAGAAAAACACGATTGCTGATGCTCATAGTTACGCCCTTCTTGTAGGTGTCGCGTGTGCAGTCAAATCCTGCCTGCTTTCTGTAGACTGAGCAATAATTTCCCGAAGCTTTCTTTCATATACGCGGATATTGATGAATGCCCGGAAACAACTCAACACATTCGATACACCCCGACCTTCCAATTCTTCCGAGATGGTGAAAAGGTCGATGAGATGTTTGGTGCTGGAGAGGAGAGATTGCATGATCGCCTGTGGTTGCACTCGTAAAAAAATAAGACAGTCGTTCTACAACATATTTGTTTGTATCATTTAAACTGTGATTAGAAGAAGCAGCTTTTTCTGAAGATTATTGTCACAATTCTTTAATCTTCTGTCAGTGGAGAATTTGTTGGCAATTTCTCTCATTATGCGTCATGTAAGTGGTGAATTGGAATTTGGAAAAGTCATATAAATGGTATCACTAGAATCACTCAAAGTTTGCACAACAATCAATGGCTTAAAAGAGGATAAAAATGATCGGTACAGCAAAGAAACTTTAAAGGGGTAAAAACAAAAACCAACTAATTCTACAAGCTCCTATTGTGCGAAAGCCAAGTATTTGTCTCTGCTTCAATTTCTCATCAAAGCTGGGTAATGTGTCTTCATGAATCGATGCACGCACTGAAGCTCCTTTATTTCTTTTCCCCCTAAATACAAAACCAAAAGATGGCTACCATTTTAACCGCCTGTGAAAATGCCATGGCTACCTCAAGCTTCGGGCTTAAGCAGCTTCACGGTCTCCCAAGTGAAATCGGGGTCGTCTCTTCCAAAGTGACCATAAGCAGCAGTTTTCTGGAACCTGAATTTGCCTCCTCGTTTGAGGTCAAGATTGATGGAAATCATTCCTGGCCTAAAGTCAAAATTCTCCTTAATCAGAGCCAAGATATCATGATCTGGTATCTTTCCAGTTTTGTAAGTGTCCACAAAAACAGACAGTGGTTCTGGCACTCCAATTGCATAAGAAACCTGCACTATGCAGCGTCGGGCAAGCCCAGAAGCCACCACACTCTTCGCTGCCTGCCTAACTATGTATGCACCACTCCGATCAACCTTAGTCGGATCCTTGCCGGAGAAGGCACCTCCACCATGTGCACCCCACCCGCCATAGGTATCAATGATAATCTTCCTGCCGGTGAGTCCTGCATCTCCGTGAGGGCCACCTATCACAAATCGACCAGAGGGGTTGAGGTGGAAGATAGTTTTGTCGTCAAGATATTCAGCCGGGATCACAGGTTTGATTACATGCTCTTTCAAATCTGCAGCGATCTTCTCATTCGTGACACTCTCATCATGTTGAGTTGAGATGAGCACAGTGTGCACGCGGATAGGAACCATGGCTCCATTATCATTCCTGTACTCAACAGTCACTTGGGTTTTACCATCGGGCCTCAGCCACGGGCATGTTTTGTTCTTTCTGACCTCTGTGAGCTTGGCACCCAGTTTGGTTGCAAGAACATGAGTAAGTGGCATTAGCTCAGGTGTTTCATCTGTGGCGTAGCCAAACATGTGACCTTGGTCACCAGCTCCAATTTCCTCAGGTTTTTTGGTCATGTGACCATGAACTCCTTGAGCTATATCAGGGCTCTGCTGCTCGATGTTGACAAGAACTTTGCATCTATCGGCGTCAAGCCCAACATCAGCTGATACGAATCCAATGCCTCTGCAAGTGTCACGAACTATTTTCTCATAATCCACTTTAGCCTTGGTTGTAATCTCACCAAACACCATTACCATGTTAGTTTTTGTACAGGTCTCGCATGCAACTTTGCTCTCCGGGTCTTGCTCCAGGCAAGCATCTAGGATGGCATCTGAGACCTGATCGCAGATCTTGTCAGGGTGGCCTTCGTTTACTGATTCAGAGGTGAAAAGGAAGGTGTCCATCTCTGAGTGTGCCAAAACAAAAAGGGGACAGAATTTATATCAGTCGCCTATTTGATCCGGTTATAATATGATCGATAAAACAGAACATAGAATATCGAAGTATCAAATGATCACAAAAGCAGCAGCTCCAACTATAATCGATTTTGTAATCAAAGGCCACAAAAGCTAAATTTATATTGAAATAAAACCAAGTAAAATTGAATTTTAAAATGAAAGCAACAAAATATGATAACACGAATTATTATATTTATACAAGACGTTACTTGCAACAAATTTAAAAAATCACTTGTAACATTTTAACAATATTACCTCTTTACAAAAAATAGCTACAATGAAAGGATTGATGAATATACAGATAAGTTTAGACATTACCAACTTTCCATTCAGTAGTCAATACAACCTCTTGGCGAAAAAATCAGAAAAGAATTGCTAATTTTCTAATTTAGAGATTTTATTGATAAAATATAAAAGCGAAAAAGTTATGAAGTATTTATTAAACTTTTATAAGTAATTGAATTATAATTAATATAAAAAAGAAACTGAAAAATAACTGTTTTATTTATGCAATTTGTAATTATGAATTGAGGCTCTAATATTTGTCATCACGGTTTCAGGGTCCCCATATAAAATTGTGATATTCACAAACAACACAAGTAGATAATAGATAAGCTAGATATAAGCTAGATCTGCACGTTGCAACTAACTACAAGCATAGGAAATCTAAGCGGCATGTACAAATTGACATCGACAATGCAGATGAAACAAGAACTAGGAAGAAGAGAATATTCCGAAAGAATTAAAAAAAAAAATGCTAGACCTACAAGTTAATAGAATACGGAGAATTGGATTTTACAGACAAGAGATAATGGAGATCTAAATCCAAAATATCAGGACAAAGATGCATTTTGGATATGATATATTGAATTATGGAGATCTAAATCCCAAATATCATGACAACGATGCACTTTGGATATGATAGGTTGAATTAAGAAACTAGAATATGGCGAAGAGGGGGGTGGGGGGGTGAGGTACGTACCGAGTGATTTTGATCAAGACAGAGAGTGCGAAACGTGAGGAATTAGAACAAGAGGGAGGGGTAATAGTTTTGTATGTGAATATATATAACTTAAAAGATTTGGAAGGGAGAGAAAACCGACGCATGACTCGCTCCCTCTGCCTTTTGTGGTTTGTGTTTTGCTGCTTTTATCTTTATTCTCAGTCACATGACATCTCGTGCGATCCGTCTGGTCTTCTTTTTCAAACTCGTACATATGCCCTTCCACGTCCGATCCAAGATAATGGCTATTATAATTATATATCTGCAGCATTGCTAATGTTAATTATCAAATGACTCCGCCATTTACTATACTATTACATGACGGCAGATAGTCAAACACGACATAAAATATGCCGGGAGCAATGCAGCATACAAAAGCACAGGCCAGGAACAAATTTGTACCATTTATATATACTATTTTTTATCTCTGGACTCTATTGGTTGTTCACCTGATCATTAACGAATAATAAGTTCTTAACTACGAGTTGACCCGACAACTCAGAAACTGCGATCGGAATCTAATTCAACCATATAATGTACCCGAATTTTATTCCTGAGACGAAACCGCATGAAGGATGATTATTTATCATTGAATGTATAGATATGTAAACAAGGTTGGCTTCAATTTAAACAAAATGTTAGAGGAGAATCAACCATCCTCGTACTTGGGGGTCTCATTTCAGATTGAAGTTAAGAGCCACGTCCAGGAAAGAATGTACACCATAATGAAAAAAAAAAGAATAATCGCTCAGAATACTAATGCAGGATCAATCCGTGTTACAATTAGTAACTAAGGCCTAATTGAAGTCCCAGAGCAGCATGAATAAGAAAGAGCGTCATGATACCGCTACCCAAGATACCGTGAACATTCCTTAGGGCAGGATTCCCCTGCATATTAGATGCACGTTAGCTGCTCTCACATTCTCATTGGATGACGATTTGGTTCTTGGAAATGATAACAGCGATACCAGAAAATAGCAATTACCTCAAATAGTGAAGGCAATATAGTTTGTATTGTCAACAGAGCAAGGCCAGTGACGCCTGTAACAGCATGAGGACTACATACGGAAAAATAAACAACTACATGAGATGACATGATGATTATGTACTTTGAAAGATAAGCTTGTGTGTGTGTGTGTGTGGAGGTGAATTCAAAAAAAAAAAAAATCTGAAACGACAACTTTGAACCAACGAACAATCAGTAATATTAATATCAACCATGACTAAAGTAAAGGAAACAATATTTGCCGACTACCTCTCAAAGATAGGTTTATCTGACGTTAGCAAAGACGTTATTCCACCAGTAGCACCTAGCGCAAAGAAGATAAACATACCACCTAAAAGCTTTGGGTGTAAGTCCTTGGCCTTAGCCTTCTCGTCCTGAAATTATTCAAGAAAATAAAAACCAAATAGTTCGAGCTAATTGAGATCACACGGCAACAATGACGGAAAACAGAACTCAGATGTGGCAAAACTGGCATCAGATATCTTACCACATCATCAGAATAACGTATACGGAAACCTAGATAAGTTCCATAGCCACCCATGGCAAAGAGCACAACTGCCTGCAAGTGAATTAGCGTGGAAAAGATTGTTGTGAAATTTGTGGTAATCAGAAAGATTTAAAGTTTCTACAGTAGTTAAGAGCCTGTAGAAATACCATGTTGGCAGGGTGACCCCAATGCACGAGCCAATCTGGGAGATTCCATGATTTGACAAGCTCAACAAAAGGCCCAAATACAGATCGCACAGCCCCAGCTGTTAACATTGGACTTATCATAACAAAGTAATATTATATTTATACCGTACTCTCATCTTTGGCATTCTCAGCCAAACTGAACCAAGCAGGCATCAGATTAACTTAAATTTTACAGAATAACAGAGACAATCAAAATACCTCCAGGTAGCAGTGCAGCGGCGTACAACAATGGCAGGGGAGAGAAAGAGTAGAGAAGAGTTTCGCTGTTCTCCCTCAACTCTACTCCTTCCTCGGCCTGGCCAACAGGCTCGGGAAATTCCTCCTTTACCACAAAACACTTGCTGTGAAGAGGTCTTCTAGTTCTTGTGGTCGCAGGAGCTAATGCCAAGGAACAATTGGATTGAGACGGCACCTTGAGAAATGATGATGGCAATAGAGGATGTTGAATTCTTAGACTAATACAAGCAGCAGAAGCACTAACCATCGCCATGAGTGAACAAAGAATGCAGCAAAAAGAGGATATGTGCAGGTGGTTCCCGAGCTTAGTTGAGGACCGCAAAGGGATCCTAGCTAGTGAAGGTGGAAAGGCTCGCAATAGAGAAAGACGAGTGTGGAGCGGTGAGGAAAGAGACACGCCTACAAGCAAAATACACCTTTCCAGGTTTCCACGTGGTTTCAACACGCTCCTCGGTCCAGCCCAATCTTTGTGCTTAGGTGACATTTAGAATCAATCTTGAAGGTCAAAACTATAATTTTATAAAAATATATATAAATATTCATATTATACATTAAAATTAATTATAAATTCAAAATTATATTTTAAAAATATTTAAATATCTATTATACATGCTAAAAATAATTATGAATTTAAAATTATAATTTTTTTTAAAATAGCTCATCACCTTTTACTTTGTTAAAATTAATTATGAATTAAAAAATGTTATTTACAAAATAATTTATATGATTTTTGAATAAATTTTTAGAAATGTATAATTGAACAATTGAATTAAAAAGCAAGTAATAGTAGTTTATGAAATATAGATGATCTTAAGTTCATAATTGATGTTGGCATGTATGGACGTGTTTGGATATTTTTTAAAAAAATTATTATTTTGAGTTTGTAATTGAATTTGGCATATATAATGAGTGTTTGGACTTTTTTTTTTGAAACATAATTTTAAATTCGTAATTAATTCTAACATATAATATGGTGTTTGGATATATTTTTTACAAAATTATAGTTTTACCTAATTTCCAATTCTACTTTTTAAATTTGGTTAAAATCTATCTTATTATTAATCAATTATATACTACATAACATAATTAATTATATTTAAAAATTAAAATCAATTATATCAATTAATTTTTTTATAATCAATTATACTCAACTGAAATTTAAATACACTCATAATAGGCCTTCAACTCTGTATCATTCACCTAAACTTTTAGAATGTAAAACTTTAATTATTTTAAGAGATGTACCAGAGCATGGAAGTTGGCTGTATAAGAGGCATAAGTAGGGTTAAGATACAAAAATGTCATTGATATTTCTCTCCAAACACACTCCATATCCTACACTATTCTTTTGATGTAATTGCACCTTGACATATTTTTTTTCAAGTATAATGTTGCCCTAGGTTAACAGATTCAAATGTTTCCTAGCTGCCATGTGTAAGTTCATGTCATTTTTTATTGATTAAATTTTTCTTTTCCCTTCTTTCCAACCTAAGCTACGTGGACATTGCAACTTTTGATCTTCTTCTTCAACCTGAAGCACCTCTCTCTCTCTCTCTCTCTCTCTCTGCACCATTTTCATCCCTTCTCCAGCTTCCCGCTTCTCCCTCCCTCCTTCCTCTCCCCTTTATTCAAAGAAAGAGAAATATCAAAGGCATTTTTACATATGCTATTACGCTTAATTATTTTTTATTTCTCCCCCTTATTCAAAGAAACGAGAATGTAGCTCCATACTTTCTGGGTGGCACGAAATGAATCATGTTCATAATTTTACATAGACAATTGGATTCCGACATACCTCGCGGTAACGATCAAGTATATTTTTCAGGACAAGACTTGTGTAATTATTATAAAAAAAAAAAAACTGATATACTTAACCCCATAAGCTTAATATATTTTTATTCAATTAAATCAAGACAAATAAATTTTAATATATTAATATTATTAATGACGAGATTATTATAAAATAAATTATATATAAAAAATTCACATATCTTGATATGATTGAAAACAAGTACTTTAAGCATATAAAATTAGGTATATAAATTTTTTCCCTTGGCATCATATATTTAATAATATACTTTTATCCAATCAAATCAAAAATTTAAATGTGTTAATAATATTAACAACAATAAATTGCTATAGAATAAATAATCTATAAAAATACATATGCTTAAATTTAATTACAAGCACCTTAAAAATATAAAATTAAGTAATTCCAAGAGTAGTGCCCCTCGAAACTATTTTGGGAAAGAATACCACCTCCATAAATTTACATGGCACAGCAGTGGCCCCCACAAAAAAAAATTTGCATAGCACAGCATTATGAACTTTATTTTTGATATGGTTGTTGTGACTTTTAAAATCGCCAAAAAGAAACGGATAAATAATAATTAATACTGAAAATGAAAAAACAAAAACAAAGGAACTCATTTTCACCCTATTTTCTAGCTACCTGTACAGTCTTCAACGATCTCTGAATCTCATTTGCGTAAATTTTTTGCACAACAAACAGAATAGTACCAGAAGGCATCCTCGTCTAGATTACGCTCGCTCTTGCATTCCATGCTCCAATACCGTCCACAATTTTGTCCAACATGACTCGTTCATTGAATGGCATTGAGTAGAAATTCCCAGCAATCAACCATTGTACTCTTCTGCAGCCTATAACAATACGAAACAAATAAGTTAATCGGACCTTTAGCACACAACCTTCGCGTAGATTGGATAATGAGGAGGTGAATATATCAACCATTTCAACCTAACGTTATACAGGGATGGAATTATCTTGGGAACAAAATTCCATCAGTCCAGAAACACAAACTATAATAACACCAATAGTTATCCATAACTGAGCTAAGACACCATTCTAGTACCAAATTAGAGACACAGTTGAGATCAAGATCATTCCTTCTTGTCTAAAACAACAACAACAACAAGCCTTATCCCATCAGGTAGGACCGGCTATAAGGATCGTATGATGCCATTGCACTCTTTTATTTACCAAGCTTTTTGAAATATCGTTAACAAAGAGGTCTCAGTCAACAATTTCCATAAATATTCTCTCTGACTTTCCTATACCTCTCTTAACAAGGTGTGAGATTCAACAAAATTTTACAATAGCTATTCAGGATCTAACACAACCATCCTCCTTTACTTGTGCTTGGAACCAGTTATAAACATTAGCGGAGTTCATGTGAAAGAAAAACTATAGTTCATGTGAAAGTTGCCCATCCAACCCTTGTCAATTGTCAAAAACGGCTTCACTATCAGTTTTGATAATTTACTACACCCTACATCTACAAGACTAATACATCAATTAAAATGTGGTACAGAATTGGGATCTTTGATTGTAATTTAAACCTACAACTCAATTCCTAAAGTTTATTGTCAATAATCAATATCTAAATTGCATTTAAGGAGTCAAGATGGCGATAATGATGTTACCTCTTCTATCCTGCGAGCAGATTTGAGACCACAGCCAGATGTTATCTATCTACTCTCAGTATATTGTTGCATATATGACCTCTTGTAACTGACTCCCTTTGAGAATCTATTCTCCAGTAGCCATCAACAATAAATTTTATCTGCAACAAACAGTTACTAAAACTTTAAACCGGCCAATAGTCATGCTCTTCACCTCAAATTTGACGTTTTAATCGGTGAACTTCCAAAATGCCACACTCGCACTTCAATTTCTGATTCCCAGTTCTATAAGGTAAAGTTTAATCCCAATTTGAATAATGGAAGCTCAAATTGGAAAAACGTAAAATCTGGGGTTTTTAGAGATGATAAGAAGTTAGGGATTTGCGTGTTGGAGAATGCAATTAGATACATTTTGAAACAATGCTAAGAGAATGAACCCTCCGTTAGAGCATATAGGCAAGCTTGATTCCATGCGTTCACACTCAACAAGCTTCTTGATACATGCACCTTTAATTGGCCAAAGAAAAATTAACATTTGTTTAAGAATATTGAAAAGCCAACCATTTAATGGGAAATGTTCTCAAATTCAGGCATGAAGAAGTATACCTCCTAAAAATTTATCAAAACTATACCATCATTGAACTAATTAATTATAGCCAATTCTGAATATGAAAGATACCAGCATCTTAACCTCACAGGTAGAATATACACGCACCTCATACACACCAGGATAAAGCCACAGCACTGTTGACCAAAGTCTAGATCTCCTGGACATATTACAACGATCAGAAGATATCATCATTATCTTTAAGACAGGTTAACTGGTTCAAATAGTAGTCTAACGTTGTTATGTTGTCATATTTTATGATATGCAGAGAACTGGGTTGCTCTGCATCCCAAAAGGCATTGGCAAACTCTGATAATCAGTTTCAACTCAATGAAATGATACTTTCGTCCC
Organism: Prosopis cineraria; assembly: GCF_029017545.1. NCBI lineage: Eukaryota > Viridiplantae > Streptophyta > Magnoliopsida > Fabales > Fabaceae > Prosopis > Prosopis cineraria. The sequence goes on from NW_026555334.1 coordinate 41,445,064, forward strand.
TGAACCTATGTTAACCAATTGCCTAATTTCTATTGGTACTATGATTAGCACAAGACCAACCACCATTTGGGACCACGGAAAATCATCAACAAGCATAGTTTTTAACTCTTAAATCTAGAAATAATGTGGCAACTTGTGCACATGGTTATCCAAGCAAAAGACAGGGGGAATCAAACAATGGAAAGAGACATACAATCAGATGAAGGTAATATCCAGAACCTTGATGCAGTCGAGTCCATGACACTTGTTGATGGTTGAGGATCCATTTTGATTCTGTGATGCCAACCATTGAAGCTGCCAGCCACCTCCACATTGTCACCATCACCAAAGAACTCAATCCCAACCTGGAAGTATAAGGGCATATAGTGCCATCAGCAGGTATATAATTCAAATGTTTCATAGACAGTTAATCTAATTTTCATTCACAAGGTAATAAAGGTAAACCACATGACCGAGTTACTGAAAAATGCCCTTACTGCACCAGTAAAATAAAAGTCCACAAGAAAGGTAGATGTTGTACCTCCTTTAATCCTGAAAGACTTTCTTCAGCAACATGTAACTCTGCATCCTTTTCAGAGATAAGTTTTCTGGCTTTGTTGATTTCTTCCTCTGCCTTGGTTTGTAAGGCATACAAAGCTAGCTGAATGCAAGAACAATTTTGCATAAGGGATTGGTTACCAAGAACAGTATAAAATTATATACAGGGAGAAAAGAAGAGAAACCATCTACCTTTTCCTTCTCAATCTGTTCCTTCAGCTGAGACAATTCTAACTCCTTCTGATACTATGCATGAAACAGCATTTAAAATATAATAAGTTTCACAACCGCCCTAAATAAACATTGGAAGAATTTGCAAAAGCATAAAAGGAACTTAAAAATAACTACCAGCATGAATTTGAGATTATTTATCTCACTTTCATTTTGCCTTTTAGTAGCCTGCATCATGATAATATGCAAGAAACAAAAGTTACGGTCATGAAAAATTGATCAATACAAAATTTCTAAGAAGATGCATAATGACCTCAACATCAAAAACTTCATCAAAATGAGCAGTTTGATCCTCATCTTGCCAATGATCCTCACTGTATGCAATTTTAATACCACAGAAAAATGTTAGTTCAAACGTAAATCCCAATAATACACAGCAAAACTTCCAGAAATTCAGAGCTGAACAACTGGGTTAGCTGCAGCATCAAGGGATCAGTAATTTTGTCATGTATTACTCTCTTGTTACTGTTTGAGAGAGTTGTGGCCAGTCCCTCAGTTTCATTTCATTAATTGAATAGTCAAGTTCCATAAAAAACTAACCAAACTAGGTGATTGGCTGTTGCAGACGGAACAACTTGCTTGGATGTTGATGAGCTTCCATAAAATGACATAGCAGTATTTTCTTTACATGCATGTTTAAAGTGCTTCTTCATCTCCCCAGCAGATCCTGATTCAATATCCTCTTCGCTGTCCTCCCCGTCATTTCCATTTAATATCCCAAAGGCATGATCTGAAACGAAAAAGTCACATTTATAAGCATCTCCAAAGGTAACAAAAGGACAAAGATCTTTAAGATTATTCTGTAGATAGTAAGTATTTGATGAAGAGCCAAAGACCAGCTTAATTCGGATAGTATGGATACTATAACAAAAACACTCCAGCAAAAAGTCTTAGTTGAGGCAACATAAATATTTCTCAATATATTTATGGTATTGTGGTAATCTCAAGACTGCAAAATTACTCTGATACGTGACAGAAGGATAATACAGCTTCTACTTTCTCGTTTTTCCTTGTTTTTCTCAATATACTGAAAATCAAATCATATGATACTTTTGTCAAAGATATAACTTTAGGAATTCATGTTGGTGTTTTAAAACTAAAATTTTGATGTACCTTCAACAGGATCTAAATCTCCACTTTGAATAAATTTTGCAACCTTCTCCTCCAAAGACAAATTGGATGTACAGTTGACGTTTATGCAACTATTATCAGCAGAATGAGTTAAATAATCAATTTCTATGCCTCCAGATATATATTCTATATCTGTGCTTGAGGGTACATTTTCAGCAACATCATTATTGCTATCATCTGGAAATCCCAATTTACACCAGTACTGAGTGGCAAGATCTGAATCAGCAAAAGAAGTGCTGGACTGGCTTTCTGTTAAGCGAATTGTGGATGACAATGTATCTCCAGTCATTTTGCTCATCATTTATCACCATACCCCAAATTTTGAGAGGGCTTTTCCTCAATATATGATTCCCCAGAAGTTTCTGCAGCTATTGAACTTTCATTCTCAAAGGTGGGATCAGGACCTTCTCTTGAACTACTGCAACCATCATCCACAATAGATGCTTCAGTTGAGGAGCAATGTCCCTCAGCCACATACTTTACCTCATTAGCATGATGTTGGAGCTCATTTAGGTCAATTTCTGCCATGGATGATGAATTAGTTGAGGATTCGCTAGAGATGCAAGTGTAGTCACTTGCATTTGGAGCTAAGTCAGTATTTAAACAGGAAGAATTGTTCCCCGAAGAAACTTCAGTTGATGCTGTGATGTCATCAGGCGTAGTGCCCTCTCTCAAATTCTGCCCTATAAAATAATATTCTACTAGTTCATTAGTATTGTTTTACAAAAGATTATAAAACAAATGTGCATTAATAGAGAAGAAAATTAGTTGACCTGTTAAAACATCTTTGCAATCATCTGATCCATCCAAATTGCCGTCTAAGTTTTTATCTGCATGAAATACATCAATGTCAGAATCTAATGAGCTTGTCAGAAGCTTTCGAAGCAGTTTATGTCCTCTCCGTCTGACAATGTTAGCTAGGTCATTCCTGCAAACATAAGGATTATGTTAGAAAAAGAGAAATCAAGATAAAAATATTTTATAAAAGTAGCATTTCTTCAAAACCAAGGTCATAATTCACTGTGGCAACCAGGAAACTAATGGTAATAAAATGAGAATGATCGTTATTAACCAGGTGTTCTATTTATCTGCCTAAGTATCACTGATAGAACAGTTTTTTCCCTTTGAAATTAGATTCTTGCCGTGATGATGCAATAATTGAACTCAAACCATGCCCAACTCATTATTATTGATAGTTCAGTTTTAATTGTATTAAAAAAAAAAATACGACACTCATCCCTCCACAATCGAACCAGTCCCTCAGCAACTAAACCAGTTCACCTTCTGATTTCACCATACTTTAAGCATTCGCTTACAATTTCTACAAATAAGAAAGTTCTTCACATGATGTTCATGTAATTGTGATATGATTTTCATGATACTTAAAAAAATCTTGAGCAAAATGCCGTTTCACAGCGCTGCAATATATTTTTCTTACTTATCCGTTAGTCCATGAAAGATCCCATGTGCAAACACGTTGATACGACTAGATAAAGTTAAAAGAAAAGGATAGCAACGAAGAAGAAAATAAAATAAGTTCCCATTAGAAGCGAGTGGGAAAAAAATAGACTAAAGAACCTTCCGTGTTGCAGAAGCTCCTTGGTTGACGGAACGTGATCCTCCGGAAGTCCAGCTGCGGCAACGAATTCGCGGATGTCATTGCATAGATCCGCGTCGCTTTTTAGCTTTCTACTTCTCCTGAACGGCGGACTCATCCATTTGAGAACATAAAGTGAAAGAAACACGGGAATTCACCGATCCAATAAATTGAGAGAAAACCTGGACGTCGTATTTGCGGAAGCGCGTATTTGGAAATGCTTGGGAAGCGGATGCGGATCTCTTATTGGCTGCAGAAGCTGTTGATGGTGCGTTAAGGAGAGGTTGTGAGAAGAAGCAGAAACACAACTCGGAAAATAGCAGACGGTCGCCATGAGAGAGAACTATTGAGAATTGTTGGCTGAGGAATTTCAAGAAACAATTCTGGCGGTGGTAGGCTCGAACGTTGGAGCCTGGAATTGGAAGAGAGTAGCAACGGGGCGAGGATGATAGTGTTCGCGGATTTTTTGTGCACTCACACGACATACAGAGTGAAAATATGGATATAACCCCCATCCTTTGAACATTGTACATAACAGAATAACATCACTATTTTAATATTTTCCCTCGATACTCAACCTTTTTTTTTTTGGCAGCTGGAGGGAAGCCCAGTTCTCGTTTCTGGGCCAGGGAAGCGTAGTTCTTATGCAATCTTAATTTTTGCAAACCTTCATCCAGTTGGGCTGTACATGGGCCGGCTCTCTTGATGTTAACAAGGTTATCGACCCAACGTAAGCAACCATGCTGGTTGAAAAGAAAAAAGGAATATTATTGCCAGACTTAAGGGTATTCAAAATGCTAGTGCCTACCCCTTTTCCAAGTTCTTATGTAATTTGGAAGTCTCCTTACAACGTGACTTAGAGGAAATCTTGAAATTAGAAGAGACCAAGTGGTTTCAAAAAGCTCGTACTGAGTGGATTAATAGTGGTGATAGGAATACAAGATATTATCACTTAAAAACCATAATGAGAAGAAGAAGGAATAGAGTTTTAGCCCTCAAAGATGATTTTGGCCAGCTTGTGGAAGATGAATTACAGATTAAAGAGCTGATTACGCAATACTATAAACGGCTCTTTTCAGTTGAGGATGTAAATGTGTTCAGGCTAAATACAAAAGTAAACTTCCCTGCCATCAGTCAAGAAGTTTCTATTGATCTAGCTTCTACCCCATATAAAGAAGAGATTAAGCAAGCTGTTTTCTCTATGGGACCCTATAAAGCACCGGGCTACGATGGTTTGTCCCCTATCTTCTTTAGATCTAACTGGGAGACAATGGGTGACTCTTTTTGCAAATTTGTACAGGATGTCTTTGAAGGCTCTATCTCTATTACTGAAGCTAACAAAACTCTTCTTTCACTTATCCCGAAGAGAGAAAAGCCTGATTTGGTCAGTCATTTTAGACCAATCTCATTATGTACTGTCCACTACAAGAGCATCACAAAGATTATTAATGGTAGACTGAAGAAGAGTATGGATAATCTAATCTCTCCTTTTCAACCCAGCTTTGTCCCGAGATGACAAATCTAGGACAACATTATTATCGGACAGGAAATTATGCATATCATGAAGAAGGCTAGAAGAGGAAAAGGTTTCTTTGCTATGAAAATTGATATAACCTATGACCGTATTAGGTGGGATTTTCTTGAGCATGTATTGATTGATACTGGTATGAGTTCTGATCTCATAAAACTAATCATGAATTGTATTTCTACACCTTCTTATAATTTTTTATGGAATGGGTCACAATCTGAATTTTTCCCCCCAAAGAGGTCTCCATTAAGGAGACCCAATCTCACCTTTTTTATTTATTTTGTGTATGGATAGAATTTCTCATCTTATCAGTGATGCAGTAGATTCTGGATCTTGGCTACTTATCTATGTTACTAAACAAGGGCCTTCAATCTCACATCTAATGTTTGCGGATGACCTCCTACTCTTTGGAGAAGCGTCTGAGCAGCAAGCATTTGTCATGATGGATTGTCTCAACAAATTTTGCAAAGCCTCAGGAGAAAAAGTGAATAAGTCAAAATCTTCACTCTTCTTCTCCAAGAATGTAAGGCCAGATTTAAAAGGAAAAATCAAGAGGATTGCGAGAATGAACATCTCCTCAGAAATTGGCAGGTATCTAGGTTTTCCTTTAACTGATGAACGAAAGTCAACTACAAAGTTCCAGTACTTAATTGACAAAATCAACACCAAGCTGGCTGGGTGGAAATCAAATTGTCTGTCAACTGCAAGACGAATTGTGCTTGCTAAATCAGTTCTGAGTGTAATTCCTTTGTACCCAATGTAGGTGTCAAAAATCCCTAATAAAGTTTGCAATAAAATTGAGAAACTTCAGAGAAACTTTATTTGGGGTTCTTTAATATCCAGAGGTTTTCATCCTCTCAACTGACAAATGATAACATTGCCAAAAGCATATGGAGGACTCGGTTTTAGGAAGCTCTCCTCTGTCAACAAAGCTTGCGGTACAAAACTTGCTTGGAATCTTGTGTCTAGAAATAATGACCTGTGGGCTGATCTATTACTGAATAAATACATGTTACGCTCTGAGGATAATCTTTTGAACACCAAACAGTCTGACTCAAGGCTGTGGAAATTTATTTATTAGCATAAGAGTTATGTGGAGGAAGGAACTCATTGGCAACTATGTAATGGAGAATCCATTAATTTCTTTGAAGATCTTTAGCTCTTTCCTGATAAGAAAATAAAAAATCTAGTGTTGAGACCTCTCTTGGAGGAGGAAAAAAACACCAAAGTTGCTGATTAGACGCGCTTTGGTAGTTGGGATTTTGTCAGATTTTGTAGTGTCGAATGAGGTAACCACAAAACTTATCTCAGTCTTACCCCCTTCCTAATCTGCGGGAAATGACATTATGTTGTGGAATGACACTAATGATGGTTCCTTTACTATTAAAAGTGCTTACTTTATGATTGAAACCCCCCACCAAGCTTACTTGACCCTATTTTCAATATGATCTGGAAATGGAAAGGGGTAGAGAGAATTCGAGTTTTCTTATAGATTACCTACCACAATAGATTACCTACCAATAGCTGGAGAAGCCTATGGGCTAACTGTTCTCCTATATGTAATTGGTGTGGGAAAGTAGAAGAGGATTCTCTTCATATTCTTCAGGATTGTGAATATGCAAAGCAGATTTAGTCTAAATTGTTATCTTTGAAACACCATCGATGTTTCTTTTCCTTGAATCTTAAGGATTGGATGATTTAGAATTTGAAACCTCCCTCTAATTTTGACTTGTCTGCTAATTGGGACTTGATATAGGGAGTTACAATCTGGAAATTGTGGAAATGGAGGAACTGCTATACCTTCTAAAATGATTATCTCAAACCAACTCATCCTATAGATGAAGTGCTGAATTCTTGGGAATCTTACATCATGTGACAGGTTTTGATCATCAATACTAATACACCTTGTGTGACTGCCAAAGTCTGGAAGCCTCCTCCTAAAGATTGGATCAAATTTAATACAGATGGTGCGGTTTCTACTATATCAAATAGAGCTAGCTGTGGTGGTGTTCTTAGAGATCATGAAGGAACCTGGATCGTGGGCTTTTCCTTTTCTATTGGAAGTTGTAACCCATTAAAGCTGAGGAATAGGCTATCTTTCGTGGTCTTCGTCTAGCATGGGACATGGGTTTCAAGAAAGTGATTATAGAGTCTGATTGTAAGAACCTAGTAGAGCTGATCAACAATAAAAATGAAGGCCCAGTTAATGGTAACTTGGTCTTTATGGAAATCAAAAGCCTACTACAATACAACTGGTGTGTGCAGGTAATTTTTATTCCAAGGGAACAAAATTTGGTTGCTGACTCTCTAGCTAGAGAAGAAATTTCGAACACTTCTCTTTTCGATTTGACTCCCCATTTTTTGAGGGACCTTGTGCTGAATGATTGTATGGGACTTCAGTCCCCAAATTTTCTTTCTGTCTAGCTCTCTGTAATTTTAGACTCTGTCCTCGTCTTTTATAAAAAAAAACCATGCCGGTGTACACGTGATGTAATGCCTTTGTTTTAAGGTGACCGCGAAAATTCTCTATTGCAAGCATACAGCCCCATGTGATCTCTAATATAAGGTACTTTCAACATTTACCACTTGTATTAAAAGAAGTTTTTTATAAAAAAAAATCTCACAAAAGTTGACTTACTTTCATATTTATTATTATTACCATTGATGCCTATAATTTTTCATTTTTAACTATCAGCGGGCATTAACCAACACAGTGTCGCAGACAAAAAAATATTTCTTAAAATTATAAAATGTCTTACATTTTAAATAAGAGTTAAAAGACTAGAATACTTAACAATTTTTTTAAAAGAGAACCTAATATTCTTAAATGAACAAAGGTGCAATAATACTCAAACTTATTATAATGAGTGCAACAATCTCTATTTTTATTAAATTTGACTAACATTTTAACATTAACCGTTAAAACAATGAAACAAACATAAAGTATAAAATTACTCATAATTTTTTTAAGTCAACAATGGTGCATAGATACATATTAACTTTTTAAAAAAGACAATGGAGCCAAGTTCAACTCTAACAACTCCGGCCTTCGAATTTATTCAGACTAGCCTAAATGCCTAAATTGTTAAGTATTATTTTGTTCTTTTCTTTTTTAGTCAAAATCATTTTGTATCTTAAAAATTAATATTTTCAATTTTATTTAATTTTAACTTATTTATTAATAATAAAAAGAATTTAGGTATCCAAGTTAAATCCATTCAAACTTAACTTGTCTCAAAGTTCATCAAGTTTATTCATGTAAGCCCGAGATGGATGAAATTCATTTTCTAAGCTCCCAAGTCTAGTATTAAATTTTTCAAGCTTATTTGAACTAACTCATCAAGCTTGACTCAATTTAATGGCTTTGATTTCTCAATCCATTAAAATAATTTAACATTAACTATAAAGTTCTAAGAGTAGAACTTATCAGATTCGGAAAGGTTTGTCCATTTTATTAAATTAATAGATACACATGCACTATTATTGATTTTAGGATATCAAAAGCTCTTAAATAAAAAAAATTAATTTATAGTTATTTTTGTATTTTATGTTTGTTTCTTTTTCTAACAATCAACATCAATGAACGATTAGTCAAATTTAATGGAATAAGAATTATTGTACTCACTATAATATATTCACTTAAAAATACTCGGTCTTCTTGAGAAAAAAAGTTGTTAGTTATTTCTATTTTTTAACACTTTAAACAATGGTAACTAGTAGAAAATGTCCTGTTGTCCTGTAAGGTAGATAAGATGTAAGACATTATTTTATTTATGGAAAATGATAAGCGAGGAACTTAAAAGAGAGATAATATTGAATTAGGATCTCTTGACAACTAAAATTCTTAAGTCTAATATTTCTTCTCCTATGTTTTTGCACTATAAATCTTTAAAAATACTGATTTGGCATTAATCTGTCTTTAATTGTGATTTTTCCTTTTACTTATTTCATTTACGTACGAAAAACAAATGTGCTTAAATCTAGCCGAGACAAGGACAATAATGGTAGGAAAATAGGATGAACCACTCAAAACGGTTGTCTGATTAATCTTGATCGGACACACCATATAATACCCGAAAGTGCGTCTCCTATCCGTTATGAAGACTTAATTAGGTCGCCTAACAAACCTAACATGAGTATAATAATCCAATTGGCCAAAAAAAAAAAAGCACGATAATCCAAGAAATAAAGCATTGTGTCAAAGATAATAAATACTCGGATGGTTGTTTTCACGTCAAATATTATTTACTCCGTTTCATGACTCACCCATAATTAAGGCTATTCTAGGAATATAATCCCGGAAATTTGCAAGAGCATTGAATAATTGAATTTAAGAGTATAAGTTTGTGTTTTATCGGTCATCAATGTTGCACCAGTACATCAACATGGCTGTTTATTATAGACACACACACATGTATAGATTCGTCTGCTTTAACAAATCTCATCAGTGCAGGCGAATAAAAAATTCTTAGTCACAGACTCACAGGCGTTTCTTACTTTCAGTAAGGTGACAAGTACGTGCTTGTACGATCTACATGGCACATAGCATGCCCTCTTAGTATAACTCGGCATTTTTGTTCATCTATACGTCTTGAGGAATTTCTTTCGGCATCCACGACTTGTTCATTGACTTCTTTTCTTTGATCACTATAGCTTCGCCAGCTAAATCGCATTATAGTTAATTGTTATCATAGACCATGGATTGAATAAAAACCCGTACATGGTAAAAAAAAAAAAAAAAAAGAGGAGCCGCTTTGTAGGCCATGGACGATTTTTTTATTTACGGGGAAATAATTTATTGTGAGTACGGTTTTTCAACGAGTCACAGTGATGCCGGATGAAGTTTATGTTACGTGTTGCTTTTCTCAGAGAATGTAGAGTCATGCGTAATATCTTGAGTCTGAATCTTTTCCATATACGGCTAGTCAATACCTTTTAATTTCTTCAAGAAAAATATTGTCTGATGACTCCTGTAACATTTTAATAACAAAGAAACATCCTAAAAATTTAAAATATTACTGTACCCCTGGAACCTATTTGGAAATAAAATTTTAGAGTAAAAGACCTAATTATCCTTATAACATTTTACAAATCTTGTTCTAGCAATAATCAACAAAACATCCAGCCATTGACAAGTTATTATATATGATTAACAAGCAAATATTTATTCATGAACAAATTACAAAAACTAACAAACTGATTTAATTTTACAAGTTTTGTTGTAGCATAGAAAACAAATCATTTGACTATTAACAAGCTATCATATGTAATCAATAAGCTGGCATTCATTCATGAACAAGTTACAAAAACTTACATGCCTAGTTTAATTTTATAAATTTTGCTTTGCCAAAGACAACAAAGCATTTAGCTATTGACAAGTTATCATAATATAAGTAATTAATAAGTAGTCATTCATTCATAAATAAGTTGTACAAACTGATTAAGTCTGGTTTAATTTTATAAGTCTCATTTTAATATAAATAATAAAGTATTCAACTATTGACAAGTTATTATATATAATCAACAAGTTAGTGGACATTTGTCCATGATATGCATGGTTTAATTTTATAGGAAACAATTAGGCCTTTTCCTCAAAAATCCTATTTTCAAATATGTTCCAAGGGATGTAATGATATTTCAAAATTTTATAGTTATTTTTTTATATTATATCACCACAAGGGTCCTTAGATTATATTTGGCACTTTATGCAATCTCATCTAGTCATTCAATTATTTATTTGAGTTAGCGGTGTAAATCCAGACATTAAATTGAAAATATCATTCATTTAATTATTACAGTAAATTATAATATGTATTATATATGATAATGTTTAATTTCCAAAAGCATGTAAGTGATAATAAGTTTTATAAATGCTTGGCCAATAAACTAAATGAACAATGAAATAGATAAATGAGATTATCAATGAGTGTTGGTTATAACGGCTTAAATAAGGGACACTAGATTCGAGTCCATACAAATGCAAAAAATGTCTTTATAAGAATAATTATCTCTAATTCAACATGACAATACTTAAATATGATACAATCAAATAGTCATGTTAAAATTTGGCCAAAAAAGAAATAGTCATGTAGAAAGAAACAGGCAAACGAGAGAAGGCATGGAAGGGATTGAACTATGTAATCTTTTGACAATAATGCGATGTATTATTATCTTCTACAAGACGCTGATTGTTCGAGGCATGCATCCACTTCATGTACTGTAGATGTCCCCACCGCAATAAATGTCAATGACAACATAACTTCTTAGACAAGCATAGAAAAGAAATCATTAATGGCATATATTTAATTCATACATAAAATTTGGTAAAATTATTATGAAAAAATAAATTATTTAATTTTATAAATTTAACTCAGCTATTACTTAATTTTAAATTTTAATTTATTATAATTTAATTTTTATATTTTTAATTTAATTAAAACTATATTCTTTTACCTCTTACAATTCAATCTCTATAATTTTAACCACTTAAATATTAATTTTTATATTTTAAAAAAATAAATTATAAAAATTAAAAATATTTTAAATTTTTAATATTGATAATATTTATAAATATTAAAATATTTTAATAATTTAAAACATTAATAATAAATTTTAATATAATTTTATTTTTTAAGATATAAAAATTAATATTTAAGTGGTTAAAATTATAAAGATTAAATTGTAATAATTAAAGTTTAAAAATAAAGTCATAATTGAATTAAAAATTTAAAAATTAAGTAATTATAAATTAAAATTTGAAAATTGAGTTATAATTGAAGGATGATTATAAAAAAATAATTAATTTTTTAAATTATTATTTTAATTTATACGGTGTCGCGAGAAGCGTCTTTACATCAAGGTGATTTTATTTGTGAAAAGCTGACATTTATCATCCATCAATTCTAGAAACACGTGAACGAGGAAATAAAGTATTGCGTTAATTATATCATAAGAGTATGTTTATTTACTTGAAAATAAAAAAAAAAATCAGAACAAAACACTCTGTCACGTCTTGAAATTTTTTTCCCATTTTAATTTTCCACCTCCCAAATCCACGTGTTGTATAGAAGAAAACGGAGGGGATCCATCTATTATTGCTTACAGGGGCTGGAGGGAGACAGGTCCCTGAATTATGTAACATGGTCAATAGAACTTAATGTATAAGTTGAAAATCTGCAACGTTCGGTTTCCAAATTCAAATTTTTGAGTCGTATGAAGTCTTGTGATCAAACACTCCAAGTAGGACTATTAATAAAGGTACTGTGCGGTTTATGACCGTTGACTACTTCGTGTGTATGTGACAGTCTCAATTATAGATATATGTATAAAAAAAAGATGTTAACTGTTCTCATTAACATAATTTTATTGCATATCATGCATAACTATATAAGACCATTATAATTATTGCAATAGTCAATGAAAATAACTATGAGTGCTCGAATGATCAAAGAATAAAATCGAGAAATACGACTATTTAATGCAGCCGAGTTGTAATAAGAGAAATTTTTATACAAAGCTGATACACCACATCATATATGATTTGTTCAATAAAATCATACTAGTTCAATTAAATAAAATTGGATATATCATTATTCTTAATAACCTTATTTTTAGAATAGAGCATATCTTCAATTTTTTGTTTTCTCTTTTTTATTATCATTAATTATGAAATTAATTTATACTTACAATTATTTGAAGTGACATATTTTTATTAAACAGAACATGAATAATATAGTATACCGACCTCCTATGCAAGAATTTATCATTGCAATAGTGATTTGAAAATAACAATGAGAACGCTTTTATAAATTGAAATAAATTATTTTATAAAGTATAACCTCCTAGAAAATATTCATTTTTAAAAAATTTACAGGATTTGCGTAAACAATATATTACTTCAATCTTGGTCAAAAATATTATTTCAGTGAATAGTATATACAGCAGATATTTGAATTTAAATTGATATGACGTTAATAAATAAGGATAAGAAAATTTTTAGTTTCACCCGAGACATTAGTAGGAAATAATTTTCTCGTGACGTGGCTCGTGGCTTGAAGTACAATACCAAATACCAGAAGAGTAGACCTTCGTTTTCAGTGACTCCGTTTGGTATTATAAATAAGAGATTTGGGATTCTCTATAGCTGTGTTACGAAAAGGCTCCCTCTTGTGGTGACACAACCCTCTGCAAGATTATCAATCAATATGGCCAATGGGTTTAGACACATACATATAGACAATTTAAGTTAAGAAGGCTCCATTCTGTGTTTGACCTTGTGCTAATTAAAGTCTTCTCTATTCCCTTCCAAGCAACCAGAGCTTAAATACATAGCTCTGCATCTAATTAACAGAGTCTGGGAGCGAGACAGGACCGGGAAGATGGGCAGAGCTCCTTGCTGCGACAAGGCAAATGTAAAGAAAGGGCCATGGTCTCCCGAAGAAGATGCCAAGCTAAAGGAGTACATAGAGAAACATGGCACTGGTGGGAATTGGATCTCTCTCCCACAAAAAGCTGGTAAGTATTTTTCTTCTTATTCCTTCTGCTTCTCTCTCTCTCTCTCTCTCTGTGCGCAAATCACCAGAGTTCTGTGACCTTACCTCTCATCCCTGTCATAATTGTCTGGCACAGGTTTGAAAAGATGTGGGAAAAGCTGCAGACTAAGATGGCTTAACTATCTCAGACCTAACATTAAGCACGGCCAGTTCTCTGATGATGAAGATAGAATCATCTGCAACCTCTTCGCTAGCTTTGGAAGCAGGTGTTTATATTTTTAACCTCTTCGCTTTTTTTCTGAACCAGTAGAAATAAGCAGATCATGAAATTTCCAGTTCACGAAATAAGCAGAGGAACGGATGTCAGAGTTTGTTTCATTTTTGGGGCATGCAAGCTGACATTTAATTAGATAATTCATGAGTATTTGATTGTGATTATTAAGCGCAGGTGGTCGATAATAGCAGCTCATTTACCTGGGAGGACCGACAACGATATCAAGAATTATTGGAACACCAAGCTTAAGAAGAAAATGATGCCCATGAATCCTTCATCTCAGGGGAGTAAGCCTCCTCATCAACCCACCCTTTTAACCATTCTTCAAAATTCCACACCAGCTTCACCATTATTATTCTCAGACAGAACCAACTCTTGCTACCACCATGCTAACGCATCATTCACAGGCTCTTCTAATCTTTTGAGTGGTAACGCGTTTACTTCTGCAAACTTCACTTTTCAACACCATGATTGTAGTTTTAAGGAACCTATTCGGAATCAGCAAGTGTCTATGGTTGGGGGTGAGGCTGCTAGTTGCAGTTCTTCTGATGGAAGCTGCAATAACCAGATCACTCATATCAGAGAAGCAGAGTTTGTGTACGGAAGATATGGAACTTTAATCCAACAGGTTGGTGGTGCGCATAATTATTACCACAACAATGGATTGTGGGGAGAGAGTTTATTAGATTATGGGATGGATGAGATTAAACAATTAGTAAGCACAGGTAGTTGCAGCAACTTGTTTTTCGATGAGAAGACAGAGGAAAGGGTTGTGCACTACTGATGCTGACAGTGGGCAAAATCAAAGAGATTTGGAAGAGGTAAAATAGAAAGACCCTGATTTTGGATCAAGTTTAAGCCAATCTTTTTGATACTACATGGGGAAGTTTCGCTTTCTTCGTGCTTCGCTTTCTGGGAAAAGATGTGTTGGGAGTTTTCTTATACCTTAAAGATGTCCCGAAAGAGATTATTGAAGAAAGAAAAGACGCCCTGAAAACTGGAGTAGTCCTTATCCACCTGAAATAAAGGATAGCAGCAGGCATGAACTATTTTTAATGTTTCGCTTTGTATATATGTTAATCAAACAAGTATTCCATTTTTATCTGCCACAAATGCACGTTTCCCCCTCAAAAGATGGGCTAGAATTTGACATTTTTATCGTGAGTGTTCTATTTTTATCTGCATTTTCGAAAAAACCAAATATAAATGAGATCATAAATTTAACAAAACAACACAAAGGTACATGGATTACAGTGAAGTGAAAGAGATAAGAGATGGCATATCCTTGCGAATTCGCTTGCGTAGTGAAAGTGGCTTTATCTTTTATCCCATAACTGGGGCAAGGCCAAAACAGAAGACCGGTCAAATATGGCATAGTTTACTACAATATACTAAAGCACTTACATGATCAATGATGCATCCTGTTAAATATCATCACTAATTTTATGGCCCGCTAAACCTAAAATACAAAAAAAGTCTCAAAGCACAAGGAGTGATTTGTTGAGCAAGCACGCTCTCCATCCATACATAAAACACTTGAATAAGTCATTTGTGTGTTAAATGGTGAGTGAGTAGAAAAAGAGATGAGAAAGAAGGGGTGCCGACTGTCGGGAAGGTGTAGAAAAAAGCATACAAAGAAGAGGAAAAAAAAAAGGAAGAAAAAGAAGAGAGTCTGAAGAAGAAAATATAAAGTAAAAAATGGTAATAGTTTGGAGTATTTTGTAACTTGAGTGTGCGATAAAATTTTCTCTTCATTGAAATCCCTCTTTTCAATTTCATCAAATATTTTGGATTTCTAGTCTTAGATTTCACACAGCCTGCAAGTCCATAAGAACATTCTGAAATGCCACATTATTAAAAAGAAATGAGACTTGCAAGTTGCAGTAAGCTTGTGCATTAGTGGATATGAAGAGTTAACATTAAACAAATTTAAATGGGGGAACAGATGATGCTAGTATTTTATTGCAGCATACAAAATTGATATGGGATGTGCGCGCGCGAAGGCTCCTAAAAACATGTGATCTTCACATAATGATATACTTTGGATATGCATTTCATGAACTCACTCAAGATATTGACATCTTAAAAGTTGTATATGAATGTACAAATAAATCCAGTGATTCAAAAAAGAGAGTAGAGGAAAATCACAATCAAGAATCCTTGAAGACAATTAATTATACTACGGATCAAATGATTCTAATATTAATCTGTAAGATCAAAGTACTTACCTTTGCTATGAAAAGATAAAAATATCCTTCATATATATATATTATATACTCTTTTAACAATAACTTCTCATCAGAATAAAAAATTTCATTCACATTTTAATAATAATTAATTCTTTTATTAACAACTCTAAAAAATTAACTTGATAATGGAAAGGAAAAGTGTTATAATTTGGTGAACAAATCCCCATTCGAAAAATTAAGTCTCATTTTTATTCTAACAATAATCAATTCCTTTATTAGTAACTTAAAAAAAATTTGGTAAGAAAGAATAATAAGTATTGTAATTCAATGAATAAGTCCTATTTTCATTCTAACAACAATCAATTTCTTCATTAACAACTACAAAATATTAATTTGGCAAAGAAATTATTATAATTTGTTGAATAAGTTTTATTCCTATTTTAACAACAATCAATTCCCCTGTCACAACAAAAATATATCAAGAGTAGTTTTATCTTTTTTACAATAAATTTTAATACATTTAGGTCTTTTGGTCCTATAGAATAAAATAAGAATTGTTTAATTATGTAACATAATTAATTGACTCGATCCTTGATTGTGATTTTTCCTTTATTTAAAAGATGAAGTAATTATGCACTGACTTCTTTAGGATTGATGCCATTAAATTTGATTTTATTATGATAATAGATGGCATATAAGATGGGAAAACGATATGAAGAGAAAGTGGTGCCGTGCCGTCTTGATGAAATATTCAAATGAAAGTTGTGATAGTCGTTTATTGCTGATTGGCGGGCTTTTCTAAAAACAAGTTTTAGAAGTCCAATGGTTGAAATTTAACCCTCCCTGTGATTGGACGAAAGAACAAGCCATAGTCAGAGACGAGGATTAATCTGCAGCTCTGGGAGGCGCTTCTAGCGGAAAGGTTAACATGAAATCCTAATTTGGTATGAGGGTAGAAATAGTAGAGGGCTGGTATTAGAATGAAAGTGAAGGTGAGAACTGAGAAGAGAAGGCCGTGAGGAGGATGGGAATATGAGAAGAAAGTGGCGCATTTCCGAATATTGTGCTGCCAATGCCATCACCTTATTATTATTATACAACAACGAACTGTCCATCTGCGGTGCCCAAAAGGCCATTCCCACTCCTCCCTTCCTGACTCTTCCCTTTCAACTCTAATTTCATACATTTTATTTTCTTCCCGAAGGCAAGACTAGCTTGAACAAAATACAACAAACAAAAACTTAGATAAGATGACTCTTATCCAATACTGCGAGCGGTTTTGGCTAGAAAATCCACACATTTGATACAATCACGTGAGGCATGCAAGATAGTGGCATCCTGATCCTGCAGATACAATAGGTCTCTCACCGCTGCAACTCCATTGTTAGTTGTGTAATCTGTCCCATGATCTCTGAATATGTGTTTAACCGCTTCCAAGGAATCAGAAAATAAACAAAGTGACTGGAGATTCATCTATTGACGGACTTCAAGCCGTGTCTCAATAGCTATGATTTCAGCACTTGTAGCGTTGGTCACTCCAGTTCCACATTGGAATCCCAATACCCACTCCCTTTGCTCATTACGAATTATGCCACCACATGCTGCATGGCCATATATATTGGCAGAGGCATCCACATCAATGTGAAGTGTACCTATCGGTCGTGGTTGCCATGTGCCCGTCCCCACAGTGGATCCTTGTTGTGTGACGTGTTGGAGCACTTTGAGTCCAAATTCTTCCATCAGATTAAAGAGGCTTTGGCGAGTCACATCCTTGTGCGTGATATTAACATCCTCAAAGAGTCTATGGCATTTGGTCTTCCACAGCATCCAAGCAACCAGTCCAAAAACTTTGATCCTTGGCCATTGTTGAAATCTGCACTTGGTTGGGCTTTTTTTATTATTCCATCGGATCCGTACTTGCAAATTACCAGACATAAAAGCAGATGAAAGGTCAGGCTTAATAATAGCCTCCCATACATAACTCACGGTCGCAAAATGTGTATAATGCGCTCTTCTCTGTGACACTCAAAAGGGCACTCATTATTTGTGAAGATCCCTCTCTTAGTTGTGAGTGAGTTGGTCATTAAACGCTCATAGAGAATTTGCCAAAGGAAGTTGTTCTTTTCCGATAGCGGCCATTTCCATATTTTTCTCCGTTACAGTTCTGTTATTTGTTGGTTTTGCTGCCAAATGAATTTGTACGCTTCCTTAGCACTGACTCTGCCATCGGGTGCGTTTCTCCAGCAAAAAGTATCTAGCCCATCACCAGCAGGCGGTTCGGATTATAGAACTTTATCAATGACCCATTGAGGAAGCAAACCACGCTAACCAATATGATTCCACCGACCATAAAAACGTATATGCTGTTTGACTTTGTCAAGATGGTTTATGCTGTTCACTGCCCTGTTTGCATAGAAAATGAGTGGTCTTTCCAACGGTAACCAGCGATCCCACCAAAACATGGCATTAACACCACTATCAATCCTTTTACCAATACCACTGTAAAATTTCTCCCAAACTTCAGTGATTGCTTGCCACACCACAAATGAGTTCCCTTTACGAGTTATATTAGGCATGTCTCCCTCTCCACAATTATACATTGAACCCATAAAGGTTGTGTCTTGTTCATCATATTCCAACAAAACTTCATGATGAAAGCAATATTTTGTGAATGAAGGTCCTCAACTCCCAATCCCCCAAATTGTACATTTTAGTCTTTTGGACAGCAGACATTTGACTATTTGATTGCACCTTTCTTTCTTCCTTTCTTTTCGGGTTGAATGACGATACAACAACAACAACAACAAGCCTTTACCCACTAGGTGGGGTCGGCTACATGGATTGCAAGACGCCATTGTGCTCTATCATTTATCAAGCTTTTAGGAATATTATTAATTAAGAGATCGCGCTCAACAACTTCCAAGAGTGTTCTTTAGGCCTTCCTCTACCTCTCTTAATCGGACTCAAAGTTATATGTTCCACTCTTCTCACTGGTGCCTCCCTTGGTCTTCTTTGTACATGCCTAAACCATCTCAACCGATTTTCTACCATTTTTTCCTCAATAGGTGCCATCCTCACTTTTTCACGTACGTGCTCATTTCGAATTTTATCTTTACGTGTATGTCCGCACATCCATCGTAACATTCTCATCTCTGCTACTCCAACTTTATGCTCTTGCTGTCCCGTTAGAGCCCAGCATTCACTACTATATAACATTGCCGGTCTGATAGTAGTGCGATAAAACTTTCCTTTAAGTTTATTAGGCACCTTACGGTCGTAAATAACTCTTTAGCTTTTCTCCAATTAAACCACCCAGCTTGAATTCTATGTGAAATATCTCTACTGATTTCGCCATCATTTTGAATAATGGCTCCCAAATATCTAAACTTTTTCACTTGAGGTATAATTTGATCTCCCAATTTCACGTCCAAATTATTATCGAATAGTCCTTTACCAAATTTACAATATAAATATTCCGTCTTACTTTTACTCAGACGAAAACCTTTCGACTCCAATGTCCTCCTCCATAACTCAAGTTTGCAATTAACCTCTTCTCTTGTCTCTGCTATAAGAACTATATCATCCGTGAAGAGCATACATTTCGGAATTTCTCTTGAATATGTTCCGTCAAAACATTTAAGATCAAGTTGAACAAATAAGGACTCAGAGATGATCCCTGATGTAGTCCAATCTTTATAGGAAAATCCTTTGTTTGACCACTAGGCGTTCTTATACTAGTTTTTACCCCCTCATATATATCTTGTATGGCTTTAATATAAGCAATCCATACTCCCTTTTTTTCCAACGCTTTCCAAAGCACTTCTCTTGGTATACGGTCATAAGCTTTTTTCCAAATCAATAAAAACCATGTGTAGATCTTTATCTTTACAACGATACTTTTTATTAATCCCCTTAGTAGATAAATCGCCTCTGGAGTTGATCTACCTAGCATAAAACCAAATTGATTCTCAAAAATACTTGTCTCCAATCTCAACCTGTGCTCAATTACTTTCTCCCATAATTTCATTGTGTGGCTCATAAGTTTAATCCCTCTATAGTTAGTACAATTCTGAATATCTCTTTATTTTTATAAATAGGAATTAATGTACTTCTCCTCCACTCATCAGGCATTTTCTTGGACCGTAAAATCACATTAAATAACTTAGTTAACCATCTCACCCCTTCTTCACCTAAACATTTCCACGCTTCGATAGATATACAATCAGGTCCGTTAGCTCTACTATTTGTCATTTTCTTAAGAGCTTCCTTTACCTCCTTATCACGTATTATTCGATAGAATGACAAATTTTATTCTCCTTCACCAGTTACTAAATCCTCCAATTACTAGATGAATCCTCTCCATCATTGAAAAGTTTAGAAAAGTAAGTCTCCCATCTATTTTTAATTTCATCATCTGTAACTAAAATTCTTCCCTCTTCATTCTTAATACACCTTACCTGTTCTAGATCTCTTGATTTTCTTTCCCTACTCTTGGCAATCTTATAAATATTTTGCTCTCCTTCCTTCGTCTCAAGGTTCTTATAAAATTCTTCAAAAGCTTTAGAACGAGCTTCACCCACAGCTCTCTTAGCTTCCTTCTTAGCCATACGGTACCTCTCCCAATTTTCCTCATTGTTACACAAATGTATGGCTTTAAAATAGTTCTTCTTATACTTGATTTTGTCTTGTACACTATTATTCCACCACCAAGTCTCCTTATCTCTCAGACCAGAACCTTTCGATTCTTCCAAAAACTACTTTTGCAACCTCCCGTATCTTTTTAGCCATATCCTCCCATATGATGTTAGCACTTCCCTGAGATTCTCAAATTCCTTTATCCAAAAGATTTCGCTTGAAAATATCTTGCTTCTCACCTTTTAATTGCCACTACCTAATCCTTGGTGTTACTACTTGTCGACGTTTTTGGATTTTACTCATAATACACACATCAAGGACTAGACCTTATGTTGTGTTGTTACAGCATCTCCGGGGATCACCTTACAATTTTTACAAAGTCTTCTATCTGTGTTCCTAACCAAAAGAAAATCAATCTGTGACCTTGAGGCTCCACTTTTGTAAGTGATGAGATGCTCATCTCTCTTCTTGAAACAAGTATTGGCAATCTTAAAATCATACGCCAATGAGAAATCAAGAAGAGTTTGTCCTTCATTGTTTAGTTCTCCAAAACCAAAACCACCATGCACCCTCGCATACTGATCAGCTTCCCTCCCGACATGCCCATTAGAGTCTCCTCCAATAAAAATCTTTTCACTCTGTGGTATGTATCGAATCAACCCCTTCAGATCCTCCCAAAATAATTCCTTAAGACTGGCTTCTGTCCCGACTTGCGGTGCATAAGCGCTAACAATATTAACAGTCTCACGTCCAATTATCATTTTTAAAAAATAATTCTATCTCCAATTCTGCTAACTTCTACAACGTTCTTCTTCCACTTCTTATCTATAATGATGCCTACTCCATTACGTGCACTTACTTTTCCTGTATACTAAAGTTTGAAACCTTGAATATCCTTAGCTTCTTCTCCACGCCATTTTGTTTCTTGCAGGCAAAGGATATTGATTTTCCTTTGAATCATAACCCCTACAACCTTTATAGATTTACAATTTAATGTCCCAACATTCCAAGTACCAAATCTAATTTTGCTCTTATAGACTAACTTCTTTAGCCGCGTGCGTCCAGAATGATGCGGTAGCCCTTGCTCATTTAACACTACATCCGGGCGCCGATGCAGCGGCTCTAACTCACTTGTCACTGTACTCGAGCCATGCAGCGCGTTACTTACGGGCAACGACCTAACATTAACATTATAACGTCTATAAAGGAAATGAAAAGGAAATGAGAAATTTTTAGCATACGTGTGCACGCGCGTCTGACGCTGCAAGAGTTTGAATGTAAATAACTCTTCCAAACAAAACAAGAAGAAGAAGAAAGAAAAGGAAATGAAAAACCTGAGTAAGCATAATCACCAATCCTATCTTGTTCATTCTTGTTCTCTTCTTCAAGAAACACACATTAAAATTTAGAAGGCATGCAGAAGTATTTGAGTGGCTTAATATATTGTAATTTATCTATTCTCATATCTTAGAAGGCATGCAGAAGTATTTGAGTGGCTTAATATATTGTAATTTATCTATTCTCATATCTTTTTTAGCTTGTTTAACTTGCAAAATCATACATTAAGGTTTTATGATCAAGTAATTTCAACATTTCACTTCTCATACATAATATGGCTAGTCCATGCAATCTATTTTACAACATTGATTGATTTTAAATAGAATTTAAGCAATTTCAATCTTAAAAAACTTCCTTCAACCATAGTAACATGATTGATATATAAGAACAGGGGCAGCAGACAATCAATTTCCATTAGATATTATCACATTATCATTACAGGAAAGGGGGAATTCAGATATCGATTACCATGAAATAAGTGTCCAATAGATAAATTACAGTTTTGTACATTGATATACAGGAGATACAAATTTTGGCTCAACAGAGTGCCGATTCGAATCCGTGACTCGATGGGTGAAACTAAAATGCTCTCACCATCAAGCCAAAACTTCGAATGGCGAGAGACGAATTTATGTACATAGTGCACAAAGAATGGTTAGGAGACCACTAGTATATATTTACAGGAAATCCCATTGCCAATAGACCTTGTCTACAATCCCTCCACCACTTTTAACTGCAAGGTGAAGTGTCTCTGAAGCTGGAGGCACCCCCCACAGCAGTGGCACTGCAACGGTCATGGTTAGCTTCTCATGTAAACCGCCTTTGCTTGCCTTCTCTGCAGCAACAACCTGTCAATTAAAAAGGAATCAATGTAACAGCGTTACAGTCGCCAGGACCCCAGTTTCACAGAATTTAGGCTGGCACATAAAGATAGAAGAAAAATTGATGAGGGAAAAATCTACAGAATATCAATTAACTGCCATCAGTCTCAGGAGTTTCCAGACATACAGACTGTCAGACACCTCAGAAACTATAAGTCACCTCATAAGAAGTCATGCAACCAATGTGAGAACGGCAGAATACAAGTTCCGTAAATAAACCTCCACTCCAGTTCTAATTAATAGTTTAACATTGGCAAACAAATGGTTCTCATTCCAAACTTCTATAGTGATATAACGTTCTGTCCATGCGCATTAAAAATATGCTGAAAATTGACATGTCGGTGATGCATTTGTAAGCAGAACATCTAGAGAAATATTAAGAGTAACTTTGGCACTAAATTTCCTCCAGTCTTGAAGAGAAGGAACAAACAAGCGTGGGACAGCTGGTTAACAGTGAACAGAAATACAAAAACACGGTATTATGACATACCTCCCCACCCTGCTCTAACACTGTGATTTCCACAACATCACTCAACATCTCAATGGAACGGCAGAAACCAAAAATACAAAGTCTTCTGCCCATATCAAGCCCCTAGAAGGAGAATTTGAAAGGTAAGAGATCGGGCAAAGTAAAAATTTTAAAAGATATCAAGTCAAAAGGAAGAGTTCTTACATTAGTAGCTGCAATATCAAAGAGAGCACCCAGACAGAGACCTTGATTGGGATCCATGTAGTCACTCTCATGGAATCGTTGAAATCTTTGGGCAGTTTTCCCTTGTTTCTTCTGTCAAGCACAAAGACCTGCTTAGCGGTTGGCATATCTAAAAGAAACGGTGAGATGGAGTGAAAACAAGATGAATATGGTTCAAAGTTGAGACAGCTCTAGACAGTGCCGATCAAGTCTTGACCTCAAAAGGATGAACCAATGATATCGGCATATTCCACATGGAAAACCAAGATACATATTTTAATATGAGAGGAAGTATCAAACTTGTCATAAACAAATGCAAAATATCAGAAGAAGCAACTACAGAAGGCAGGTGAACTTTTGCAATGTATATTGCAGAAAATCTCATCATCATGATGACACAGATCCGAGAGATTCTCATAAAAAAAAAAATATCACGCTAGGTCTCCACCTTATAACTTAAGCTTATAGGAGAGTTGCTTGTTGACATAGGAGGTTCAACATGCTAAGGTTTCACCATTAACCAAAGGACTTCCACTTTAAGAGGCATCTTATAAATATTAATAAAATACCTTTTATTAAAAAGAAAAAAATATTGACCTAATAACTTACCCTATTAAAGAACATATTAGCAAAGTGAAAAACACAAGCATCACAACATACCAACAATTTAAATACAAAAGAATGTCTGAGCTGGTAATTATGAGTTTATGACTGGTACATGTGGGCTCGCTGCATGTTATAATAATTGTCCTTGAACTCAAAAGTGAAGGCTAAAAATTGCATGGTAAAAAGCATACATCTGAAGCCCTGACACGACGAGGAACCATGGAACCTCCAATCTGAATCAGCCCATCAGCAGTGAATAAGGTCACTCTCTCCTCAGGAATCCATTGAATTTCTGATATGACAACCACCATTGGAGTTAGGTCAGATTACATCGACAAGAAGTTCAAAGGAAATTCCTTATACATGAAAGGTTTGAGCCCAATCATTTCAACCACTGTTTTTTTGCTGTCATTTTATGAAGTGAGTCGGAATTGAGAAAAATCACTGATCTTAACAGAAATTTTACTTTGAATAATTTTAATTCCTTAAAATTCTAAAATGATAGCTACATAATCTCTAAGTTGCTCGATATATCTATCACGGACTTCTTATGTGCTTCGTGAATACACAGTATACATAATATAACATATAAAAAGTCATAAAATAGCAAGGGAAAATATCAATTAAAGAATACTGGAGGAAATTTATATCAATCAAGGATTACTTGTTGTCAAAACTTGAATAAATACTTGTCGATTTGAGTTAATCATTTATCAAGAGGTATCCATTCAGGTTTTAATAATAACTTATTCTAAATTAACAATAATCCATTCAAACATTTTTCTATTCAAATTTTGACAACTAATTCTTAACTGATATAAATTTCCTCCGGTGGTCCTTCATCACTATTTTCCCAAATATCAATATTCACCGTAGAGATAGTTACTTTACTAAAATTATCTGTAATAAATCTTGGGCAGCGCATTAACCGAAAATAAGATTCAAACATATAAAGTGACGCTTTCTTGCTTGATTAGTGACCGAAGAAAAACGGGAATTCCTTGCTTGATGCCAAAATTGCCACACAATAACTCATAAGAAAGCAATTCCTAAAGCCACAAAGAAATCACAAAGGCAGAAAACATGTATAATGAAGGAATCGTGTTTGTTGATCCATTAAAAAAAAAAGGAATCGTCTTTAACAACTGCATGCGTTGCAACTTGCAATTATAAAGTCCACGGTTAAATTCAGATGGAATAACGATACATAAATTGAGTTGATTTTAACAGTTAAACATTCACCGTAGAGATATACCCAAAAATAAATAAATAAATAAAGATCGTACCGCCATCTTCGGACCAAGGGAAAAATCCGAAAGAATCATCACCGAAAACATTGCCGGAATCGGTGGCTCTTGGGGCGAAGTGGAAGGGACGACGCGAGGGGCGAGAGCGTGACGCGGACAACTGACCAGAGGCGAATGCAAACAAAGAGGACGAGGATCTCGATTTCTTCGAACGAGAGACCAATGGAACAGGAGAGAACCTTGAGAAGCAAAGAGAGGAAGTTTCCGCCATCAGGAGGAGGAGAAGGGGGAGAATATCGGGGAATCCAAGGGAAAGAGGGAGAAAAGGAGGGAAAGAGAGGGTCGGGGAAATGAAGGCCACATCTATATAAGAACAAAGAAATATCCACGTGGCTGGCCCAAAAGCAGAAATTAAAAAAAAAAAAAAGGAGATGTCCACGTGGACTGTCGGGAACTCTACCAGAATTATGGGAACGAATATAACACCTTGAAAATATGGCGTCTAATGCTTTCTCATCGTTGCCTGCAAAAAAAAAAAAAAAATTATTCTCTCTTCGAGCTCGCCGGATTCCAAGCTCCTCAGGCAGCCGCTCCCGAAATCTAAATTAGATATCGTGTAGAATTTATTTTTTTTTCCCCAAACTATTTCCAGTTTTCCACAATCCACAATCCGTAGTTTTAAGATTACTCCCTCACAAAATCTGAACGTCATTTAAAAAGATTATTCTCTTTCAAACAACACTTTTTATATACGTGCTCTCCGTGGTGGAGAATTTTTCTGGCTGAGAATAAGGGAATTTGAAATTCAATTCGCAACCAACCTCCATGATGGTAATGACTAATGAGTCTGTGAGAGTAAATAGTCGCTTAAAGAAGTAAGACTGATGAATGCATCTGACTACACCAACTCTATATGAGATCCGGTCATGATTAAAATTTTAAATATTGATAAAAAGGTAAAATAAAAATTTAAAGGAAAAATATTAAATACGCCGATTTTATTTAACTTTCCTCGAAAAGGAGAAATTTGAAAAGAAAGAAAAAACATCTGACGCCTGTGAACTTGCGGTTGTGAATAAAGAACTGTGTCACGAAACTAGCCACAATTGTTCTCCGCTTCTCTTAATGAGATTTTGGATTCAATTCTTATAAATAAAGTAGTAGGCAAGTATGCCATGAAATAGGCTGACATGGATGACAGAAGAGAAGCAGAGATAGGCTGAGATACTTATGTTGTTGTTATGTGCTTCTAACAAAGTCCAATCCTCTAGCACCAAATAAAATACTCACACCCAGCCCACTCCTCGTTGTCTACAAAAAACCGGTACTCCTCTCAGGAAACAAAATGTGTAACACACCCAACGGGAAAACCCAAGTTGCACCTTCAGATTTCCAAATTCGAGAGTTAGAAGGTAGAGCCCAATCAAACACCTCCTCTTCCTTCTTCTTGTCTTTTTGGTAATTTCAAAACTCCTCCTATTATTTGGCCACAAATAGAGATGCTTACCGTTTCTTCTGCATCTCCATGATGAATACAATAAATACGAAGTGCAAAAATTGAATCCTACAATGTATGTCAAAAAAAAAAAAACAAGAAGAAAGAAACTTGAATCCTACAAGTAAGAAACCCCTACCCTCTAGCTCCTTGATCATTCCCAAACAAACATGGCTAAATGCTTTAATCCCAAAACTCAGGCATATTCATAGCCCAAACCACCCATTCATATTCCCATAAATACTAGCCTTTCCCTTGCTTCCTTCCTCTTCAAAAGCACTTCTTCCTTCGCTAACAGACTCACCATTATTATTAGAAAAGCCTAGTAGCTAAACCTACTGTTGAGGCCCAATACATGTTTGTTACGATCTTCATATCAAAACCATGTATCAGCTGGTCGTGTATATTGCTTGTATGTATTGTTTGAGCTAGTTTAGATTTTTTATTGAGATATGATCATGTATCTACATGTCTATTTATGTAACCTAGTTTTCACATCAATGAAACATGATTGATTTCCATTCTCTTATGCTTTTTCCATTAGGTATCAAAGCCGTAGGCACAAGCCACTGAGTCTTTATTGACCAACACCTCAGTCGTCACCCCTACCTTAGCTATCGACAAAGCCATATCTATGGCCGCCGCCACACCTTCAATTGAATCCATCAAGTCAAACAAACATAATTTCTTGCTTTGGAAAACCACAATGCTACCAATAATTTGCGGACATCATCTTGACAGTTTCATCAACTACACTAAAGCTTGTCCACCATACATTGTTAATAGAGATACGACCATCATTAATCCTGCCTATGATGATTGGATAGCAGTCGATTAGCTTTTATTAAGATGGTTATTTACTACAATGCAGCTCGATGTCACTTCCCAGTTAGTGCATTGTTCCACTTAGGTCGAGTTATGGAGAGAAGCTAAAACTCTAGATGGCTCACAGTCGTAACATCCTAAATTTCCCAATTTGTAAAATTCAATGTTTCCAAGGGTAATTTGGTTAATTTAGATAAATTATTGATTTAGCAAGATTTATGGGAGACTAATATAGTTTTTGAATCATTGGACAGCCTTAGAAGAGGGTTAAGTCGATGTTTGAGTGGGCCATAGCACGAAAGGAAGTTTAAAATTTTGTGAAACTTTCTGTGCCATGCATTGTGGTGGGCGTGTCAATGCGTCGTGGCACACACGTAAAATCAGCACTTATCAGTTCGTGAAAATAGACCCAAAAAAAAAGAGAAAGAAGGAAAAACAAGAAAGCGACAGAAAGGAGCTCCTGGTCTGTTAGGGCACGATCTTTAGGCTACTTTAGAAGCATTTAAAGCTTGAATCACTATTAGATATGTTGCACATTCCCTCTTCTCCCTCTTTTATGCAAAAATCTAGATTGATAGGGCAATGGGGGCTTTGATTTTGATTTTCTTGGGTTTAAACCGAACCCATTAGTTTATTTAAGGTCTTGGGGAGTTAAATCAAGCTTCTAAC
The DNA here is from genome assembly GCF_029017545.1 of Prosopis cineraria. NCBI lineage: Eukaryota > Viridiplantae > Streptophyta > Magnoliopsida > Fabales > Fabaceae > Prosopis > Prosopis cineraria. The sequence continues at coordinate 41,473,430 of NW_026555334.1, forward strand.
TCTAAGTTTATGAGTTTTGTGGTGATTAAGAATTTTTATTAAGGGTTTAGACAAACCCCAGATATAATTTAAGATTTTGAGACAATGTGAGACATTGGTTAGTAATTTTAGTGTGTTAGGATGTTTAATAGGATGGTTAAAGTGTTTAGGAATGATTGATGTTGTTAGAAAAAGAATTTGGATATTTTAGACACTTAGAATCTAGTGAATTTGGAGTTATCCGAAGTGATAATTGATGATTATCACTTGATTGTGTAGATTGAATGTTGCTCAAGCTATATCATATGTATAGAATATGTGAAGCTAACGTTAAGCCACAGTAACCCTTTGTGTAACAAAGGGTTAAGGTAACAAAATAATTTACATTGATTGATTATATTGCTTAACTATTTGTGAGTAGATATATTGATTTAAACTTAAGATTTGATAACCTTGTATATTGCGAAATGTAGTTTTGTGTATTAAAAATCTATTTTTACAAATGATGAGTATGATGAAAGTTATATATGAATAGGTTGAGAAATTTGAAATGTATATGTGATATATATGTTGACTGTGGGCATGATTATGTTAGGAGGTAGGAGTTCACCCATAGGAAGGAGTAGTGAAAGTCCATATGGCATATATCTCCTTAGTGTCTAATGAGGCATGGTGTTGGAGATTTTTTCCTTAGTATTTTGTAGGATACAACATTGGAGAGTGACGCTCCTTAGCATCTATGATGTGATGTTAGAGTAACGACACCCGAATTGTGTGTGATAAGGGGAAATCATAGTCCGAAAGTAGGTTAAAACACCTTTGGTCGGGTGATCCTACCACTGAAGATGAACTCAGATCATTGTGAACGTGCACTTAGTCCAAGAGCCTATGGTTTCTGTCGAGGTGATATGGAGGCTCGGATAGTAGAATGATCATTGTAGTAGTAAAAGATTTGTATTGATGAAAAGAGTATGTGGTGACGTGCTAAAAGTATAATTTAGAGTTTTACAGTTTTACTCTCTTATGGTTGTGCATGTTAATTAATAGTAGTAAATTATTCTATTGCTGAGATATTTATCTCATCCCGTGGTTATATTTTATAGGTGAGGGCTTCGATAAGGGCAAGGAAAAAGAAGAGACAATTGAAGAGTAAAGAACATAGTTGTATAGCTCTTTCCTTTCCTCTTTTTGGGTATTGTAATAAATATTGTTAATATATAATGTCAATTTAGGAACATGATATTATTTTAGATATCACTTGTATGGATTTGTTATAAGTGTCCGTATCTTGGTCCAAGGTTAATGTGTGGATTATGTGTGTGTGTTGGGCCAAGTTACAATTACAAGTGATGAATTTGAAGTTAATTATGTGCCTAAAATGACCAAGTTAATGTGTATGCTAAATATAATCCACCCTTTATGTTATTATCAAATAGGGGTTTGGTAGTCATTTTGAACGTAATTGTTTGTTTGTGTGGTATGAATGAATTTTCATGTTATATGAGGTCCATTTGAGGTGGTCAAAGTGTCTCTGGGGCGACTGGCATTTGGTATTGTGAGTTAGACACCTTTGTGTGTGTTTTAAGGTGAAAACAAACCATTTGGATTCAGGTATTCATCTTTTAAATAGATGATTATTTGAGTATGAGACTAGTGTCATTAATTAGAAGACTTAAAGAGTTTTGTGTGAACACTTCAATCGCCCAAATCGGACGTCAGATGGCGAAATGGCGTGCTCGGGAAGTTTGAAGGACTATGATGACAGCAATCTGCTATCATGATAGTAGGTGTACACTGCGGCGCGTGGTTGTTGCATCATAGCGCAAGAGGCCTTCGAGAGACTTGTTCCTCTATGCCATCTGCTGTGGTAAGCGCGGCTTACATTGCAGTGGACAAGCCAGAATTTTTGAAAAATAGCTTGTTTTAGCCCAATTTCATGTGATTTGATTTTCATGCTTCTGTATTTATTCTAAATTAATTTTTACCCATGGTTTGAGCTCAAACAATAGTTTAAAAAGGGTTTTCTTGAGATCCTCATGTCTTAAACTAAATATCTTTAAACCCTTAGGTTGTGATAACTTCTTTATAGGATTTTATTTTATCTTAGTTATCACAATGATGTGTATGAGCATTGTTTTGATAATGTCAAGGCAGACATTATAACAATCATGTGCCTGCATCATACTCTTACTCACTAAATTATAGCAAAGAAGAAAAGGGTCGATAACTATAGACAAATAACTCATCAAGATAAAAATCATCTCAAACAATCTATCTCTAGCCAATAATCCTATCACTATGTCCAATTTGATCTCATATGTGCTTGTAGGTTTAGATGTCGACTGCAACCCTGTAGTTTGCAACTTACTTGACAAATCAGATTTGTCTTGGGTTGAGATGCAAGCATCTCTTCTTGCTTTCAACACATGCATCGAACAACTATATCTCTTCTCTCAATCTCAGTGCTCACTCAATCAATATGACAACTCATGCAAGGCTATTAAATTGTAACACATAGCATTATGACTATTCTCACCACTCAAGAGGTTATAGACATGGAAACCACATATGTACTCGCTCTATTGCTAACCGAGGGTATGTAAAACAACCATATTATGGATTATGTCACCAGAAGGTCACTAGGTAAGACACTGTCCCTGATATTTTGATCAGTCTTATCACGAACTTCCTTAAGTTTTAGAGGTCTATATAATACTCCCCATCACTCTGCTTATGTGGCTACACCTGACTCGGTTGATGACCCCAACTAGTACGTCAATATTAGTGCTACTGCTTACGTGACCAATGATGTGGTACAATTAGATGATGCTGCTAGTTACATAAGTAAGACTAGTTTGTTTGTTTGTAATGGCTATTCTCTTAAGGTTAAACATGTTGGTACTAACAAGTTTTCTACTAATGCTGGCCATAACTTGATTCTTAAAGAAGTTTTGCACACATATACCATTGGTAAAAATTTAATTAATGTTGGCAAGATGGCTGATGACAATAATGTTTACACTGAAATTTCACTCCTAATTTGGTTGCGTGAAGGATAAGAAGACTTGAATGATATTGCATAAAGGGACTCATGAACAAAATAGCATGTACAAAGCTAATAATGATATGGTGACATCAACTATTTTTCTAACTTGTTATTATGTTTCTTAGCAAAATAAGTTGTAAAATGATGATCTTATAGGATGGCATCATCGTTTAGGGCATCCTTCCTTTAATATTTTATGTCAAATTTTATAATCTTGCAATTTTAAAGTTGCTGGTGATAATAATTTCTTTTGCGAAGCTTGCAAATTTGTCAAAATGCATCATCTTCCTTTTAATAAGTCAGTATCGCAGTCACAACATCCACTTGAATTGGTACACACCCATGTTTGGGGACCTGCCCCTATGTTTATGTTAATGGTTTTTGCTACTATGTTCATTTTATTGATGACTATAGCAGGTACATCTGGGTCTACCCTTTAAAGTGCAAAAGCGAAGTCAAAAATTGCATTCATCCAGTTTCAACAGTTAGTTGAAAATTTATTTAATAGAAAAATTGAAGTCTTGCAAGTGATAGTAGAGGGGAGTTTCGAGCTATAACATCTTTCTTGGCCAATAATAGTATTCAACATCACATGTCCTACCTATGCATATATGCTCAAAACAGGCAAGCTAAATGGAAACTTAGACACTTTGTTAGACTAGGTCTCACTCTTCTTACTTAGGCCCACGTGCCACTTTAGTGTTGGTGGAAATCCGTTCACACCTCTATTTTTTTCATTAATCTAACCCCTACTTCCATTCTTGTATGAAAGTCGTGATATTAGCAGCTTTATGGCAAGAATTTAGACTATACTATGTTAAAAATCTTTGGTTGTGCTTGTTATCCTAACTTTGTAATGTATTTTTTATCGGACTTCCAAACAACTTACTTTATCTTTTCATAAAAATAATTATATCACTGCTTCTCCATTTGATTTGATTTGATTTATTCTGATGTTTTGAGTTCTACTCCTTTTATGAGGGATCTTGATACTTTGTGATTTTTGTTCATAACTTATATCGTTTTACCTATAAATCTATGTGATGAAACATCTATACTTGAACTTTATATTAAATTTACTACTATGATTTGCATTCAGTATTTTAAATTCATCAAAAACTTTTATCGTGATAATGCTTTGGAATATTGTGATTTTAGATTATTTAGCTTTCTTAACTTACAAGGCACTATTTTTTATATTCTTGTCTCTACATTTCTCAATAAAATTCTCGTATTGAGCATAAATACTGTCATATTCTTGATTCTATTAAAGCATCACTCATTTTCTCTTCTTGTTCTGAATGTTTTTAGGGTAAAGTAGCCTTAAACTCTTTCTTTTATATCAATTGACTCATGTCTTTTATCATTAGTAACATTTCTCCTTTTAAGTATCTTCATGGTTATCCTTTGATTATAGTCTTTTGAAAGTCTTTGCTTGTGCCTATTTTGTTCTTCTTCTTCTGGCTATACTAGTTATTATTGTTAGGATCTTCTTTCTCATCATATTCACATTTCTTGGCATGTTGTCTTTTGGAAGAATATCAAGTTTTCTTCTTTGACCCATCTCTTATCTCTCTCATTTTCTTCTCTTCTTATATTTACAAATATTTCTGCTGACCTTTTTTCTTGTGATTCAGGTACAAACTCTTCTACTGAGTTCATTTCCACAACTAATGCCACGCCTACTCATCTACCACAAGTCACGGCTCTTGAGTCTATATCATCCACAAACTCTTGGCTCATTTGTGTAAGAAATCCTTCCTCTTACCTTAATGATTATTATTGTTTTCTAGCCATTTTACAATTTCATGAACTTAAATCCTTGAAGAAAGCCTTTTGTGATCCCCTCTAGCATTAAGCTATAAATGAGGAATTGCAAGCTCTAGAGAAAATGTATACTTAGGATCTTATTGATATTCCTTCTGATAAAACTTTAGTTATATGCCGATGGGTCTACAAGAACAAAACTCATTGTGATGGTTATTTAAAGCAACATTAGGCTCACTTGGTGGCCTAAGGTTTCACTCAACCTGTATGACTTCTATTCATAACCTTTTAGTCATTGTTGTTGTTAAACACTGACCTCTTTATTAGATAAATGTTAAAAATGCCTTTTTAAATAGAGATCTATAGGAAGAAATGTACATGAAGCCTCCACCTGAGTATCAACATCTGAAAGATAAGGCCTATGATATTCATCAAGCTCTATACAAGCTTAAGCAAACTTTATTTGCATAGGTTACTAAGCTTAGTAACACTATGAGTCAATTGAGTTTTACCTGTAGTCCTCACAACTCTTCTCCTTTTGTCCACTTTATTACTTGTGGTATTGTTATGTTGTTGTTGTATGTTAATGACATGATTATTACAAGCAATGATGATATAGGAGTCTAAGAGCTCAAGACATACTTGGACTAATAGTTTGAAATAAAGGATCTTGGTATATTGAAATATTTTCTTAGGCTTGAGGTCTACCATAGAAGTGATGGTATATATATCTCTCTCATGTCAAGCATGTCACTGATTTAATATCCCAAGCTCACCTTTCTGATTATAAGGCTGAAAATACTCCTATTAAGCTGAATGTTCACTATACTTCAATCGATAGCATCTTATTAGATAATCTCACCTATTATCGCTAGATGGTTGGAGGCCTCATCTTTCTTACCATGATCCGTCTTAACATTGGTTATGTAGTCCACATTATTAATCAATTTATGTTAGAAACCCAAACAACTCATTATGCAACAATTTTTCAGATCATTTAATATATTGAAGGCACTATGTATTATTGGCTTCGCTTCTTTGCTAGCTCTTCTTTTGCACTATGGGCTTACTTTGACGTCAATTACTCTTAGCTCTTTGTTTCTATATCTTTCTCAGTCATTCCCTTATCTCTTGGAGAAGTCATGTCGTGTGCTAGCAAACATGACCATTGAGGTACTTTGGTTCTGTTGGTTACTTAATAAGCTAAGAGTATCTCAAAGCTTCTCCATAAACATCCATTGTAATAATTAAGCTGTGATCAAAATTACTCACAATGATGTGTTTTATAAGTGGACCAAACACGTTGAGATTGACTGTTATTTTACTCGACATCATGTTGTTTGGGGAATCATCTGATTTATTCCAATTCAAACTAAGCATTAGTCGATATACTTGTTTATAAAGTGTTTTCATTCAAGTTGCTTCCAATTTCTGGTAGACAAACTCAATTTGCTTTCTGTTAAGCCATCTTGAATTTGGAGAAAGATGTTTTCTATAATATTCTAAAGATATTTTACTATTTATTATACAATTATTGATAGATATTATTTGTCATTATTGAGAGGTATTATTTAATGTAATATTGTTGTAAATAATTATTATTAAGCTGCCTCTTTTTCCATATATAATATATATTACACTATTCATAGTAGTAATAAATATGGTATTTTCTAATGTTCTTTTATTTATCTGTCTTGTATTTGATAGCTTTTATTTATAAATACTTATAGAAACACGTGACAAAAGATGAGACACGGCAGAGAATACCATAAACGGTTGTGGTACCAGCTGATCCCGTGCTCTGAAAGCCAAAAACAATTAAACATTGAGCTCGATAACTATAATGATGTCATGTGAAACGCAACAAACGCATAGTCTCAAAATTTGGAGACGGGAGACAGTTTGTGTCCCCAGCTTAGGGCCTCAGGCTTTTCTTTAACTTTGGGTGTTGGGTCCATTGGAATCTCAGATATGTCACATGGTTCTTGGCAAGAAAGTGGCTCAGTCCCCAGTAAGCCCTTTGATAAAAATGAGAAATACCAATTCTATGAAAAATATAACGGGTCCATTGGTTTCGTGTTCAAAAGTGAAATAATATTCCAGCACAAAAACAGATCTATGAAAAATGAAAAGGGTGGAAAGTAAACACAAGGGAAGAATGTACCCTAGCCTAACAAGAGGAACAATAGTGAACAAAACAAAAAAGCAGGTGCCTTGTCGGAGAACACTTGTACATTGAAAGGCGGAGTGGCAGAGAAGGCACGCGGCCTTGGTATTACTGGCTTCTATTCTGGAATATAGCCCTTCTTTAGCAAGCAAGCAATCATGCCCTGACAGTTTGAGACAACCTTGGCTATTCTCTCACCATTATGAAAAACATTCTGCATCTCCAACAATGGCAGAGTAGGAAAATCAAAGACATAAATATATACGCATATGCGTTTCAGAACCAGCCCCGTTTCAGAAAACTTGTTATCTCTTGTCCCTTTGCTAACGCTTCCCTTTTTAAGTTTGAATGCATACGGACAAGTTTAAATGCTTGGACTTTTATGGCCCTTTCTTTGTTTTTCCTCTTTCTCTGCGGTGCTTGGAATCAATCCCTGGTGTAGTAGGCCCAAAGAGACCCACTGACAGTCCTATTCAATTATGAACCCCCCACCCCATCTCAACGGGAGAAAAAAAAAAAAAGATTGCTCTACAGTAAAGGACCACAAAGATCTTGCAACAATTGTCTGGCTGAGATCGATTGCGCCAGCCTCTTTTCAATCCATATATACATTAGACCTTTTTTTTGGGGCCAATCAAGACACATTAAATTCTGGATCTCCCAATTCTTTTAGTCTTCTCTTCTGGTCAGATTTTCATACAGGGCTTATTAAAAAAAAATCATATAGGGAAATGAAAAAAATCAGGCTGAACATCTTTGCCCAGACCTAAATTCTCCTTGGATAAACCTCAAGTCTGGGAATGAACTTGCCTTTAGAGAGATCCAGGAGAGAGAGAAATTCTTGCATAGACTGATACATAACGTGATCCATGATTTTTCATTAAAAATATGTTATATAATATAATTATAAATATAAATTAATTCTATAATTAACAATGATACAGAGAGGGGAGACAAGAATTTAAAAGAGCACTGTATTCTAAAAATAAAATTATTAAAGATAATGAAATATAAACTTTTATTTGAAAAAACCAGTATAACCTGGTATGTTTTTACTGGACAAAGTATAAATAATGTAGTGCACGTTCATACAATAATTTATCATGGGAGAGGTCATGCTTCGACTTGTGGAAAGAATAAAAAAATCTTGGTTTATTCCGTGCTCTCACAATATTAACGTTTTACTTTCCCTCCCAACAACTGTTTTCCTTGACCTTGTCTTTCCATTTTAAATATTTCCTTGTACCAAAACAAATTATTTTCTCCGCAATCTAGTAATCTATCCTTATCTTTTTCCCAGGTACAGTTCAGATTTCAAAAATGGAGGATAATTATGTCACAAGTTGATTGCTGAGGCTAGCAGTGAGGTGAGCCTGTGAGGTCTCTAGTGGTCTAAAATGATCGTGAACAGATTTTCCTACCCGTATCAAGATTTTGACATAAAGATGCTGTTTTTACATATCCCTGTAGCTTGTGTAGTTCAATAATTCAATTCCAGCACATGCACCTTCTTTTCTCTTCTCTTTCAGCGAGCCTATTGGGAAATTTTTTCCACGACCCAATCTTTTCAGCTTTTCGTGGCCCCGCCAATTTAATTGTCAATTCGACTTTATAACTAACTTGTTCTGTGCCCAATTCTACCAGTTCTAACCTTTGACTTGTTTGCCTCTTCGTGAAAGGTACCACCTTCTCAAGTAACATTTGGAAATTTAACCCTTTCTGGCTTCTTAGCTAGTCTGTGTCAAAGTTAACTTGTGCTCTCTTAATTCCTTGGAAACCTAGAAAAAGAAAGAAACCATCAAGTGTGAACGTTTTATACATGAAATAAAGGAGATTATTTAGAAGACCGAGTTTAGAAATCAGACTAGGCATTAACTAACTTTGTTTACTTCTTTCCCTATTAACATACAGTCTAAAAGTAGTTTTCGCAGGACAGAGGTACTTCAAGTCTTCAATCATAGTTGAAGAAACGTAACAAGTGAGGCCATTTTCCTTCAGTCTCTTCAATCAGTGCTCTGTTTCGTATAGGGCTGGCTACGACTTCTCACCCAATGTGAAAAGCCAAAACTGCATATCCACCAAGGTTGATTCATGCGCCTACAGGTTCTTCCTGATCACTTTCAGCACTGGCAATCAGAAAATGACCCAGAAAATCCAAATGTGGATTTCCATTATAATGATCCTGCAAGGTTGCCATCTTGGCGAGATCTATCAATGAGCAATGAAAAGTACTAGCCTGGTCCATTACTGCTATCACTTTTGTTTTTGTGTGATTCTTAAACATCATTTTCACATAATAATCTTTTTTTCTTGTGATCAACATTTCCAAGATCTGGCCCTCATTTCATCTCTGTTGATGTCGCGTGATTTTGAAATTTCACCGAATTATATGGATGCCAAGGCTGTCATATAATTGAGAGCCAGACCTTGTTTTTCTGGTGAGGACTTTGATATCTCGTAGAAGTTACATATTCCTACTTTTGCATGACCATAGACTTGAGAAAGGAATTGGGAGAGCAAATAAAAATAATCAGAAATCAGTGCAATACTTTATCCTACACTGAATTTTGACAGTGATATTGCTTGAAAATTTTGGGCTACTAGCTGCAATGTTCGACACATAACAAACGGATAGCTTCAAAAGAAACGAACTTTCTTGTATTTCTAGTGAGCAAATAGTTTTCCTATGAGATGACTATATCCGAGGGACACTTGCGTGAGGGAGGGAAAAAAAAATCACACAAATACATAACCAAAGGTCATATTCTTTTCTTCTTTTGGTAAACACCTCTCCTTTTTTCTTTGGTGAATCTACTCTCAAGACATCGCTAACAAGTGATTCTTCAGTGAAATGTAATCCATGGAACTTTCTGTTTGGTGATGGAATAGCAAGGCTTTTTCTTAGCAAATAGGTATCCTATTTATACTTAAGTGAAAAGGGGATTAAGGTAAATAAAAACAGAAGGTTTGGACCAAAAGTAAAAAAGATCAACGGAAAATGAGCCAGCTAATACATGTACGGACAATTGAAATTACAGGGAAGAGTTTCTTGTGGGGTTGGCCCACTCTTCATGTAATTGCTGTACAATCAAAATTTGGTAGCGTGTGATGCTTTGTCAAAAAGAAAAAGGGCTTCGCACACCCTGGAAAATAAAGAAGGACATGTACTTAAACAGTTAAAACCTAATAAAGCAGAGGCGAATCAAAGAAGGAGCAGGAAAATGGAATACAAGCCACCAAGTAGAAAAAGAAAGGGGAAAGGGAAAAACAAAACAGTGAAAGGGACAAAAAGGAAATGGGCCCTGAAGCATGGGAAGTAAAGGAGAGAAGGAGATGCTAAAGTGATGATGATAATTCACAGTAAGTACACACACATGCATATATATTATTATCACTAACATGAACACATGGATTCCAAAACCAATTCCCCACTATGCAACAAATAATTTTTCATCATTAGACCACGCCACCCATTGCTCCCTTTTTGTCATTTTAGTCCTTCCCAGAGGTCAACTTTCATCTAACACTACACACATTATATATGGGCCCATCAACACCATTTCACCCTCCACTATTCTTTCTCTGGATTACAACCATTATCCCTTCAATGGGTTTTTCCCACCATCGGTCATTCTCAAAATTATTTTGTTCCTCTCACTCTTCACCGTCACCAGCACAGAAAGGACTAGTCTTTCTTTCTTTTTTTAAAAAAAGGTTTCTTTTTGAAATTTTACCTTTACCCCTTCCTCTCGCATTCTTTCCTGGTTGATTGTTGCTTGAAATACTTAATTCCTCTGCCAAAAATACTGATACCTCATTAAAAGTCAAGCCTAAATTTTCTTCTCTAATTATTTCACAGCCCCACTTCAACTAATTTTTCTAATTTCAGGATAGTTTCGTATCTTGTTAAGAAATAAAAGAAAGCAGATGCTCATATTAATTAACCATCATCAGTTCCTTCAACCACTTACGTGTCTGCGTGTGTAACAGCAGAAAAATATTTCATCTGTACGCTTCAAGAATCTAAATAAAGATGACCTAACCATGTGGCTGCAACAAATTTTTTATGCACAAAACACTTCTTATAATTAAAAGCGCATGTAAGAGCAGACAGACACACACACACATATCTTGGTGGACGCCACTATGAATTTCTTCTTAAGGATCAATAATACAACTAAATAGTTGGTTTCATTCTGTGTGCTAGGCTTGCTGCCTTTAAGGATACCTGTTATAGGAAACCAAGATCGCTTTCTGTGATTCTTCTCTGTAGGATTCCACCATCTAAACGTTATTTGAAAACAAGACCCAAAAGGCTAATAATCACAATGGAGTGGGCGATATTCTTTTCTGCTTAATTAAATTATTGATGCAGTATAGAACAAGTTCATGCATTAGCATTGGTATATAAACTATTATAATTATAACCACCCTGGAAATGTTTTGATACACCCACTAAAGGGAATATCTCATGAGACTGATCATTCATTCGTGCTTCGACACGAAGCATTTTGGCGAATCCTGACAAATGGAATGAAATGAGTTGTTAATAATGTGATTCATCTTTTGCAAACTCTATTTATCTTCTTTTTATATCCAAGTGCTTTATTTTGCGCAGCAGATAGATTTAATATCTGAATAGCGAGGTCAATATCTTTTGTATCTGGATTTAAATTAATTACCTCCTTTTTTATGAGCCATTGGTGCTTGGTGGGTTTATAAATGCAGCTCACTACCAGCTGGGATATTCTTTTACTTATTTGTTTGATCACTTATTTATTGATCAATGCGGTGATATTTTTTTCAGTGTTAGTGATTATTTGTTAGATTTGAAATTTGATACTTCGTTTTTTTTTTTGGCCCAGGATACTACGTTGTTGTTGTTGTTGTTGTTGTTGTTATTATTATTATTATATGAGAAGGATGCTATGTTCTTTAAAACTGAATAATTTATCTGTTCGTTGCATTTTTTATGGCCGCCAAAAATGACTGGGACGCGGATTGACCGGAATTGTAAATTAGGGTGGTGTGAATTCTGTACAATGCATGAAAGAATCTCCTGCATTTTTTTGTTATTTGAATTAAATCTTACTCTTTTATCTGATTTTTTTTAAAGGCTTACACTGAGATATTCGATATAGGTTAAACATATATCATCAGCTAGTCACTAAGTTGTCCATGCATGTCTGTTGGTAGAAATTTGGCTATAAAATCCAAAATCTTTCTGATAAGATCTGCCATTCTCAACTGCCAAATTATGATATTATTTGACATAAACGGGCACCTCTTTTTTTAGAGAGAGAGAGAGAGAAGAAACACGGCAGAAAGAGGTTGAGAATGAATTATTATTAAGCCCAAAAGTTGCGTCTGATTTGAGACATTAGTTTAAAATTAGTCGGTAGGTTAGAGTCATGGACGGTTGTTGAGAGTTCGGACAATAATAAGCCATGGTGGATTATTTGGCCATCTTCAGAACTTGGGATTTTCAAACATTTACTTATCATTAGTCTGCTCAACTCTTGTTCGTACTATTAACTTGCTTTTAATGTAAACCATACACATTACAAATTATTTCTTCTATTCCTTTTTATAAAATAAAATTATATACCCCTCTGATTTTCAAGATAGGCCAAGCTCCGAAAGCTTTCTCAAAAAAACAAAAATTTTTAATCCTTCGTTTAAGATAAGGTTAGAGTAATTTTTTAAGTTTTATTCTTTATTTATTATAGTTTGAATTAGTTGTAGTTATTAGCTTTCAAGAAGAGCAAAATTATATTTTCAAAACAATAAAATTGATTATCATCTTTAATCTTTAAAACTATCTCATCTTCTCAAGAATATCCTTAATTTAGTTTTTTTTTTTTGTCTTACACACACTTTTTCTCTTTTAATCAATTAAAAGCACTATTTTTAAGGTGTAATTTAAAAAAAATTATCGATAACTACATAAATTATGTGAACTGCCTTTTGAATAAAAACGTTAAAACCCAAGTTATCTCGTGAAAAGGAATGGAGGGATTTCTTCAAATGTTGCCAATCTTGTCCGATGATCTCAATATTTGGACACCATTTAAGAAAACACGAACGCGCTCTATCTCTATCTGTTACGCATTATGAGATTTTTTTTTTTGTGAAATATGTATTAAAAATATAAGATTTTATTATTTTTAAATGTAATTAATTTGATTTTTTTAAATGTCCTTAATTAAAGGTGTGGTTAAAAATAGTTTTTAATCAAGACAATCTATTAAATAATAATAAATATAAAAAAAATGTAACATTTAAATATATTAACTAACTTACCAAGAGTGTGAATTTTAAATATTTTAAATGGAGAGAATGTGTGCACACAAAATTGCTAATTGAGTTGTTTATTTATTTGAAAACATCTCCAGACGACACACAGCTATAGGGTGCTTGGAGAGGTTTTTTAACCAAGATACTATATAATGGAAAAGAAAATACAAAAATGCTACATTGTGAGAATTATTTTTCAAAATACTACATGTAAAATCGTGCAGGGGAGAACGACTTTTAAAATTCATCAAATTAAGAACGATTTCCTCAATACATCATTTGTCTCCCTCCAAAACTTGTTCTTGAAAAGAATGATTTATCAACTTCATCCGCCTTGTCCCATCATACAATTTGTGTAATAATTTAGTAATCATTTAAATAAAAATGATGAATAAATAATTGTTACTGATTAAAAAATTATTATGTGGTGCATTAAATAAAAAATTAATAATAAATAATTATCAGGTTTTATAAAAATTAATAATGAATGATTAAGTTATATGAATTAAAAGTGAAAATTAACTATATGTCTACATCTACAATTAAGAAAAACTGAACATACAAAACATTAACGACTAGATATTAAGATTTTACTAAAAAATATAAATTTCAATATAAAAGTTGAAAAAATATATTAAGAAAGTGTACTTTAATTAGATGAAAAGTCAGGTTTCAAATAAATAAAAAAGAAGAAAATATACTTTAAACTTTGATCATAACACTAACAGAATCAATTGGAGTAGAGAAATGGATTAAAAAAAATATTTTAAAGTTTAAATAAGAGATAAATGAGAGAGCACGAAAAATGTAGAAATGAGAAGTGCGTGAATAAACTAGACAAATAAAAACAAATAACATTATATTCAATCTCACTAACATAAAAATAAAATAAAAAGAATAAGAATTACCTTTGAATAGACTAGAGAAGTCTTGCAATATCTACCCTTAATCTCACTACCATTGTCTTTATGTCTTCAATCCCTTACATAGCTAGTAAAAACGCATACACATGAATTTTCTAATCCCACATGTGAAAAGTGAAAGCTGGGGAATTTCTTAACAAATGAAGAAGAATTTGACAAAACGATCAAAGGAGAAAAAAAGCAAATATTTAAAATAAAATGTCACATCAATAAAAATAAACTTAATGTGATTCCACTTTTCATGAAAAAAAATTTCTTACTTTAAAATTATTTTAGATGAGAATGATTTTTTCCGAAATTTAAATTTGTTCTCTATCTGAATGATTTTTGGTACAATATTTTGATACATTTAGATAATTTCTTTTAATGTGTGTAGTAACTTGGTACTCATTTAGTAAGATAAATGTTTATTGTTGTTGTTGTATAGTAACTTGGTAAAAAAGCCAAGTGAAGGAGATGGGAGGCAGGTCCATTAGCATTCTGATCACATGTCCAGTCGTTAGGATGCCAGTGAAACTACCTAGGGGAAGGAAGCTTCAACATAACGTGCAAATTAAGATCAAATAATCTCCTTACGTCTTTAAAATATACGCAGGAAAAAAAATGGTCATCAACTGCGAGAAAGACAAGGAGTGGCATAATTGGGGTCACAATATACCTCCTTTTGAGAGAAGCACTTGAGTGGGTGCTTGAGTATTTGTTGTATTTGATAACACCATTTAACTTTCTTCGCTTGCTGCTATAATTGGTTTAGCCTTTAATTAAACATATAATCCATTGGTAGAATAATGCCATGCCTGCTATGGTCATAGTACAACCACCTCCAAAATTCATCTCTCCTTGACTTTGAAATCTACTTTAATGGATTAGCGTAAGCAGATAAACTTTCTTCATTAGTGGATGACTTGCTGCAGGCCAATATATTTCTAAGATTACTTGTCATAACCTGGTTAAATCCCCAGAGAAAGTGTGAGTCAGAAGTTACTTTATCCATTTGTATTTACTATTCTCCCATTTATAGGTTTCCAGATATGTAATGTACGTATTCTTCTTGTTCCTCATGAACCACACCATGGTCCTTCAGTTCAGTCCCTTTCATTAACGCCTCCCTAAACTCGTGGACACTTTCTCAATTTTCAGCCCCCAAGAGTATATCAGACACATCCTTCTCATGAAGTAATAAAGTTTCTGCACCTGTTTTCTTACTGCAATTAACTAAGGAATTTCAGGACTAGTTTCCCCATGAAAATATACATACCAAATGCAGAGATCTAAAAAAAATGGAAATAAATGTAACCCCACAAAAGAAGAAACTAAAAAAAAAAAAATCGATCTTAAATCTTTTTAATGATGCCCCATTTTGCAAGCCAGCTCTTTCCCATGCTCGACAAGTGCCCGTGGATACAGAGCACTTCAGAGAACAGAGCCTGGTATGTAAAAACTGTACGACAAGCGTGTGAAGGGAGAAAGAAATCCAACATGCACCTTTTTCCCTTTACCTGTGACAACCCATATTTTAATTTAACTTCCTGCTAAAGAAATTTTAAAAGCTGCCATTAATTTCCCTTAAGTATTGATCTAATTATTGACTGACACCAATTTTTTATGCGAAATAGGGCAAAAAATATATTCCAGCTTCGGGGAATTTTCAGTGTCAGAACTCCAGTCGTTATAGTATTTAAGCTTAATAAAGTAGAAGACTTGATGACCTTAAATTCTTAGTTAAATTGAAAGCGTAATTTAATTTAAGCGCTGCTTGCCAGTCTCTGGACGAATCAATTGACTGAAAGTTTTAATCAATTCTGATTTAAAATAGTCGTTGTCCCTAAACAAATTGTATATTTCGCCGTCCTTTTCAGTAAAGAATCAAATCTTGGAGCATACCCAGGTTTGTCGACGATTAATTTGACACGTATGTCGAACATTACATTGGTTCTCTCATTTTCATTGCATAACTAAACGTTCAGGGTTCATGACATGTCACAAGGTTCTAACGAAACCGATAGCTTAGATATTGATTGAGATCTGTGATATGCCTGGTTCAAGGTTTCACACTGTTTAAAGGTAGTAGACTAGGTTTAATACAATCCTTGATGTCTTTTTACCATTTTTAATGGTTTTTCAAAAGAGATAAAACAAAGCAGGCTTGCAAAGTTGCTTTTTTAATTGATTTTTAGTTGTTCTGCGTATTATTACACATTGTTTTTAATTTGTTTTTGGTCGCCTCCCTTGCTTCTGAGCAGAGAAAACCGGCGCACTCTATGGAGACGGATTCAGAAGTGTAAAGCCATGACTTCAGACAAGCAAAATTCGCCTTTTTAGCGAATTAACTTGCAGTAAAAGCCAAACCTGAAGAATGGAAAATCGACAGTCATTAAATTTTAATTTTTGAATAATTAAAAAAGCGAAACAATATTTAATGATCCGTTCTTTTATGGAGTATACTTCGAATTTGTTCCAGTCAAAAACCAATCTTCAAGTTTTCACAGCGTTCTTTGTCGGGTGGAGGAAATGAAAACGAAACTTTCTCTCTCCTATCCTCTTTCTTCCTTTCCCATTCCCATCCCTCCGAAATTTCTCTGTCTAGGTTCTCACCATCCGTCGCTTTCGGTGTTTTTTACAAAATTAAGCGAACTGGAACAGTAACCCTCTGCTACTAACCCTTACAGCTTCCCCACTCATTCAACATAGTCCGTCGCGACCGAGAAGAAGGATGAGGAATGAAGAATGAGAGAGAAAATCATTAGAGGAAGGAAGAGAGCACTATTAAAAAAAAAAAAAACAGAGAGCGGAAAAGTTGGAAGCAGAAAGACAGGTAGAGAGAGTGAGATAATAGAGGTGTGGGGAGTGAGAAGCCCTTCATAAAAGCTTTGGAATTTTGCAAATGTCACAAGATTCTGTCGAGATAAAGACGATTGAGCAGTGGAGATGGTCGGAAATGCAAGGCCTTGAGCTCGTCTCTCCTGCTCCTATTTCTTACCCTCACACAACACCAACACAAACAGAGGAAAACAGAGAGGCGAAGCCAATGGAGGCGGTTCAGGAAGGAGAGAGAAGGGAAGTTGGAAGTCTCGCTAATGGCAGTGCTGGCGGTGGAAGTAGTAGCAGTAGTGGAGAGAAGCCGGAGAATATTCCGGCTGTTGGATTTGGCGAGCTTTTCAGATTTGCCGATGGGTTGGATTACATTCTGATGACAATAGGAACGGTCGGAGCAATCGTGCACGGTTGTTCCCTGCCTTTGTTTCTCCGATTCTTCGCCGATCTCGTCAATTCTTTTGGGTCGAATGCCAATAATGTGGACAAGATGACCCAGGAAGTCGTCAAGGTAATGGGATTACGATTCATAATCTGATACATACTGATGTGAATGCGAATTGAAACTCTGCGTTTGTGGTATTTGTAGTACGCATTTTACTTCCTGGTGGTGGGTGCTGCTATATGGGCATCATCGTGGGCAGGTGAATTACTCTCTGAGACTCTGACTAAGGCTTTCTGGTTTGAGTTTCTATTTAGTGTTTGAATGTGATTAGAGAAGCTCCTATTTGTTGCAGAGATATCTTGCTGGATGTGGACTGGTGAGAGGCAATCAACGAGGATGAGAATCAAGTACCTGGAAGCTGCCTTAAACCAGGACATCCAATACTTTGACACCGAGGTTAGAACATCTGACGTTGTTTTTGCCATCAACACTGATGCCGTCATGGTCCAGGACGCCATTAGCGAGAAGGTGAAGCAAACACCGTAACGAATTCAACCATTTTTCCTCTGTTTCGTTTCATTTGGTTTCACTACTGGAGTGTTTAATCCAAATTTTCTTGCTCTATGAGCAGCTGGGCAATTTCATTCACTACATGGCGACTTTTGTTTCTGGATTTGTGGTGGGTTTCACCGCCGTTTGGCAATTGGCTCTTGTTACCCTGGCCGTAGTCCCCATGATAGCTGTAATCGGAGGCATCCACACCACCACCTTGACCAAGCTCTCCGCCAAAGGCCAAGATGCTCTCTCTAAAGCTGGAAACATCGTGGAACAGGTAAGAGAAGGAATTAACGCAGATCGATGCTTCTTTTGCGGTTTTCCAATCTTCAGATTTATGTTGATACAGACAAAATTTTAACCTTCTGAGCATTATCTCTGATTCTGCATCTGGGTGTGTGTGGTTCGGATTGCAGACGATCGTGCAGATTCGAGTGGTACTGGCTTTCGTCGGGGAGAGTCGAGCATTACAGGACTACTCTTCAGCGTTGAAGGTAGCCCAAAAGATTGGCTACAAAAGTGGGTTCGCAAAGGGCATGGGATTAGGCGCCACCTACTTTGTCGTTTTCTGCTGTTATGCGCTCCTGCTATGGTACGGCGGCTACCTCGTCAGGCACCACTACACGAATGGAGGACTCGCCATTTCCACCATGTTCGCTGTTATGATTGGCGGATTGTAAGTACTACTGCGTAAAATTCCATTTCCATTCGTTTCAATGCGCCTTCGAATCAAATTATATACCTTTTTCACTGTTTCAATTCCAAAAGAGGTTTGGGGCAATCTGTGCCAAGCATCGCTGCATTTACAAAGGGCAGGGTCGCCGCCGCAAAAATTTTCCGAATCATCGATCACAAACCGGGTGTGGACCGTAATACGGATTCGGGTTTGGAATTAGAGTCGGTGACTGGGTTAGTTGAGCTCAAAAATGTGGATTTCTCATACCCGTCAAGGCCAGATGTTCGGATCCTCGATAATTTCTCTTTGAATGTGCCGGCCGGCAAGACCATCGCGTTGGTCGGCAGCAGTGGCTCCGGCAAGAGCACCGTCGTCTCCCTCATCGAGAGATTCTATGACCCCACTTCAGGTAAACTCATCAATTAGATTTGCAGTAAATGCACAGTTTGACCACACATTCTTACGCGTCAGTCAGTTTTTTAAAGGGAAACTTTTTGTTATATAAATTTATTCTATTTTAAAAATGGTTTATTTGTCCCATGTTAATACTAGTTTTTTTTTTTTTAATACTCTTACTCTGAATGACATTTAGTAATTAGTTTATAAGTCGCTGAATGGTCCTCTTGTACAGGACAAGTTCTGCTAGATGGACATGACATTAAAACGTTGAAGCTGAGGTGGCTGAGGCAGCAAATAGGACTTGTAAGCCAAGAGCCTGCATTATTTGCAACCACTATCAGAGAAAATATATTGTTGGGTAGGCCTGATGCTGACCAGGTGGAGATCGAAGAGGCTGCAAGAGTAGCTAATGCCCACTCGTTTATTATCAAGCTACCCGAAGGCTATGAGACCCAGGTCAGTTAATTTAATGCTTCATTAGAATGGAAACAGCAATGTTTTTATGTGAATCAATCACTTAATTTGATTTCAGGATCTGACGTAGAAGAAGCCTTTCGTTTCGTTGATCGCAAGTCATACTTAAATTTAAAATATATTATTATAAAACAATAAAAAGGAACATAAATATTTTATTTTTACACCGCAATTAACGAGGTGGGGAAGTGCTATTATATGGAAACAGAGGTATTCCTACTTCTAGCAGTTGTGGGGTAAAGCGGATGATTGCTGAGTATGGGATCTTCACCAGAAGTTTATATTTTTATTGGTTGTTTATTGAAAATTTCTGGTAGTTTTTATCGGGCTGGATAAATTTGTTTTGTCAACGAACCAAACCCATCAATTATCAATTTTTTCTTCTCAAAATTTGGAGAAGTCAAACCAAGGGAAGTGACCGGTCATGCATTGCGTTTGGAAGTGACCAGGAGGGTAACGTGCTTCACCCAACAACGCATGTGCGCATGAATAAGTTTAGAGCCACTGGAAATCTTTCCTTAAATAGTGACTAGACAAACCACCGCTGGTGGACTAACTAACCAGCGGTATCTAAACATTAAAAACAAAAAATCATCTTCGTTTTTTTATGGCCTCTATAATAGTGGAAAATACTTTTGAATCGTTCTCCTTAAACGCATTATGAGTCACAGAATAATCAGAGTACTGAATATATGTTGATTTATATTTTATATATGATGAGGCGGAAATTACTAATAAAGACAATCTTATTACCAAATCTTTTTGAAGGAAAGAATCCTCCCTTCGTCCGCTAGCTTGTAAGACTCTAGAAAGAAGGCAGACTTTTAATTAAGCTAACATTTGGTGATTTGGAATGACAGGTGGGAGAGAGAGGATTGCAACTTTCAGGAGGGCAAAAGCAGAGAATAGCAATAGCAAGGGCAATGCTGAAGAACCCGGCAATTCTTCTTTTGGATGAGGCAACAAGTGCATTAGACTCTGAATCTGAAAAGCTGGTGCAAGAAGCCCTTGACCGGTTCATGATCGGTAGAACAACTCTTGTAATTGCCCATCGCCTCTCCACCATTCGCAAAGCTGACCTTGTTGCTGTGCTTCAGCAAGGAAGTGTTTCTGAAATTGGGACTCATGATGAGCTCTTCGCTAAGGGTGAAAATGGAGTTTATGCCAAGCTTATTCGGATGCAAGAAATGGCACATGAAACTGCTATGAATAATGCCAGAAAGAGTAGTGCAAGGTAGCTTTTAGGATCACAATAGCACATTTGTCTTTTTATCCTATTAGATTAGATATTCTCAAGTTGAGGGTATATTATCCAGTGACATGACAATCTATTTGCAGGCCTTCAAGTGCAAGAAATTCTGTAAGCTCCCCAATAATTGCTCGGAATTCTTCTTATGGCCGCTCACCATATTCACGCAGGCTATCTGACTTCTCTACTTCTGATTTTAGTCTATCCCTTGATGCTTCACACCAAAATTACAGGCTTGAAAAGCTTGCCTTCAAAGAGCAAGCCAGTTCCTTTTGGCGCCTTGCAAAAATGAATTCTCCTGAATGGCTTTTTGCTTTTGTTGGTTCTATAGGCTCTGTTGTTTGCGGATCTCTCAGTGCATTCTTTGCTTATGTCCTTAGTGCTGTCCTCAGTGTCTATTACAACCCAAACCACAGATACATGATCCGAGAAATAGAAAAGTACTGTTACTTGTTGATCGGGCTTTCATCAGCTGCACTTCTCTTCAATACACTGCAACACTTCTTTTGGGATATTGTTGGTGAAAACCTTACTAAACGAGTACGGGAGAAAATGCTTACTGCTGTGCTGAAAAACGAAATGGCTTGGTTTGATCAGGAGGAAAATGAGAGTGCCCGTGTTGCAGCAAGGCTCGCCCTTGATGCCAACAATGTTAGATCAGCCATTGGAGATCGGATTTCAGTAATTGTGCAGAATACTGCACTTATGTTAGTTGCTTGTACTGCAGGGTTTGTATTGCAATGGCGCCTTGCACTTGTCCTCATAGCTGTCTTCCCCGTTGTTGTTGCAGCCACTGTTTTGCAGGTTTGTTTGTTGCATTTCATCCATCCTTGCATGCTTTGGGAGTCATTTGTTATGCCATTACTCATTATGTTGATTTTTGTATAGAAAATGTTCATGACTGGTTTTTCTGGAGACTTGGAAGCCGCACATGCCAAGGCCACACAACTTGCAGGGGAGGCTATAGCAAATGTAAGAACTGTTGCAGCCTTCAATTCAGAAACAAAAATCGTTGGTCTTTTCACTTCCAACCTTGAAACTCCACTACGACGTTGCTTTTGGAAGGGACAAATTTCTGGATGTGGATTTGGGATAGCTCAGTTTGCACTTTATGGTTCATATGCACTTGGTCTTTGGTATGCTTCTTGGCTTGTGAAGCATGGAATCTCTGATTTCTCTAAAACAATCAGAGTCTTTATGGTCCTTATGGTCTCTGCCAATGGTGCTGCTGAAACTTTAACCCTGGCTCCTGACTTCATTAAGGGAGGTCGAGCCATGAGGTCAGTCTTTGAACTTCTTGATCGTAGAACCGAAATTGAGCCAGATGACCCAGATGCTATTCCTGTTCCTGACCGGCTTCGTGGAGAAATTGAACTCAAGCACATAGACTTCTCTTACCCCACTCGCCCAGATATGCCAGTTTTTCGTGATCTCAATCTTCGTGCAAGGGCGGGTAAAACTCTTGCCCTTGTAGGGCCTAGCGGCTGCGGCAAGAGCTCAGTGATTGCACTTGTACCGAGATTCTATGATCCAACTTCTGGGCGGGTTATGGTTGACGGAAAGGACATTAGAAAATACAATCTCAAGTCCCTCAGACGCCACATTGCCATTGTACCTCAAGAGCCTTGCTTGTTTGCCTGTTCTATATATGAAAACATAGCTTATGGGAATGAGTCAGCAACTGAAGCCGAGATAGTTGAAGCAGCGACCCTTGCCAATGCTCACAAGTTCATATCTGCCCTGCCAGATGGATACAAAACCTATGTTGGGGAAAGAGGAGTCCAGCTGTCAGGAGGACAAAAACAAAGAATAGCAATAGCTCGGGCTTTTGTGAGGAAGGCGGAGATTATGCTTCTTGATGAGGCAACAAGTGCTCTTGATGCTGAATCTGAGAGGTCTGTTCAAGAGGCTCTAGACCGTGCTTGCTCTGGAAAAACTACTATTATTGTTGCTCACAGGCTATCGACTATTAGGAATGCCAGTGTGATTGCTGTGATTGATGATGGGAAAGTGGCAGAGCAAGGATCTCACTCACAGTTGTTGAAAAATCACCCTGATGGGATATATGCACGCATGATTCAGTTACAAAGGTTCACACACACTCAAGTTATTGGGATGGCCCCTGGTTCAAGTTCTGCAAGACCAAAAGATGATGATGAGAGAGAAGGTTAGTTATTCATTAGAGCTTACCAGTATTAGAGGAGTATATGCCAAATACTCTTGGTGATTATTGGCATTTTTGTTTCACACTAGTATAGTTTGTATATCATCCTTCCCCTCGTTTTCCTGTCTAAGAATGTAACTCCTTGTCTTGATGATTGTTACTAAGGAAATGACAGAGACAGATATACAAAAGGAATTTAATGAATATTAAAAGATGAATTGTTCTTCTTGTAGAAAACTCTATCTTAATCCTGTTGAGATTCTGCATTGGCCTTTTTTTTTTATTTAAAAAAAATCCTGAGATGATGCAAAGTGTGATATTAAATTGCACCGACAGTGACTGCATGACTGTGAGCATTGGGTACGGCAGTGAATGCTGATATAAATCTCTATCGCTTTCCAACATTGATAGTGTAGTTGTGGCCGTGAGGATAGAGTGGTGACGAGTAGCGGCACATTTTTGCTTCTTGACAATGCCAGACGCATCACAATCAGATCCTTAAGAAAAGCCTTTCATAGCGATGCGAAATCTTGTGGTGTTGATCCCGATGAGGTGTGAGTACAAATGATAGGGTTTGTAGCCTAGAGAACTAAATTATTGAGTTAAATTCACATGGACATGTCAAGAACGTGGAAAAGTTAAATGTACATAATAAAGTGGATATCCAAGAAGAATCTAAATGCGGGAGCGGTTAGTGGTCAAGCGTGGGACGAGGCAAAATAAAGATGGGAAAATGACACGGGATTGTGTTCAACGACGCCTTGTTCCTTCCAGGACCAATCTTTGGTGACTTGTGGTTGAAGAGAAAAGGTAAGGGGAAGGGTGTGGATTGCAACATCATGTGTGGTGATTTTTAATATGATTATGCGGTTGGATTAAATTCAAGCATGGTTGGACTCAAATTGAGATAACTCTTAAAAAGATTTTTTTTTCCAATTGACTCGAACGTGAAGCCTGGTTGGTAATCACACTTCGTTTTGCTAGAACTAACGCGTATTAATCAACACGTGTGGTGTTACGGTTCATAATTCTCCGATGCATGCTATATAGGCTCATGGTCAACGTTGTTGTGAACTACAGCTTATCCCCGAGCGTGCACGTCGTTTTGTTATTCTGCTTTGACTAAAGGGCCTGTATTTATCTGTAGTATATTCGCGCGCGCTCGCGTGTGCGGACCTGTATGTATTCGTTCGTATGGGTGTTATACATATTGTTGGTGCGCGCACGCGAGAGAGAGAGTGCTCTATACATGTGCGTGGGATCAAATTTTTACTCAAAATTAATAGGCCATACTTTCTGCTGTACTTTTTCTGCCAAAACAAGGATAATTATATTAATTCAAACAATCCAAAGACAATACAACCATAAAAATTAAAAAGAAAATAAAAAAACGACATACAAAATAACAAAAATCCGCAAAGTATTAAATAAAGTAATAAACTACCCCATGCCATCTGGGCTATTAATTCAAATACACGAACGTTAATTCTATTCTATATAAATTGTTTCAGATTTAACTACGTAAAATTAGGATTGAATTACTTGTTAGCTTAAAATCTTGCTTGTTTATTTAGAAATTACTTTCCACTTTCAGTAAATTGTTATACGTATATAAAGCATACACTAATGTAATACTATAAAATATATAAAAAAAATCAAAGCCTAAAAAAACAAAAAGAAAGGAATGAGAAATGTCATGCCCAATGCTTAACTCAAAATGATGCCCAATTTGCTCTCAAATAAGGTGCTGTACTAAGCCCAAAATTTGGAGGATTGTACATCACTTTACCAAAAACAAAAAAGATCGTGCAGCTGCTTAGAAAGGCAACTCTACACCTGTTGATGAAACTTAAATTTGTCCCGACAATGTTAAGTTGAAATGTGCTTCTATGTCAATCCTCGAAGACAAGAATTGAACAACTAAAATTCATTGAAAATGAAATGGACATTTAAGTGACACCTGGGGAAATTAATTAGAGGCATGTTGTAAAATCAGGAGGTTGAGGACATATGATCACCTTCTTCACGATGCATGCTAATGTGTGTCTCATCTTCTTTAGTTTCATCACGCTCGCCTACCTTGTTAAACTAAGAGTGTAACCCAGAGGTGAAGCAAGAGAAGTATAAAATTGCACGTGAAACTAAAGGTCCACTTGTTAAACTTAAACTTTGTGATTACAAGGAAATGATGATGAGGAATAACAAGGGGAGAAAATGATGCCACAACACACTAGCTACTTCATTTATCCTGTGTTAGTATATTCTAACATCAGTTTTAAAAACAAAATAGAATCTACACCGATCATGTATTATAACTAGTATAGATATTATCACAGTCACTTTTTTATTTACAAAAATGCCACCACCTTCTATTTCTACACTATATGCACATGAATCGGTTTAGATATGAGGGTGTAAAAGGTTATTTTATATCAGTGTTTGCATCATTACATTTGAGTGAATTGAGGTAAGAGAGTCTGGTGATTCTTTTATTATATTTGAGACTTTGTATCTTTAGCATTAGCAATTGTATTTTTTAAATTCAACGAACAATTTGCTAGGAACACACACACACCTAATTATATAAAGATTACAATATATAAAATTCCCTTAAACTTTTATGTAATTACACATAACTCCCCACATCTTTAAACATTTTGAATTAACCCCTTGGTCTTTTATTTTATTTTTTCAAAGCCCCCTTGTTATTAACTTTGTTGTCTTATTAATAGAGTTTCTCATTGATGTAGCCTAGTTGGCTCAGCTTCAAATTTAATTCCAAGCTAGATTACTAATAAAGAATAGTAGCTAATCAGGATTGATCTCTCAAGAAGGTCTTAAAGTCTCAAGGTACAAGAAAAATACTTCACTTAAAAGAAACGAGTAGATATGTGAGGTTGGATTGGCTAAAAATAAAATATTTGAATTTAAAATGATATAATTTAAATTATTTTTGGATTTTCTTAATTAAAGGAAATAAACAAACTGAAATAGGAAAGAACAAGAAATAAGATGTAAAAATGCAAGTGATAATGATAGCCCCTTGAAAGTGTAGATGCCTCATCATTTGCAATAAAATAATAAATAACCTTCACTTTTCAATTAGGTTCGAAACTTGTTTAGGAATCCCTAAATTCACACTTAAAATTCACTAAAATCTTAGAAAATTAAGTGTGGTTAAGTTCCACCTGATAAGTCTAGTTAATTTCTTAAGTTACACCCTTGCTAGACCATGACTAAATCTAGTATAATTGAGAATACGTCTCACTCTTTAATTTACACAAAACGCATAATCATTACTCACTTTTGTGAATCGAGAGGATGAAATTCAAATGTTCAAGGGAATCAATAGAATAATAAAATAAAATCAATGGACAGCACAGTAATGTAAGGAATGATTAAACTTCATTAATTGAAAATGCTATATAAATTTAGAATCTCAAATTTGGCAACATTACAAGATTTAAATAGAGTAAAGCTACTAAGTAAACTCAATTAAAGAGAAGAGTGAAAGTAGTTCAAATAATCCAGTGGCCTTAAGAGCTTTACTACACCCAAAAGGGCTTAAAAACTTAGCTCTCTGTGGAAATTTTCTCTAAAATCTTATAAACTAAATTGATCATATTAGGCGTGAGGGATTAGAAATTAGTGTAAATGAATTAAAGCGTGTGAAGATGAGTGAAAATGAAACTCTGAAATCTAAAAAATAGTGAATAGTGGTGTTAATAATGAAATATATATTTGGCAAAATGAAAAGAAAATGAAGAAAATAAGCTTTGTTCAGATCTAGATAATGGAAGAAAATAGGAGAATAAGAATGAAATTTTAAAGATGGTGGCTCTCCTTGAGGCTACCCCTGGCCTTCTATTTAAAAACTTTCTTGGAGAGAAATTGAGAGTCAAGATAGATGAGTGGGGAACAAGGTAGAAGCTTGCACCATTAGATTGTGGGCGACAAGTCTGACCTAAAAAGAGAATGTATGAATTAAATAAAGTAAAACTAAAATATCTAAATTTTTTTTATCTTCTTTATCTCTTATGATATTCTTGAATTTCACTCTGTTCGTTCACTATCAAATGAACCATGATCTTGACAAAGGGTTGAGACCTCACCCTCCTATAGTCAACAAGTCAATTTTGAATCCCCTTACCCTATATAGTCAAATGTCCTATTGGCAGAAGTGTAGAACAAAATTAATGCACTAATTTAAATTCATCCATCTTAGGTGAAAAATTATAAAAAATAGAAAAATGATTTGATGTGGAAATATGGAAGAGGGTTAGTAGAAAAGAGTTATGATTAGTTTACCTTAATTTTTTGATTAGGAAAATCTAACCTAATACACTTTGAAGGTAACTAGGGAGTACAGTTAAGGTACTAAATAATAAATGAAATGGTAAATTATTTACAAACTAAAAATGATGAATTCAAATTAAACTAATGGGATCAAAGAAGAACTCATTTATAACAAAATATTAGATTCTCGCTTTTTTCAAATTTACAATTTTCAAAATTGACAAAATTGGCCTAAAACTTTCAAAAATTAAAATTTTGCCCAAAAAAATTGTAGAAATTTTCCAATTGCTTCAAAGGCCATAATTATGCTCTAAACAACTTCAAAATAATGCTAAAATTTAAGGATTAGAGGAATAAAATGATGTAATAATGTGACTTGTCACTCAAATAGATTAATGAAATACACACCTAACATGGAAAAAATATTTTAATTATTTGTCAACATGAGTCAAAGAAGAGATGTATAAATAAAAAATTATCCCTTAAAATAAGAAATTATGCATCATTAATAAGAAAAAAATATATATAATTTGTTTATAAAATTATTATAATCATACATAGGATGCTGCATAGGTGTTACGTGTCTTTTTAAACACGAGATGATAACTTTTATCAATAAAATAATTAAATAATAATAATTAGAGAGTTCGAGGTAAAAAACATACTCCTTCCGTTTAAAAAAGTAAGACATTTTTAACTGAATCTAACCCCCTAATAAAATAGTTACTTATTTTCAAACTATTCATATCTTTTCATATTTACCCCTATTAAACACCCTATAATAAATATAAAGTTACCATCAATAAAAGTATTTTTAAAAAAAGCAATGATTATATCTCGAAAGACTAAAAATGCCTTATATTTTTGAACATTCAATCTTTCAAAAAATGCCTTATATTTTTAAATGGAGGGTGTAAAAATTAGTAAATATTAATTTTAAATTTTTAAATATGAGGGTATTCTATATAACTATTTTAAAATTTAAAAGAATTTTATACATTTTAATGTTATATTCTTCATTAAAAATATAAAATATTTTTTAAAAAATTTACTTTATATTGTTTTATTGGTTGGGTAGGTTGTATTGTTTACTTTTTGTTGCTATTTGTTTTTTCTGAAGCTTGAACGGTAGGTTTTTTTTTTTGGCTGTTTTACAGGTGGCTTAACGTGTGTAATACTTTATTTTTGATAATTAATAAAACTAGTATTTCACCCGTGCAATGCACGGGTCCTCTTATAAGAATTATAATAATTTTTAATTCAACTTTTATTACTACATGAGGTTATTTAAATGAAGTTATAATTAAAAATATATTTTAAAATAATTAAAAATATATGATGGTATTACAATAATAAAAAAATTGCAATATAAATGAATTCAGAATGTGATGAATCAAGATTCAAATTCCTGTTGAGAGAAGTGACTATATTTAGTTTTCGACCATACTTAAAACTGGAATTACATCAGTACTCAATCAACACATATACACACGCATTTATTTAAATACAAATGTAGAAAACATTTCCTAAATATAATGGATATGAGTGTACTACAAAAGACATAGGCATGAAATCATAACATACACAAATGAAATACATCTAATATAATCTGCAATATATCTAACATGAATGAATGTTCAACGATTCATTTAAACAATATGCATGTTTTAGCCATTAATACAATACACATAAGGACCACGATCGTTGTTTACTCGTTTATCAACTTTTCCGCCCATGGACGTGAATGCAAACATCATGTTGTATGCTTTAATATTATCAAGAAAATTCTTACTATCATCATCTATGGAGTGAAATAGCCTCTGTAGTTGCCAAGGAGCATGCTTTGGGTTAGGCAAGTCAACTTTCCCTTGAAGACAACATAATCCAAACTTTGGATGAAGGTTAGAACAATTTTTTTCAAGTCATTCATTTATTCACATAATAGCTCCACAGTGAACACATGGATATGCTTGGTCGCCTAAATCAATGGGAGCTGAAAAATTAAAGTAATAAAATAAATTATGTTTATGTTAAACTTTGATTGTATGGATGTTATCAAATGTTTATAGATTGTCTGTCAAAAAAAATTAGACAATTAACATGCTCTAACATTATTTGTCACGTAATAATCAACTAACTTCTATTGTCACATGAAAGAAAATTTAATTGCAAAGTTTGTGTACTCAATGATCTATTAATATTAGTTCATTGCATAAAAATTAACTTGATGAGAATCCCATCTCATGAATAAACCTTCAAAATATATAGTATATTATTGAAAACATTTAACAAAATTAATGCGTACCAAATACCAATTATTAAACCTTGTACTCAAACACTTACAACTAACAGGGGGTTCAACTCCAAATTGTCTGTGGGTGTTGGATGTAGAGCATGTATGTTGAAGCACTGTAATTCATCCAGATACATTAGTAGGGATGAATGGATATATAACATTAAAATTTCATTCAAAATAAACATCTCGATCATATTTAACTAAGGCAATGTAACCCAATTGTTGAACCATCAAAAGTCAAATAAAGTACAATGCACATTTTAATTCTTTACAAATTTTCACATTATTGGAGCATGAAATGTTATGCAATGTGAATTTTCTACAGTTTCGAGGTTAATTATAAATAACATCTTATTATAAGAAACCTACCATTAGTGACATTGTATAAGGGAACTTTATGGGAGTGGCTACAAATGCTCGTTGGAGGTTTTTCCTTGTTGATTGGTTGCACTGAATCTTACATCAAAGAAGATGAAGAGGAAGAAGTATAAATACAAATGTGCAAGATATTCACATTTCAAATAAATTAGTTGAAAGCATATGACGGAGCAAGGATATAATACAAAAGGATTTGACAGGAAGTTTTAAGCCAAAGGCCTCACTTGTTATGCCATTCCTAGCAATAAATGTCCTCGTTGTTTGCTTTCTTTTTCTTTTAAGATAGAAACCTATTGTTGTCTCGCAATTTTAGATGATGTGATATTTTTTGAGGTAAAGAAAGATTAAAATGGAAAAGTTAGTCATACCCAGCAATTAAATTCAAAAATTCAAACATTAAAATTAAAACAAATGATAAATTAATATTTTAGTCTCATTGTTTTTCTTTTTTCACTATTTAAAGATAAAATTGTCGAGTGAATATTCAATGATCTAATTGAAAAATTAAGGTGAAATTTGTTACAAAAACCAAAATTCCAAAAGGAGCATTGCCTAAAAAAACGGGATTGTTCAAAAACATATATAACAATATCAATTTAAAATTTATGAAAAGATACTTTATTTGTAAAAGATAAAAAAGTAGTGGCCTGCAGTGTTGGGATATAAAATATGTGATATTCTTGAACATAGGAAGAAAGAAAACAATAGTGAAGTATGACACGTTTATATGACATTAGACTGAAGAGAATATCTGGCAAATTAAAAAGCGTTTTACAATTTAATTTTAGGTAATATTTTAATTACATCTTCATTATCTTTAGAATTATTTACTTCCCCAAAAAAAAGTGGAAAAGACAAGTGAATGCCAATAAATAATTTTTTTCAAATTAAAAGATTCTAATTTGAAATAATTTCTCAATTAATGAACAATTTAAAATTTTAATTTTAAAAATATTTTATATATCTATATAAATAATACCTATTCCTATATAAAATTATTATTTTTAAAATTACCAAAAACCGCTTTCCTTCTTTATCCTTGATATTGATCTCAAATATAACTTTTTGAATATTGTCGTTTCGCGAGTAATTTTGAATTGATATAATAATTTTGTGAATAATAATTTAGATCATTTTCTTGAAAATTAAATCATATCAATAGTCAAATTAAAATTGAATTAAATTATTAGTTATTTTTTTATACCAATGTTATTATAATCGTGTGAATTAATAGAACACAATTTTGTGAATCAATTTATTTTTTCTCAATTTATAAGACGGTAATTTGAAAATATAACTTCTCTCCTGTGATCTCAAAATTTAAAATATAATTTCACAATTAATTCACAAATTATATTTATATATGTCCATCTATGAAAAAGGTTAAAATAGAAAACTAACCTTTGTTGCAAGCAGAATCAAGAGATGCATTCGTCTATTTCCTTTTACCCATTTTAACTGTGATAACATATATAGCATAATAATCTTTCTCAAGAAAAAATTCCATAAGCTACAATTTAATAGGATTGAAGAGGTTATTCATATAAAGTATTATACAAAATTAAAGAAGCTAAATGATGTATACCTCCAATTATCTAATATAATAGCTTAGATGCTTGTTACTATAGGCAATTCTTTGATTCATTGAACATGTAGAATTCTAGTTCACACGTAGCAACAACACAATGATGAAAATGATTATCAAAACCAGCCAAATGATTTTTTTTTCAAAAAAAAAAAGTGTTGGTACATGAAGTTTAAATTTCACATTTATTCATGTTTTTTTTTTACCAACACACATTTATTCATGTTGAAAATACAAACTTAATGCTACAGTAATGAATAAAGGAAGGCGAAATGGTGGTTAAAAGGTTATAATGAACAAATACCAGAGAAGGAGAAGAAGACGAAGGAAGAAGCGCTTGTGTGGCTAATAGCCAACTCACAACATGGCCATATTATCTCCGAAGGTGGTTACTAAGGTGCCCATGATGATTTAATAAAATTTTTAAAAATAATGCAAAATATCAAAAAACGTGGCAGCTAATTTGACTATAATTTAAAATTACTAATTTATAATAAATATATTTTGTTTAAATTTTGCCAATAAAAAATATGTTGTTTAATTAAATTTCATGGTTTGTTGAGATGAATATATCTGTTATTATATATCTCTTTATTTTATTTACACATATATTTATTATATTTATATAACCATATTCTCCATGATTTTTATTTTTCAATGCACATTTACCTCATAACTTGAACTTTTTTTCTACTGCTTTTAAGTGCCACATCAGGTTAACTTCCTTAACCCATGAAGTCTCAATGTGCGACCCACATCCCCTCAATGTCTCCATTAACTGTCATGATAATGTGCACGCACAAAATAAAAGCTTTAATTTCACAGAATAAATATCTCATAAATTATATATTTGTAGTGCATATTAGCATAGACATTCACACACCTAGCAAAATCAACCAAATTAATATATAGAAATATATAACCAACACACACAAAGAGTTCGCTTACAAGATGTTCGATAGCCTACTAAACATAATTTGCAAATAAAACATAATTAAAATTAAATTTTAAACATACATCACATATATACATAATAGTCCATCATCCAAAATGGCATACTCTTGGTTCTCTTAGAGCGCCTAAATGGAACACATGTTGTAGGACTACTACTATCAGCAGATTCATCACTTGCTTCTACCACCTCGCTCTTGATTCCATCAGATGCTACAAGTCCAGTAATATTGTCAAGTTCATCATTTGCTTCTACTGCCTCACTCTTCACTCCATCAGATGCTATAAGACCACCAATATTGTCAAGTTCATCATTTGCTTCTACTGCCTCACTCTTCACTCCATCAGATGTTATAAGAGATGAGAAGTCAAACTATCTTTGACTCTAGTTCAAGCACCTCTTCACAGTGGTAGTGCCGACAAATTCTGGAGGAGGACACCACCATATAGGAGATGCTTTGGAGTATTCAATGGCGAGCAAGGCAGCTTTCTTGAATAACTCATCAATGTCAGAAAATGATGGATTCACGGTGAGTATTGAAGAATAATAAGTTCTTGCAATCATTAGTGCACTCACTCAGTTTTTATATATGAGACTTGCTATCTTTATCTCCAACAACCCACACGATCACATAAACACCCACGTTTACAACTATATGAGAGAGGGGAGATAATGGAACATGGGAAATTCACTTTATTTAAATGTATAGCTGATTGATGATGAGAAATAATATCATTATATAGTCAAAAATATTTGTTAAAGAAATTATGCAATTAGAAATAAATGATGTACATAAAACCATATTTAATAAGATTAATCATTATTAGGCACCACATTTAATAGATATATAATTGACTCAAAAATGGAAAAATTTTAAAATTTATATAGTCAAATAAATATGTAACTACCCAATTCTTGTGAAATGTAAATACATGTATAGAAAAAAGCATTTATTAACAGTTAATTAATTAATTATATAAGATAAAGTTGATATAATAATTGCACTATCTCTAAAAAAATATTAAAATGACATGGGTATAATTTTTTATAAAAATTTTTTAAAATTTAAATACACACCAAATCTTAGTCGTTAGAAGGAATTTATATTAGGAAATTCTTTCTTAAATTAAATTCCAAAAATATAGGGATCACTATTATTAGGAGGGTATGGTATATATTAAATCAAGCAACATGGGGATCATGATATTATATTATTTTTAATAAAATACATTAATTTAATCAATTATAGTTGGCTCCCAAATTGATAATTTTATAGATAAAATTACATTAATAATTTTTTTATAAATAGCAATAATATGCTTGAATTTGAAAAACTCCCAAATTGAATCAAACATCAATCGTGGAGTCTAGGAAGCTATTGGAATTCAACCAGTCACATATAAATCAAAATCTAAAATTTAGAATCAATAACTCAAAGTGATTTGTATTAATTTAGCACCATGATCCCGACATTAGTTGATTATAAAATCCACTTATATATGAAAATTAAAAATTAAAAAAAATCTAACTTGAATTGTGGAGTAACGAATTTATTGGGATATTACCAACTAACATTTAAATCTAATCTAAAGTATAGAATCAATTCAAGTTAATTTGAATTAATTAAAAGAGAATTTTATATTAAATTATAAGATGTAGTCATATATATGAAATAAGAATTAAAAATTAAATTAAACCAAATCCTACAGGAATTGTGGAGTTAGGAATTGATTAGAATATTACGAACCAAAGTTTAAATAACCATCAGAGTAGGATATTGTTGGAATGAAGGATTAATGGAATAAAATTATGTTCACAGATTAAAATTAATTTTGGAAGCAGAATCCTACGTGGCTTTATAGAATCAAGGTATTTGAAATATTACTAAATTGGGCAGTATTTTTTCACAGAAAGAGGAATCGTGGGATTAGGAAATTATCTGTTAATTACTCAATTCATAAATCATATATATTTAATTAAATTATAAATGAGAATTATATTAATTAATAACATATAAAGAATTTAATGTAATTATTTTATTAAGTCATACGTTTATAATTCAGTTTTTATTTGTTTATTTATATTAATTTGCTATTAGAATGATATAATACTGAATAACTGACCATATCTGAAAGAGGAATCATTGGGTTAGGAAGTTATTAGATCATGGGTTAAGAAGTTACTGAAATAAAGGAATAAAAATAAATTATATTCATGAATTAAAAATAATTTTGTTACCACTGCAACTTCAATCGCAGAGAAGACAGAAGCACTAGCTTAAACACGTTGAATGGCTTAGACCAGGGGTGGGATTCAACTAAAAGAAGCTGACTTTAGGGCTTCAAACTGAAACTCGAGATCTATCTTCTCTTCACTTGCTGTAACAGCAGACTGATGAATTTCATTACGAGTTAGATCATATGGACTGCTACGAAAAAGTCATGGGTGATCATTGGTCCGATGCTTCGGGCGAAACCTATTCCCAGGGTGTGACGGGCGGTGTGTACAGGGCCCGGGTACATATTCACCGCGGCATGCTGATCCGCGATTACTAGCGATTCCAACTTCATGTTCCCGAGTTGCAGAGAACAATCCGAACTGAGGCAATCTTTCCGGATTCGCTCCGCCTTACAGCCTTGCTTCCCATTGTAATTGCCATTGTAGCACGTGTGTGGCCCAGCCCATAAGGGCCATGCGGACTTGACGTCATCCCCACCTTCCTCCAGTATCTCACTGGCAGTCCCTCGTGAGTGCGGCATGCACCTTTTAGTTTGTTTCGGAGCCGTTTTGGCGGGGCGTACTAAACCCACTACGTACCACACCACCGGGCGGCTCGCCTGAATGCCGAGTCTTTCTCCTTAGCCAACCAACTCGACGTCGTCGTCACCTGCAAGATAAGGCCAAAAACTGGACTTTACTAAACAAGCGCCATTAGCCCTCGCCTTTGATCTGATAGGGCGCTCGAGCGACCCATTACGTTAGAAGGCCTCTCCAGCTTATTCGATAGGGGCGAGCTGCTCCGCTCCTTTCTATTTAGTAAAGCGCGCTAGCTGCAATCAAAAAACAAACAGCGCACAAACGAAAGTGCTTCGAATTCGAAAGGCGCCGGCTCCCTTCTTACTGACAGCTACGTGCTGGCACTCAATTAGTAGCGCTGGCGCGTCACTCGGCTCCTCGGCTCACTTCGGTTCAAAGACTTTCTCCTTAGGCGCATGTCTCAGCAACACAAAACGAGGGTTTCGCTCGTTATAGGACTTGACCAAACATCTCACGACACGAGCTGACTTCCCCCTCTGCTGGTCGCTTACGTTCATATCCTCAAAACTATTACTACATACCATAAAACAATATAACTATTTTAAAATTTAAAAGAATTTTATACATTTTAATGTTATATTCTTCATTAAAAATATAAAATATTTTTTAAAAAATTTACTTTATATTGTTTTATTGGTTGGGTAGGTTGTATTGTTTACTTTTTGTTGCTATTTGTTTTTTCTGAAGCTTGAACGGTAGGTTTTTTTTTTTGGCTGTTTTACAGGTGGCTTAACGTGTGTAATACTTTATTTTTGATAATTAATAAAATGGACTGTTTTGGTTTAAAAAAAAAAGTTGAATGTCAAAAATAAAAAAATATTTTTAATATTTTAAGATATTATTATTTTATATTTTTAAAATGAGTGGATAAATTATTTTATATTTATTATTGTTTGTGGGAAGTTAAAACGCGATGTTATCATCTGTCATGATCTTCCTTTTGATTTTTTGATTCTTTTTTTCGGGGTTAATAACTTTGGGCGCCATGCGCTTTCCATTATTACGACTCTTCCGCTCCGGTTTCCTGTATCGAGAGGTCAGCTTATGCTGTTCTAAACCGCGAACCCTGCATTAGGGTTTAGGGTTTTGGTGGGGCTTAATTCGGAAGGATACGACGAAGAAAATGGGAAGTGGGTCGACATTGGCGGGGAAGGAAGTTCCCATCATCAGTAACGATGCCGTCAAGTGGATTGAATTGTCCGTTCCTTCTTCTCCCAACAGTGCCGCCACTGCTGATGACAGTGGGACTGCCACTCCTGGACCTCCCAATGAGGACCGCGCCTCTTGCTTTGTCATTGGAAGTCCTTCTACTTATCTGATATGGTACGCTTCCTCTTCCTGTCCTCTTGTCAATTTCTAGCTCTACCTATGCTGTCTGCTTCGTAGCATGTCTATTGCATTCTTCAGTTAAAAAAAAAAAAACTGACGCTATTACTAACAACCATCATTGTGGATTCTTCTCACAGGAGAATTCACAAAACGCAGCCTCAAGCATTAGAGTTGCTGGAGATCCGTGCTTCCCAAGAATTTCCTAAAACTGGATTGAGGTTCACTTTCGCTGACGCGCTCTGTCCATTTGCTTTCATCTGCAAAAATGAGGTTATACATTCATTATACATCACACTGCATGCATTTTTGACCCAATATAATTGGGTGATATTTTGTTTTATTGATCACTTGTATGCCGTCGACATTATCCTGTAAGCTATTTGACTCAATTGACGCTTTTGTTAATTGCAGATTACTGCCAGTTCTAGATTCCCCTTCTTGCTTTATGTATTAACTGTATCTGGGGTGGCTTACCTCTTGAAAATTAGAGATATTTCTGCATATGCTTCCTGCTCCGTCTTCCCAACTCACGAGCTTACAGAGCTTAATGTGCGCGATTATTCTAATCAAATGCCAGTGACTGCGGTGACTGCGACTTCCGGGTGTCTTGCTGTTGGCAGAAATGATGGTTCTGTTTGCTGTTTTCAGCTCGGTGTACTTGATCCAAATGCTGCTGGTATGATTAACTTTGCTATTTACTTTCAAGTATTGATATGTGCATTAGCTGGCTTGTTTCATCCCCCGTCTCTTGGCTTTTTTCATTGCAATTCATAATATTGCAATTTGCATATCCTCTGGGTAATTGAGTTTGCATTCGTGTGACTTCTCCCTATTGATGTGGAGTGGTTCCTCCTAAACGATTTCATATTGCACATTTTATCTTCCATGCAGTTGCCCGAGTTTCTTTTTACCACTTTGATGATCAGCATCGCTTTTCTTGTCGTGGATTTCACTGTGAAGCATCAATGTTATTTTTCTCTATATCTGGAGCCTTCTCTATTTAACTTATTTCTTGCGGTGGTTTATAATGCATCTATGTTTCCCTGAAGGATTTGTGGTTGAGCTTAGAGATGAAGCTGGAATCAGTCGATTGTGGGGCCTTATGTCAAGGTATTGTTTTTTTAGAGATATTAATTAATATTGAGTAATCAAAAGATGTTGTATTATTGAACATGGGGTATATTTTTTTTTTAATTTTTCCAGTCTTTTGGTATCTCCTATTTCTTGGATTTTTCAATTTTCAATTGCATTATGATTTATGAATTGTACACTATTCACTGAACATGTCTTATAGGGGTAAAATGGTGAGTTTGGTACAAGACATGGTGATGTACGAGCTTCATGGTAAAAGATTCCTATTTGTACTTCATTTGGATGGATTACTACGCGTTTGGGATCTCGCATGTAATTCCAGGGTCTTTAGTCATACTTTGGGCACTACAACCATGACAGGTAGTTTCTAGTCCTAAACTTTGATCCTGTCTTTATATTCTTTTCTGTTTATCTTAGACATGCGTTTTAAACAAGTGCGGCTCTTTAATATTAGAAAGACTATTATCATTGGTTTTTACGGTATTAACGTCCTAAAAAGTGGGATAAATTAGGAAAGCTGCAGCAGGCATTGCAGAAGCACTTGATTTGAGGATTTCAAGATCTAACTTCTAAATTTTGGAATTGAGAGCAGAAAAGGGTATGATAGAAATGGTGGATTGTGTGGGGGAAGTTTGAAGGTCATGTTGTGACCGGAGTTGATGTCAAACCTGGTTTCTTAAAGATGAATTCAAAACTTTTTATGCCTTCTTTTTTGCATCTCGTGATTTTGCATATGTTTGCAGACTTTTAAAGATGATTAACTGGATGATTTAAAAGGGAAACTAAAGTTCAGCTGAACAAATTCTTTATATGTGGTGGAAAGAAAAGGGGAGATTTATATTTCTTATAGTACTCAAATGCTTGTGGAAGGGCTTTTGGTTTTTTTTTTTTTTTTTTGGGTTGGTGTTGCTTAACAATTTCCTTTTTGAGTGATGATACATAATGCCTCTCTCACTTTTATCATAGAGCTTAAAATACAGTTGAGAATGTATTACAATCTTTCCTTTTCTCTAGTTAATGATAATATCATGCATTCCTTTCCTACTGTTTACCCCACTTACAGAGAGTTATGTACTTATACCTCAACGTTCTGTGATTCAGGCGCTAGCTTTATGAAATTATGGGCGGGTCAACCTTGTTTGGATTCAAGTACAATTCCATTAGCAATTTTGTACTCACATACATCGGTATGAAACTTATGGTTTCAAAATCAATTGATATTGATAAAAACCACTTACACTTATATTTTATCCTTGTTATGTTCTGTTAGTATATACACCAGAAGCTTTGTGGCTTGATACCTAGAGTTTTCATTTGAGTCATGCATCATCTAAACTCTTGAAAACTGCATAGGTAGCTGATCTTTGTTAAATAAATGTGTCTAAAGATGTTAATCATCTCATGTTCAAACTTCAAAGTGAGTATGTACGTCTTATTGGCCAAAGTAAATATATCTATAATGTCATCTTATCATTTAGCATAACTGATACGAATTTGAGCCTGGTTAATAAAAATTACTTTAGTATTCACTAGCCAACTTGAATCAGATTAGTTGGCCTACTGAAACTAATTTGTCACTTTTGGAATGAGAATACAAAAAATGACGAAGTAAGTTGTAATAATAATTTCATTTGGGTAGATGTAGTTTAAATTGATTTTAGAAGAGTTACATTTTAACATTTAAATAAGGAAAATAGAAAAGAAGTACAAAGTTCTTGTGGTAGAACTCATGAAATTGAATTTGCCAGTTTTTAATTTTCTTTGTTTTGTCCTATTAAGATAATAGCATCATGGTTTACCTGATAAACAGTGGCATTTGATAGTTACAAATTTATTGTTAATGGATAGGGACTAACTAGGTTGGTTCCTGAGACTTAAGTATATCGTAGTGCATTCCATATTGGCATGGGACTTACGCATTTGATGCTACTTTGGTCTATATTAAATTCAAAACAATTCAAGTTCAATTAATTTACCTAACAACTAGATTTATCACCCATCTTTGCCTCATTTTCAAGCAAGCAACCTTGTCAGGAAAATTATTTAGTCAAGCTTTGGGCTTGCTTCCCAGTCACCATGTGGTCA
This sequence comes from Prosopis cineraria, assembly GCF_029017545.1. Classification (NCBI taxonomy): domain Eukaryota; kingdom Viridiplantae; phylum Streptophyta; class Magnoliopsida; order Fabales; family Fabaceae; genus Prosopis; species Prosopis cineraria. Next base: position 41,513,155 of record NW_026555334.1, read on the forward strand.
TTGTTTTATCTAATTTCATTGTATTTTTGTGTCACTTTGGCTGTAGGTTTGAATCCCTTATCTTGTTTAATAAACTGTCAAGGAGATTTTTTTTTTTTTAAAAAAGGAGCTGTGTTTGTGCTTGTCACTTGTTGGACACTTGTATTGGACACAACAAAATATTTAAATGGCTCCAAGATACCTTGGATTTTGTGATGTTGCTGCGTCTCACTTCTGTGTGTTGCAAACCATGCCATGAGCCTGTGGAACTCATGTTAAATTAGAACCATACTTTATATAATGCGCACACTTTTTTGTACTTCTATTTCAAAATAGTGAGACATCATTAGGATTTTATTTGACATCTCAAGTTGTGAAAGATAATCTGTATTGTCCTTTTGGAGACTGTAATGTATAATAGGTATGATTAATAAACATTATTGTTTTTTTTAACCTTTTGATTTGCTATAATTCTCGATTATTGATTTTTTTGGGTCTACATTGAAGGACGAAAGCTTGGAGATGATCTCTATACACAATATCCAATATAATTTTAGTGAAAGAATAATTTTCTCAATGAAGTCTTCTGTACAAAATATTTCTTTGGAGGAGGTATATTGCTGGCCCCCTCATGTTAATTTGATTTAAGCTATTAGATGTGACTTTCCATCTGCACCAAATGTCATACATCTGTAGTTTTTTTCCAGGGAGGATGCGTTGATGTCAAACTAACTTCAGACAAGATATGGATACTAAAGGATGATGAACTACTATCACACATGTTTTCTGCAAATACTGATGAGTATGTGACCTTTTTTGAGCTTGTTCCTATCAATCTGTTTAATTGACTGCCGCTCCATAGTAATTGTAGTATAAACTGAATATTCAATCTCCAATGATTTTAAGTAGTCTGGTGTTAAATAAAGATGGTAGTAAGCTGTTCATTTTTTTTTGGGGGCTAAAGCAGTTGGTTTTGAGCTCAAATATAGCTGAAGTTTGGTCCTTGTATGGTGACATTGCACCACACCTGTCAAATAGTTGAGGTCTTCTATTTATTTGTTGATATAAGTAAGATAACTTAGTTTGCTGTTAAATGACTTTGTTATGCATGTGGGTGATTCGCTAAATTCGGAATGTGACTGTTCAAGCTCAATTAATTACCCTATCTTGTCAGGGAAGAAGAATTTCTTATGCATTACAAGAAGAGTTTGTGGCTGATCAACTATTTCAGGGTTCAGATCATCTTGCAGATGAAATTTTGCAGATTTCACATCTATTATTTTCATCTTCCAAGGTATTGGCTTACGTGGAATCTTCCATTATCTTTCTAAAATTTAAAGCCAGTCATCCAAGGCATGATTGAAGAGTGCTGCTGGAGATTTTCTTTTTCCCTGGTCGGGCAGGGGGTAGGGGGGCACACGATGGTTATCCACTCTGTTGTTGTTTGGATGTTACAATCTCATTATGGGTTTTGAAGGGTGAAATTCCAAGATTATTTTTGTGATTTTAACCCTTTGAGGAAAAGAAGACAAGGGGAGAGGGTTCATAAAAATGGAAATGGTTAAGAATTAAATTAACCCATTTTAAAACACCCTTGGAGTGGCTTTAAAAACTAGGTTCTAAGGGGTGGGCTAGGATGGGCTTCAAATCACCCCATCTCACCCTATTCCAAGGGCATTGGGTGCACATGAATGTTATTTAAAATGGTACTTGTGATGTCGTATCATTTAATTTGATGGGTTTTTTACTACATGATTCTAAGCAATAATTTAACTAATGCAATACGAATGTAAAATGTGCAAGTCCATGGTGAAGCAGACTCCATTTGTTTCCAGTGGAAACATGCCTTGCACGCTTAATATCCTTGTTTACTTCTCCAGTGATGAGCAGCAGAAACTTATCCCTCATTTTCTGTAAAGTAAAAGGGACGAAGACGAAGAGATGTTACTTGTTGAACTAAATGGATAATTAGGAGAATTGTAGTATAAAGGCCAGTTAGGTAATTAGAGCAAGGGGTATTTAGGGAATTTGATTTTAATTAGCAAACTATCCACACCTCTGTTGTGATGAGTAGGGGAGATATGCAGTTGTAATGTGTCTGAATGAATTTAGTGTCTTGTGATATGGTTTTCTGTTGGCTTGCCATGCATCAACTGCCAGTATTTTACTTCTTTTGTTAAAGATATTACTCACAATTATTACTCCGTGCTATTTCTGCAGGATGATATGGTGCCTTTTGTATCTTCAATTTTCTTACGCAGGCTGCTTCTTCCTGGTGTGCATCATAATTCTGTTTTGCATGCAACTCTTATCAAGTATAAAAAGCACTTGGTGGAATCTGAGTTCCAAGCGTTAACTACAAATGGACTAAAAAAGGAGATACTTTCAGCTATTGAACATGAGGTTGTTATCTTCATATCTGGAAAACATTTCTTCTCATTCTTGTTGTTTTTCCTTCAGTGTTGGGAAGGATCAATCTGGCGTATTAAAAATGACAAGATTCCTCTGATAGGTTGGAACTGAAAAGATGCCCATATTTCAATGCTGGAAGTATTTCTGTGCCCACTACTTCCATAATTGGTGCAAGATCAATGCATCATGTGGCTTGCTCATTGACTCCTCTACTAATGCGGTTGGTTTAATTAGAAAAAGTTCAATATCACTTTTTCGGTCTCTGGAAGATATTGAGCGGATTATAGAAGGTAATTATGGTCACTTCTCTGTACCTCCTTTTTTGTCCAAGTTTCTTTTTTGTACAAAACAAATTCTAGCTTTTCTCCCATGGCTGGATTGGTAGTTCTGGTTTGAGTGCAGAGCGAGGAAGATAACCCATTTGGTTGAAGGTTCAATAAAAAACGAGGGTACTATTTGGAAGTTAGCATGTTACAATGATGTGGGGTGGGATATTCCTCTTATAAATGAAAAGGAAAGATAAAAGAGAAAGTGGAGGGGGTTAAACTCCCTAATTTAGAGAGGCCGTCAAAAGATCCAAATCCACATCACCCCAATGTTAATCTATCCTGCTGATCAAGCCCTTCTTTTTGTTCACTTAATTACATGCTCATTATTTTATGTACCGTGATTTTTCTTTCTTTCCTCAATTTTTCTTCCATTCATATTCTGTGTCTTTTCAGGAGAAGGTGGTGATCTCACAGGTCTTGTGGATTTACTTGATGATGATCTTGAGCATGAAATTCCAACAGAATTGATCAGATGTGTTTTGAGTTTTAGCCAACAGTTGGGCAAAATGGCTTCTTCTATATTTTATGAGTCACTTCTAAGTAGCCCAGCTATCTCTTCTGAAGATATTATTAATTGTATAGTGAAGATTCTGGAAACTGGATATGGTTCATTGGGTCCAGTTGTCCATGCATCTGTTCCTGGGAATGAAATAATTCTGTCAAAGGAGCTTGCAGATCATAGAAATCTGAGGAGGCTTTCTATTGATATGTTCTTATCTCTTCAAGGGTTGTACAAGAAGGCTGCATCATGGGGCAGGATATTAGATGTAATTGAGGGTTTTCTGAAATTTTTGGTTCCACATAAAACTGTGCACAACTTTGATTTTGAAAAATCGTCAAATGTCAATTCATCCGTTGTAGTCCATGCTACTTATCAGGTTGCAAAGGTGATGTATGAGTCTGCCTGGGACTTTCTTTTATTCCTAAGCTATCTATTGGACATCAGTGGGCAGGTCAGTGTAAACTTGTTTTTGTTGTTAATGTTGTTTTCCTGCTTGTAGAATTTATTGTTTCCCCATTCTTTTAACATATTTTATGGGGGCTAAGCTGCACAATAGTTTTTATAGCATTTGTAGCAACTTATGTTGTTGCACCATTTATTGCTGATTTTTTTGGTTGCTTTTGCAGATCCATATGTCACATGGTGATATAACCAGAATACAAACTGAGTTAGTTCCTATGCTTCAAGAAACTATTTTTGAGTGGCTAGTTGTCATCTTCTTTGCTATCACACCATCTGCACCAACTGTAATTGAGGATTTTAATTATAAACTCTCTTCATTACAAATCGGTAGGTTTATGATGTATCTTTCTTCTAATCACCACATTATCGAGTTTAATATGATGAAATTGGATTTAACAGTATGAGGAATGGGGGGGTTACATTACACGTCTTCTTTTCTACCCTTATAAGGTTAAAAACAAAAAAATTGAAGGCTTTCATAAAGCTTACTATAGAATTGTGCTTGTGTCCTAAAAGAAAAATTAAGTCTTAAATTGACCATAACTCTGGGCCCTTTAGAATCTGTAATCTAGGGCAAGTTAGGTCTTATTGCAATTAAGCTTTTCAACAGTTAGATGCTTTGAGCCATTCGACAAATTGGGTAAAACTAGCATTTTGTGGCACATGGGGATGCTATTGTACATGGTTCAATTATCAAATGTAAATTTTGAAAAGGTTGAATGCCTTGTATTATAATTCCGCAAAGGGTCAAAGTGCATCATACTAAAATATTTTAGTCCTTATTATGTTCAGATTTTCAGTTATACCCAATTCTTGCTGCCCTGGCGATGTTGTTGTGTAAAAATAAGTCACATAGAGCTGACTTACACATCACGATGTGTTCAATTTTGTCAGTTAATCCACACGAATTATATCTGGGTTGAATAGCATGCATTTTAATTCCGTCAACCACTCTTTAATAATGCAGAAAAAGTACATCTTATGCTCAATAATTAGAACATCTCAAAATTGCTTATTTATACACAGGGATTATAGAATTGAAGACATGCATTTTCCTGCTAATATAGTGTTTGATCATTCTATTAATGATGCAGACAACATGGGAAAACGGTCATGGAATGAGAAGCTTGGAAGATGTGACTTCACACTGGCTTTTATCTTCTTGCTGAATGCTAGAAGTTCATCCGTGGATGGTAATCAGCTTTCTTCAGAATCTTTTTCAAATATGCTTGGCATTGTTGTCAAGATTAGAGACTTTGTCAGTTGGATAATCTATGGCCAGTCTGGAGGATTTTCTACCTTCTTGAGCCGTTCAATTGATCTCTCCTTTATCCTTTTCAAGCATGGGCAGTATGGTGCTGCTGAGGTTTTTTTCTTTTCCTTTTCTTTTTCCTAGAGTGATAGTTCAGTGCTTTTTATATTTCCTCACTCCTGATTTATCTTGACTGAAATTATCTGATACTTTAATTTCAAAAGCAATTGCTTACAATGGCGGAGGCTCATTTACACAAAGAGAAGACGTCCCAAAGTATTCAAGAAGCTGATGGTGGATGGTGCATACGACAGCATCTTCTAGGTTGCGCCCTTCTTGCACAGGTGCAGTGTGGATTGCGTGGCACTCTGAAAGAGAAAAAGGTCTCTGACGCTGTTTGTTGTTTCTTCAGGTAAAATAATTTAAATGAATATCACCTAAAAAAATAAATGGGGTATTTCTTTTTTCTTTTTTTAATTCAGTGTATTATGTGGTCTTGCATTAATAGAGAATTAATTTGCCTGATCTGGCTATTGGCTTCTACAAGCTATTGGATGAACTTGAATTGAATGACTTCTTCCCCTTCTTTTAGGCATTCCGCACTGTATTGGCTGAAATTTTGTACTGAATATGATTTTGGGCATATTGTTGTGTGGTTAACTTTTTTGTGGTTAAACTCTTCTTTTGCCTTTTCTTTTCTGGCTGGACAGAGATTTTTAAACATAATCATGCCATGGTTTCCAATAATTCCAAGGACATTGTTTTTCTCAAGGGAATTCTGATTGTGATTTGCAAAGACATTGGCCAACCCTATCATGCTGATTTTTTTTATACCCGGTTTTAGTTCTGACTTTGTTTTTTAGATTTTTCTTGAAATTTCTAGCATGACTTTTGATGATTTCTTATTCTCCGACAAGTTCTAAATTTTGCTCTCTAATTTTCTTCTTATATAAAAGCAATATATCTCTTTTTTTTTTTACGCTCATTCTAAAAGTTTTTCAATTCAATTCAGGTCTTCATCTGGGAATGGTGCATCTGAGGCTTTGCAGAGTTTGCCACATGACATAGGATTGCCATATCTTAATTTTGGTGGGTTTATTAATGCACAAGCTGCAATAATCTGAAACATACAAGCAATCTCAGATTTTAGTTGCTTCTTAGATTACCCCCTTCTCTTTTTCTTATGCAGGTGGCTTTGCATCAATTGCTGCATGGAAGCTTCAGTACTATCAATGGGCAATGCAATTATTTGAACAGTATAATATTAATGAAGGTGCTTGCCAGTTTGCTCTTGCTGCACTTGAGCAAGTTGATGAAGCTCTATGTGTGAAAGATGAGAAGCACATGAGTGACTCAACTGAGGAATCAGCAACAATGATCAAGGGACGTCTATGGTCGAATGTCTTCAAATTTGCCTTAGATCTTGGCCACTATTCTGATGCATACTGTGCAATAATTTCAAATCCCGATGAGGAGAGCAAATATATCTGCTTGAGACGTTTCATCATTGTCCTTTATGAACAAGGTGCTATCAAGGTTGGTTACACTATGAAGAACTTTTCAGACTTAACTTTTTCAATCAGCATGTGATTGTTGTTTGGTCAAATTTTGACTTCTGGTTTTTAGGTTAAAATGATTGAGAGATTGAATTTTTGGGTTGGGGGAAGCTTAAAAATGTCTACATTATGTGCATATGTGTTCAATCAAGCATGTGTGCAGGTCCCAATTATGTGCAACTGTCCTTTTTTATTTGGCTCTAGGTCTAATTACTGAAATGAGCATATACGAGAAAAAGTGAGTGTGGCATCTATTGAGAGGAAGATGGTAGAAAGTTATTTGAGATGGTTTGGCCATGTATAGAGAGGGCCATGTGAGGTACCAAAAAAAAAAAAAAAAACTCTTATGGAAGTTGTTGAATGAGACCTCTTGTATAACAATATTTCTAGAAGTTTGAATAATGATAAAGCACAATGGCGTTATTCAAACTCTATAGTCGATCTCACCTAGTGGGATAAGGATTGTTAAATTTGTTTGTATGACCAAAAAATCCATTAACTTTGTTTACTAAAATTTTTACTAAAATTTTTCTAGTTTCTAGTGAAAAGTAGCTTAAATGTTGTACTAGGTTTAATTTGTGAAGCATTGTAACTTTTTGTCTAATCATTCTGCTTGAGCTGTCCCCCCTCCCCCTGGAAATTTTGTAGATAGTTCACAGGCATCGATTTGAATTTCCCTGTGCTCTTAATACTTATTTTGTATTTGTAGATTCTTTGTAGTAATAAGCTTCCCCTCACTGGTTTAATGGAGAAGGTAGAGCAGGAGCTTGTTTGGAAGGTATAGACCTTGACTGAGTAGGTTGAGTGCTGTAAAAATTATAGTTTCTGAGTTAATATTTAGAATTTTGTTGTGGATATAGGCTGAAAGATCAGATATATCAGCAAAGCCAAACTTGTACAAGTTGCTTTATACATTCCAAATGCATCAACATAACTGGCGCCGAGCAGCGAATTACATGTACCTCTATTCAGCTCGTTTGAAGACTGAAGTGGCTCTAAAAGATTATCATGGCTCTTCATTGATATTGCAAGAGAGGCTGAATGCAATCTCTGCTGCTATTAATGCCTTGCATCTTGTTCATCCAGCACATGCCTGGATTGATCCACCAGCTGATGGAAGTTCTCTTATGAGTGAACAGTATCCAAGTAAAAAGGCTCGAAGAACTGTAGACGTAGATTGTAAGTATTACAGATCCTGAGACTAATGCTGCTGGTTATTAAATTTGACATGATTTATTTTAGATGTTTGAATTCTGCTTTATATTTTTAGCGGAATGAAAGGGACCAGGAGGGGGAGAGAGGTTTCTTATCCTATATCACTATTGGACACCATTCATGATTTCCGTTTTTGCCTTCATATTGTTTTGAGATGATAGTGTTGTTATGCAGTATCTGCTGAAAATGATACTGAGTGTCAAAGCTGGCAATCTTCTGTTGATCTTGAAAAACTTGATCATGAGTTTGTGCTAACGTCAGCAGAATACATGCTGTCGCTGGTAAATGTTAAGTGGATATATACTGGTAACTCTCATTCGCTCATTCTCTATAAATTCTTGTGAAATATCTGACCATTTTTGAGGGATTGATGTTAAGTTTCGATAGAATTTGTTTTGTTTTACAGAATTTTTAGTATTTGTTTCTCCTTCTCTTTTAAAGGTAAAGAAGGAGCCCTGTCAGATTTGGCTGATCTCCTTGTCCAAAACTATTTATATGATATGGCCTTCACAATTCTTCTCAGATTTTTCAAGGGCTCAGGACTGAAGAGGTTTACATCCCACACTTGAGTTGCAGTTGATTGCTAATAGTTATTTTATTGATATTTTAATTGTTTATTTATTTTTGTAATCTATGTTTATGGTGTCCTTGTATGTGTGACTGGGACTCTGGTTAGGGAGCTTGAAAGAGTTTTCTCTTCTGTATCTTTGAGATGCTGTCTTGATAAAGTAGAATCCACTTGGATTGAGTAAGATTTCGTATTGCTTAACATTTATTTTTTTATTTCAGTTTTCATTCTGCATTGATGAAATATGTTTACATGTCCAAAGTTTTTACCTAGACTATTTTCAGTAAATATTATGACTCGCATAACTTGAGAATTTTTTAATGATTACAGGCCACGCAGTAATTTGTTGACATCGTCCAAGCTTGAAATGGTTGTCCATGGTTCACCTCTTACAGTTTCTACAGCCTCACAACCTGACAGGAATAGCCATTGGGCAACTCTGGAGCTTTACCTTGTTAGTATCTTCTGCAAGCTTTTAATGTTTATTGACCCAAAATTAATTTGTCAATCAATCAGTCAGCTAAGGGGAGGATAGGAAAACTTTTCATTAAGCTGCTGCCAATTATATATCTTGTGCATTGATAATCAGTTCGGCTTTCAAAATGATTTTATGGTTTCCAATAAATTGGGGAAACTGCTTTTTCTCTGTGCAGGTATATTTCTCCCTGGTTTAACTCTCATGGAACTGTTCCCACATTGCAGGTAAAATATTGTGAATTTCATGAGAGGCTACCCGTTATTGTTGCTGAAACTCTTCTTCAGGCAGATTCTCAGATTGATTTGCCTCGTTGGCTGGTTCAATTGTTCAAGGTAATATCTTGCCTGAAGTTGCAGTTTTTAGGTGCTGTTCATTCGTGCACTGATGCCTGTTTGAATTGAGATCTGGCTCCTCGAAACAAAATTAGATAATTTCTAAACCTGAAGCTATCTGGAATGCTCTACTTGGATCATTTGATTTGGTTGTGGTTTATAGGCTGAAGTCAAATGCCTACAATTTCTTCATAAAAATCCCATAGTTTTTTTTTTTGATTGCTTATAGATGTCCTCCTATATTGGAGGCAATCTTATTTGAGATATAGTCGGGCACTAAATGTGGGCACATCTCTCAGGAAGAATTCGAACCTTGATTTATTATATTGTGAGAGATTAACCCTTTCTCTAGGCTCAATCCCCTTTGATTCTATAGGTTTTTGTTTGTTAATAGCCTGAAGTCAAATGCATTTTTATCCCTGCTTTACGTGTCTTTTTTCCTTCATGTTTGTTTCCTTAGAGGGCGATTGGCTGAACCTTCTGGCCTGCTTATCTTATAAATTGCATTTATTATGTTTGAAATAAATGAAGAAATTTGAACTTCATGGTGAAACTCTTCTAGAATTGTGACTTAAAATATTAATTACACCCTACTGATCTCTCATATTTCTCTATGTAATGCTTATCTTGCCTCAACATTTGCTTAAGGAGGGTTTAATCTTTGTTGGTTCTTATCATCATCTAACAGCGTTTTGAATTGCCAATCTGGTATTATTTAAATGAGTTGTGGCAGGAGGGTCAAAGAGAAAAGATCTGGGGAATGGCTGGTCGAGAATCAAATCCTGCATCTTTATTTCAACTTTATGTTAACTATGGTCGATATACAGAAGCCACTAATCTCTTGCTGGAGTTCTTAGAATCATTTGCATCAATGGTAATTTACTTCGTGTTCTGGGTTGAATTTGTCATGTTCATTCTAATATTTGTGCATTCTGCTGGTATCATTTCCTTGTTTAGAAAATAAGAGTGGTTAGTTTGTGACCAAATTTTCTTTGGGAACAAAGATCATTTATCTCTACCCCCATTATAACATATTTTTACTTGACGAAATTTTTCGTCTAGTCCTGGCACTTGATGACATAAACACGTTAATATTTCTTCACAGGCTAACCTTGTCTAAATCTTGCTACATTTGCACTATGTTAACGATTTGTAACCTTGTATTTTTTGTGGGCTCTACTGAATTTTGGGCTCTATGATGCAATAATGATTTTCTTGTAGTCTTGGCCCAAAGGGTTATTTACAGATTACAGCACTGGATGATGAGTTATTTGTTACCACCATACACTGGATATCCCCGTGCTTGAAGAAGCCGTAGTAACAATGGCCTGTTGCATCAATTTTTTTGCAGAGACCAGCAGATATAATCAGACGGAAAAAGCCATTCGCGGTTTGGTTCCCATACACCACAATTGAGCGACTACTGTATCAACTTGAGGAGTTGATCAAAATGGGTCACATGGTAGATCAATGCGACAAGCTGAAGAAGATGTTATATAGTTCTTTGCACAATCATCTTAAATTGGTATGCTTAACAGCTACTATGAATTTCAATTGTTATTCTGCTTGCCCTGGAAGATTCCGTCAGCGAATCCCTCTGGTTTTCAGTTAAAAGAAGACTCGGATGATGCTATTTCTGTGGCTTGTTGATTGGTGGTCAGCTGGACCAGCTAGAGATCTGTTTTTACCGTTATGATTGGTAATGCTGCCAAAAGGCAGGCTGCAGTAGCAGGTCTGTCAGTTCATTCCTCCCTTTTCTTTCTAGTTATGGAGTATCTTAGGACTAAATAACGGCTGCCATCTTTTCAGGATTTAAAAATGGAACACCGGGGTCTTGATGCTTGGGATACGCGGAACGGTGAATGTAAAAGCAATCGTGTGTAGAGACGCCTTGATCGATGCGATGACGATGGCTGGGTAGGCACATTCACAGCTCAACGGAATGTAAATCTTGGCTGTGGATAATCCTGTGTTCTCAGCACCGACACACGATAAGGACGAGTAAGCTCGTCAGAGCAGCCCCTTGTAGGGCAAAAATTCTGGACTCTCGACATGTATAATAAGCATCATGATTTTGATCCCGGATCCTTGAATTTTGTATGGTTTGAGACACAGCGTGTTTTGTTTAAAAGGAAAAATAAAGCGAGTAGATGAATCGATGTAAATATTAGTAAACTGGCTCTCATAATTGCGGGGCTTGATCCTCTCCAAGCGACAATATTTTTGTTCGTATTTCTAAGCTTTCTACTCTACTGCTTGTACCAGTCTAACTCGAGCATAGCAATGTTACAAGTTGACAAGCCTTTTAGTCCATCATTCTAAACTATCCCCTTTTATTTCAGAATGGAAGGCCAGCTAACCAAACAACAAAAGACAACTAATGGATACAGCTGATTGTGGAGATCTTGGCGAGATGGAAAGAACCAAACGCCGCAATAAACAGAATAACGCTGGCTGAACGAACCAAAACCACATGAGCGGAAAATTTCCTCCCACGTTAAACTTACCATGATAAAATTAAAGACAGCAGATAAAAATTTGAAAAAAAAAAGAAGAAGAGCGCGCGCAAATGGAGAACGGAGATCTACGTTGCTCTCTAGCAGATAAAATTGAGCTGGAAAAGTATAGACGGATTGAATTTAAAAAAATTAAAAACTGTAAAATTGATTTTGTAAGACTAGGTGGAGCGAGGGAGAGTAAAACTTCATATCTTCCACCAAAAAAACCACATCAATCTCAAACAAAAATCTTCAGTAAAACCCAATCACATAAACATTAACTTTGGGCCATTATCTGGGATACCCATCCCTGCAGCTAATTCGGCATCAAGTTGAGTATGTGGCGCAGGTCCCATCATTTGTTTTACACTGCATAAAGAATATGTCGTATTAAAATCAATACCCAATCAGCCCATCAAAACTAACGTACATTTGATAAGAACAGCTCGGTGAAGTTGACATTGATGTTGATTGCACTACGATAATAATGGCTTCCAAAAATTTCCCAGGGCGTGAAATGTGAGTAGAATACCAAACTGAACTTAGAATCGTTGAAATTTATAGCTCAAATTCATACATGGCTAATGGATGTGTTGTAAGGTTTATAAACCCAAGGGCTCTTCCTCCTAATAGGCAGAGATAAGCTCGTTTTTGGACTTGTATTAATAACATTGGTACTTTCATTAAGAGGTGGATGTCACAAAAGAAACTGTCCAAGAAAGTTTTTAACTGATAAGAAGTCAAGTGAAGTGTTGTGGAGTGGAGACAGCAGAGATGTCAACTCTTGATGAGGTAGTGTTATTATGAGTCTCACATGAGGGAACCTTGCAAAATAAGTGGGCTTTATAAATTTTTTAGGAGCATTTTGAGATAGGCTCTCCCTTTCTATTGACAAAGAATATTGAATTGGCATTGGAACCTATGGAATCAGCATCGACAGCCTATGCAGGATGTTGCCTAGTACAATTTTTTTATTTGTCGAACAGCATATGCAAGATAGCAGTTCTTGCAATTTTCTTTACCAAATATCCGAAACCTAATATAGACAGCTTCAAAGCAGTAGCAGCCTCAAAACTTAGACGGACCACTATCAACCCAAGCAAGTATTCATCAAATATTGAACAAACAATGAGGAAAAGCTAAAAAGGAATGACTGAATGAGCAACCAAGGAAGCAAAAACACATTAGTAAACTAAGTAGCCTACCGTTTCTTGTGCCGTTTGGTCCTAAAATGCTCATCCCTCACAGCCACATTGGAGAAGTATCGACTGCAGAGAAATGAATATGAAACTTGTTGTCAGTTGTGTGATTCCAACTAGTAACACTTTATCTTGCTTCAAGAAGCCAACGGGGAAAAAACAGAACAAAAAAAAAAAAGTGTGCAATGATAAGCAAGATTACTCGCAGTGAAGGCAGTAAAACTGGCCCATCCCAGGTAAATCTTCATCTAAGGGTAAAGGCTTCTTCTCGTCATCCGGCATCTTCAGCTCATCAAAAACCATATCATCTCGTATCATAAACTAGTCAAGAATCACATTCAAAACTAAACAATACATAGAATCAGAGAGAAAACGAGAACTGAGAGTAAGTCGCAGATAACTAGGAAAAGCACAAAAGAGGCGTTAAAGACATAATTAAGAAGGATATCCTTGAGAAGAAATTTGGTGCGCCGAGCCGTCTTGTGAGAATATCTTCGCTTCTTTACGCTTCTATGTGGGCATTTTCCACCCATATTTGTCTTTCTGTGCTCACGGATGACTTGATTGTTAGGTTTTGAGTTCTGGATCGCGCCCCACTGCAATAGCTAGGGTTTTGTCATCTGATATTGAAGCTTCACAGGAAACACATAACTGGGATTAGGGCTGCACAACGATTAGACGGGATTTTATTTCGATCTAACTCAAATTTTGATTTCTTTTATAAAAAAAATTGGGTTATATAACCCATAATTCAATTTAATCTAGTAATAATTTAAATATTAACAAGATTAAATTTAATTTATAAAATTAAAAAATTAATTTTATTAGTTCAATATTTATTTAATTTTTTTATGAGAAGCAATAATTTATTTTAATTTAATAAATTTATGATAAAAATACTTATAATCATAATAAATTTATAATAATTTTTAATAAAAAATATTTTAATTATAGTTTAAGTAGTCTAAATAAAAAATATTTCAATTACAGTTTAAATGGTCTAGATTATTAAATTATTAGTTTAAGTGTGCGATCGTGGGAGTAACTAAATTTATTAAATTATTAATAGCTTTAACTTATTATTATAAATAATTAGTAAATTAATTATAATCATAGTAAATAAATTTAATAGGATCAGATTAGATTAAGTGGTCCAGATGTCTAATCTCTTGTCAAGTCCAACGCGAAAAAATAATTTCTTATTCTTAGTCTTTTTAATCTAAAGGACTAGTTTTTAATAAGATTGAACTTTCTCGAATTAGACTAGGTCGAATAGGATTGAAAAATTTTTACACACCCCTAACTAGGACTTTCCTATCCTAAGGCGGTGTCCTTTTTATAAACAATTAATAATTAAATTGTAAAACAAATATTAAAACAGATAACTCATACTCTCTCCATTAAAAAATATAAGACATTTTTAATCGAATCTCACCCACAATAAAGTAGTTATCTACTTTCAAATTAACCTTATCTTTCTATATTTATCCCTATTAAATACCCTACAATAAATATAAAATTATTATTAATAGAGACAGTTTTAAAAAAGGACAATGATTACACTTTAAAAGATTAAAAATGCCTTATATTTTTAACATCTAATTCCTAAAAAATACCTTCCATTTTTTAATGGTGAGAGTAACTATTAACTAGATCTCTCACATCTGTGACCTTTTTCTTTTTCTTTTTTACCTAAAATTCATGAGCTTTTAAAGATAACCATGTAAGGAATTCTTAGATGGAATGTGTACAACACATTAATTATAATTTATTTAATAAAAATATAATATTTAGAAAATGTTAAATATAAATTGATTATAATATTAATGATGATAAAAAAATAAAAGGCTAAAAATTAAATATCTATTTTCTTATAAGAATAAAATTAATTAAAATAATATCATATAAAATTTTATTTATATGCATTGAGACATTCTAATTAGACAAATCAAATTTGTCACACAATTTATCTAAAAATTTCTCCTATTTATCATATACTGTTTAAATTATAAATCAGTTTGATTAGATAAATCATTTCATTTATGGTATGTCCAATAAAAATATAATATACCGTATGGCTGTAAATATAAATTGATTCTATTATTGATAATGATAGAATAGAAAGTCAATAAATTAAAGAGGCACTTTGTTCAAAAAATGAAGTCATTAAAAAACAATGACATACAATATTTTATTTGATTAAATCAATATATGGTATGTTTTTATTAGACAAACCATGGATGACATGGTGTACTTGGTTCATGCAAGAAAGTTTTATATATTTAATATACTTATAACAAATAAATTTTAATGTGTTAATGGTATTAATAACAAGAATTTGTTATAAAATAAATAGTTTATAAAAGACCTACATGTCTTGATTTAATTAAAAACAAGCATATTAAATAAGATATAAAGCTAAATGTATAAGGTTTTCTATTGTTTAAATTTAAATAATTTATGTAAAATAAAACAATAAATGTTACTTAGATGTTTTGAAAAAATAAATCTTATAAACCAATATTTCATGAATTAATTAATATTAGAAGTCAATTAATTTCACCACAGACTATAATATTTACCTTTCAATATCAAATTTGTGAGAAATTCTTAAGCAGGTACACCACATTATTTATAGTATGTCCAATAAAAATATTACATTTAGATGTCATTAAATATAAATTAATTATGATATTAATACTAGTAGAAAGATAAAAAGTAAGAAATCAAATGTGGACTCTATTAAAAGACTAAAATTGATATAAAAAATGTCACACAAAATTTTATTTAAATTATTTTGAACATTTTAATTAGACAGACTATGAATGATATGAAGCACTCTGTCTACCTAAATATTTCTCCAAGTTTGTTACGTAGATTTTAAATCATTAGATATATTAACTATATGCTAATTTAATATTTTAAGATAATTTAACCTTCAAACTATTCAGCTTGAATTTTAAAATTTACCATGGTTTTAAAATTTATACTCCTTCTATTAAAAAATATAAAATATTTTTTGAAAAGTTAGATGTTAAAAATATAAAGATATTTTTAATATCATTACTTTTTTTTTTTCAAAAGCACTTCTATTGATGGAAAGACTTTATATTTATTGTAAGGAGTTTAATATAAATAAATATAAAAAATAAAGTTAATTTAAACATAAATAACTACATTATTAAAAGGTATAATTCTATTAAAAATATTTTATATTTTTTAATGAATGGAATATATGAATTTAGGCAGGGGATTCACGAAAAATGTTTTAGTAAATTCCGTTAAAAGGTATCTTTAATATTTAAAAATGTTATATATATATATATATGTATGTATGTATGTATGTATACATTTCTTGTCATGAACGTAATATTTTCAAATGTATGTCATATTGAAACGATTAAATTTGACAAAGAAAGCATGTGTTGCGAATCAGCTTGAATTTAAATAAATCTACATCTAGGATCTTATAAATATGCTTCCCACAATTGTGAACTAAGCAAAACCTGGCAGAACAATTCATTTGAAGGATAATACTAAATAGGAAGCCACATGCTAATAAAAAAAATTATTTTAAAATTCAGGAATCAAAAAGTTTTTGATAAGACTTATATATTTAAAAATAATAATTGATTTAAGGCAAGACTTACATATTTAACTTTATATACTTAATATATTTTTATAAAATCAAATCAAAACATATGAATTTTAATATGTAAATAATATTAATAATAACAATTTGTTATAAATTAAGTAATCTATAAAAAAATACACATATCTAAACAAGTACCTTAAATAAGACTAAGTATATAAATTTTTTCTTAATATTATTATTATTTTAACCCATAACATTCAAGTATTTAAAATCTCAATGAGATTATATGTCTACATGCATGGCTGTGCCCGCGCAGTCGCCTACTCAAAAATATATTTACAGGTTAACAAGCATGGAATAGTGGGAAAAATAAAGTCAAATGAATAAAGTTACAACAAAGGTTACACTTGAGTCTTCGAATTATAATTAATTTAGATCATCAAGTTTAACCTCGTTCTGTTCACCTGTAGAGAGAATTTTTACGCCAACCATACCCCTTTGCCACTCAGAACTCCCCACTAATATCAGCCGCTGAGCATTTATTCGGCTTGCTCGCTTGAAAACCCTGTTTTTATATCAATGGGGAAAAATAAATTTCAGATGAGAAAATTAGTTCACTTACAAAGAAAGCCAGCTTAGAAAAACAAGAAAAGGAGAAAACTATAAGTAGCACAAATTTTGTACCATTTAAGTGGCTTATTCTCCAAAACCAAGTCAACGCTCTGCCCTTTATCCCTAAGAATCCTAGCAACAGTAGCAGCAGCTCCTTGAAGATCAACGTCCAGGGCACACACGATGTTCTCTATTTGCAAGCTGAGGTCAGGTAGAAGACCCTTCTCTCTAAGCAACTTCAATATAAAACCAACCATCCCCATCCCCATCCCCCACCAAGAAAAAAAAAAAAAAGGTGGTCAAGCAAAAGCAGAAATAAAAGAAAACAAAAACGGTGGGATTAAAAACAAGAGATCAATTAGCAGCAACATTAATTGGCTCTAACATGGAAGTCAGCTTTCATTACATGTGGAAGAAAGTAGTAAGCCAGATAGAGTGGCTCCATATAATAACACTGCCACGGAGTTTCCTTTGTCGTCTGAAAACTCCTACAAGGATCATGTCCTCTTTCACTATTGACGAAATCTTAAAAAAAAAAAAAAAACCAGAATTGGCGAAATCAATCAATAGTTGGAATGCATAACTACAACTGCGAAGTTGTTTATGTAAAAACAAGTGAGACATAAGCAAATAAAATCTATAAGGAGGTGCTTTAGTGCAACGCACAGGAGAGTGAACGCTAATTTGAACATAAAGCTAACAGCAAAGACTGAATATGATGAATAAAAAATGGATTTACAATCAACAGTAGAACATGGTCCGGGAAAGAAAGAATTATATAACTAGTAAACTGACAAGAAACCAAATATAGATATTTTGCAGTTGAAATAAATCAAACAATAAATGAAGGAAGAAATCAAGCATCAAAATAAAAGCTTTCTGAGGCACGTATATTTTAGAAAATAAACTGCCTCAATAATTATTTAGCAGTTATTTGGTAAACAGAAAAGAGCTTTTTAGAAAAAGAAATGAGGAAAATACCTAGAAAGAAAATAGGATAGGTGCATTTCTCATTTTCTTTCTAGAAAACACTTTTCCACCTATCAAATATTGCATTAGTTTTCCACACTTTGCTTTTCCATAACTAATCCTAAACTTCAAAGGGTGTTAGAGATTCAGCCTGGAAAAATTTATTATAACACAGAAGATGGTTTCTTTCTTATTCTGTTCGCTGGTGGAAACATTGAAACTCACTTCCACTATGACTGCATCACCAAACCCAAAGCCACAAGCAGGAATGTCATCAGCGCCGAAAGTTGAGAATAACCGGTCATATCTGCCCCCACCACAAATAGCTCGTAGCTTTCCTTCTCGGTCAAAGCCCTACAAATGAAGATTTGGTCATTTTAAAGAGCAAAATCATCGTAGTCCATTTATACAATAGCTGCAAATTAACAGAATCAACGCAATCAACATGATTATGTTCTCATATTGCAGCTAAAATTGGAAACTAGTGAAAAAAAAAAAGTAGCATCAAATATAGCATATCACCCTGAAAGAGATGCGTATACCATTTTACTCATGTGCCTCTATCTTATGCACAGGTAAAAAAGCTGCAGTTTCAGTCAATTGCCAAATTCCAAATATTTCATGAGTTTCTTCTCATACAGACCAAAACACAAAATAAAGAATATCTCAACGTTCAAAAAAGAAATTTCTTCAACTCCGTAACCCCCCCCCCCCCGGGGGGGGGGTGTTTTTTTCCAGTTCAGTCTTCACACAATAAGGTTCAATAAGTCATTTGTATAAACTATATCCAACCTCAAACACAACGCCAGTGTAATAAGCAAGGCCACGAACAACTGATGCGTCAAATTGAAGCCATTCAGAGTAACCAAACTTTTCAGCAAGTGCAAACAGCTGTTTCAGATCAGCAACTGCTTCTCCAGTGCTTCCAAGTCTCTCTGAATACCAACAAATTTAGATCGCATGTAAGCCACAAGCATGTGTTCTCTAAGTTTGGAACTATTGCTTGAAAGTCTATGGAAATGTTAAGGACTTCATGATCAACAAAAAAGAATAAGGAGAATTTTCTTTATCTAACATGGGTCGGGGGCTTGGAGGGGGCGTGGTGACAAAATCCATAGCATGAATGATTCCGTATAGCACACCAGTTTCACTCAATACAGAAACAGGGTCAAATTGCAGGAGAAGAGGGGTAAACCTCGACTAATAACCTTATTGAAACTAATATGTGAAGCATCAGAGGATCACACCCACATTCTGAAATTCAAATGACCAACTCTCAAGCACAAATAGCTTATTTAGACGTGTCTTGCAATCAGCAAAAGCAATAGATTAAAAGTAAAGCAGTTTCTGAGTCAATAAACAGGAAATCATGAACCTTCCAACTCTGTCAATGACTTTATGGAAAGTACTTGCAATAGCTCTTCAACAGCCTCTTGCGACACACCTGAAGCCTTCAACTCTTTCTTTATTTCATCCAATGGAATTTTCTCTATCTGTTCCAAGGCAGGAATAATACAAAATTCTCTATCATATTTGTATATTTATGCATGCCAAACAAAAGAAAATACCAGACTATGAAACATCAGTCATTCCAAAAATAATTGAACAAAATACAGGAAACTTGAATAAAATGACAGCTCAAAACAAACAAATTTTTTTTTTTTTTAAAAGGAAAGCAAACGAGTGTATGTTGATGGGTAAAAATGTGCATAAAAATGTGGCATCCAAACATTCTCTATGATGCAATCAATTACTCAAGAATCTTGCCTTAGAAGCATGAAACATAGGCAACCAACAAACCAAAGTTAGCTTAATAGAATTATTGAGAAATCTTCTAGACCGTATACTCAGGTTATGCAGTGGAGTATGTTAGAAGAGCAAGTTTGATTGGTGATTTTTTTTTTTTAATGGATATGAAGATAATTTAGTGTTTCTCAGAGATTACTTTTGAAGAAGACAATTTGTTCCTACATAGAACTTGATTCAAGGAATGAATTTGTCTCCACTTCCTACTGTTGAAAACTTCCAACTATAAAATATTACTAAGCTTTCTGCCTCTTGGAACCTTGCAATGCAAGACAGGAGAGAAGAATTATAGTTTTATTTTTATTAAAGATTTAAATGTCATTAGGGAACTATGACACTTGTGATTAGATGATTGAGGCAATTAGAGGATATAGTCATTATTTATAAATGACTTGGATGTCATCCTCGTAATTTTCTATTTTCTTCCCAATTAGGATTTAGTTACCTACAAATAAGGTTATAATTGAATAGAATAGTTACTCCTTTGATTATTGATAAATAAATTCAAAAGTAAGTCCTGTTAATTGTGATCTTTATTATTGTATTCCATTTTTTGGATTCCTAGCATAACAGCAAGTTGCTGTGCCTAATTTACATAAATCCTTTGGATGTTAAGAAATTAGGCTAGTCAATATAAATAGGATTTAGCCATAGGAAATCATTGGCACTTGGCTTTCTCTTTAACATTTACTTCTGTGACTGTACAATAGGTCCTTAGTTGTGCTCTTGAACTCTTGCATGCAACTTGATCTTTTCTTCTAAAAGTATAGATGTCACTCTATAATTCTTGTTATGATTATTAGAAACCAATGGAAGAAAAAAGGGGCTATCATAATCCATTTTGTCACATCTGTTTTCTCAAGAACAAACAAGGGCCAGGATGAGTAAAGCACTCTTAACATGGGAAAAAATTAAATTAAATAAACACTACACTTATAACTCTCAGATTCAAAATAAAAAAAGTAACTCAGATCAAAATAAAACATGTGGCCATAACTCACTTTGTCTATGATGACGCAAACCTTGCCAAACAAATTTTCAGGAATGGAGTAATACTTCAATACTTCTTGTAGAACCTGTGAATCAAGGAGGAAAGATATTCAAATTAATTACCGCCTCTTGGTTTCCAACAGGGAAAAAAATTAACAGCCCAAAAAGCAAACATAGTGACTTGCATATTCTACATTTTTCCAGCGCATGCAGGTGAGACAAGAAAGATTACAAAACTGAGGTTTACAATGATGACAACAACAACAAGCCTTATCTTATTAAGTGAGATCAGCTACATGAACAACACCATTGGCTTCTAGAACAACCAAATCAATGTTCACAATGATAACACGACATGAAATATTAAATACTAGTCACATAAACGCATGCAAAGCACCAGAAAAAATCCTAATAACAAACGCATATCATGGACTTGGGACTTGCAACTTGGCATTATACCAGGTCAGAGGTATGGAACTATCATACTACTAATTAACCCTGCATAGTTGATTTGACAAAGCTGTGACAACAGATGACATTCTGGATGAGCCTTTGACCTCCAATCATAAGACTTGCATTTCCATAAGTTTTCAACCAAAATATGCAACGCATACAAGTAAGAATTACTCGATATATTCAACACATTATACATCTTGACATGTTAACAATTTTCTACAAACAGACCTGTGATAATATTTCATACATATCCCCTGAAATTTAAGCCAGCAATGCCTCTTTGAAAAATAAATTGCATGTCAGGATTTTTAAAATCAACACATCATATATTGAGTAATATTGATTCATATAAAGCCCTACTATACATAATTATAGGGGGGAAATAAAAATAAAAGAAATATAACATACAAATAGCACTCTGGAGGGCCACCAGGCCCATCATTCAGATAAAGAAGGAAGCTTCTCACCTTTCGGCTGGAAACCTTAAATCCAACATCTGATTCCGTGATCCCAATTCGCTTGAACAGAGTGACAATGGAAGATATGAGTTCTGCTTCAGCCTATAACATAAAAAGAAGCATGGAGTAGGAAAAAAGTACAAAAGATTACGACATAATTCATTTGATTGTATCTTTATCACCACCTATTGAGATTAGAAATAACTTTAACCAAAGCATAAAAAATCATGCAATAAGCATGCTAACAAAAGAGGAAATCAACAAAACTATAATCTCATGACTTTGAAGCAAGGAACATCCAGCAATTTTATCACTTATGCACCTAAGCTACAGATAGAATGAACAAGTTCATCAGTGTTGTTGGAATGAACACAGGAGTAACCAAAAAGAGTTAACAAACATATCATTTAGTCAAAACAATAAATTAACTATAAAGTGATGACACCCAAATGCCATGCTTTTATATAAATAATACATGATGAAACATTTAAGCAGGCAGTATAGTCCATTACTGCAGAAAGTATGCATGGCTCCAGCACATACCATAACCTCAGGAACACCAATAATGTCCATATTCCACTGGTAGTGCTCGCGACGACGACCCCTTGTCACTCATACCGCCAACATTGTCCCACAGTAAACCACTTCAGTGGGAGGGACACAGATTTTCTGGGGGGGGGGGAATATC
Organism: Prosopis cineraria; assembly: GCF_029017545.1. NCBI lineage: Eukaryota > Viridiplantae > Streptophyta > Magnoliopsida > Fabales > Fabaceae > Prosopis > Prosopis cineraria. The sequence continues at coordinate 41,535,511 of NW_026555334.1, forward strand.
ACAATTTGACATGTACAATAAAAGAATAGAAATTATATAGGTTAAACCAAAAATTTCATTGATTGAACATAAAAAACATATATATGCATGAAAACCTAACGATGAGAAAAACAAGAAGCATTTTCATACCCTTTCTGTATTACCAGCCTTGCCAATGAAGGAGTTAATTCTGGCCTCAATGCAACACGACGATTACCCCGATCTTCAAAACAATAAAGCTGAAGAAATGAACAGTAAAGTTTTTTCATACTCTGCTATGATTTTTACATGCTTTGTTTGTCATGATCAGAAAAAAGACAGAGTCAAGCCTGTAAATAAATTTCATATATTGATTGTTTATCTTTCAACACCAGAAGGACTTGTCATGGCTCTATCATTACCACATATTAGTTACTTATGGAGCCAAAGGATAAAATGATGCAAACAGTACACAAGGTATATGTATAGTCTGCATTTCACACAATGAATTGTCCACAAGTGGTGAGGCAGTATAAACTACAGGGCAACAAAGAAATTACTATCAACATCATGATCATTAACCAAATTTCTAGCAATCAAATTTGAATAAAACTTCTAAAATCAATTATCATTGGCTTACAATCACAGCATTTTCAATTCTTATTACTTCTACTCAAGTAATTCTTTCTCAGAACTACTCCCTTCCAATTTTACTCAGAATTGTCTTATTTAAATCACATGCTACGGAATTTGGATCTGATATTAAAGGCTAGACCATACTGGTTGATTCTCCTTTCTGTGACCCTCCATAAAGCTTTTTTTCTCGATGAATATTCCAAATATTCTCAAACCATCCTTTTATATGCCACATTACCACAATACTACCACATCATAATAGCACTCCCTATTTAAACTCTCTCATTGCATTGGCCCAAACCAAAAAAAAAAAAAAAAAACTCTCATGGCAGTCATTTAAAATGCACAAACAGAAGATAAAGCTATGGCCCTCGCATCAGAAGAATGTCATCCTCCAATGACCACTTTTAGCACCCTACAGCTACTTTGTAAAATCAAAAGAATAAGCCAATAGCTTAAAGCCCACAATGATTAAAGCCATCACATGCTAAGTTGGCTACCCTATGAAGGATCGCTCGCCTCATATCATCCCTGTGTATAACTATGAAATATAGATTTTAAACCTAAGATTAAAGGATGGAATAATTACACAAGCAACCATAGTATACATGCACATCATATATATTTGATATGACGAGTAGCATTTATCCTCATTAAAGAAGCATAATAGCGACCTGGTCTTTGATCTCCTCCCCCGCCTTCCTAGTGAACAATGACTCTGACTCGAGCACCGGAAAATCAACCTCCTCGAACCCATACAGCCGTGAAACCTAGAAGTCCCGGTAAAGCAACATGCACGATTAAAAAAGAATCCAATCAATCATCAACTATAAAATGGCTGCTTAAAAGTTAAAAAATTCTCAACCATCTTACCTCTTTGAAATTGTTGAAAAGCCAGGTGCGCAGGCGCATATCTTCTGGCGGGAAATCCCGCGTCCCCTTGGGAGGATTTACGTCTATTTTCTGCACCTCTCCAGTGAGTGGACCCGGAGATAACGCACCTGACCTATCACCGCCACTCGCATTATTGCTCGGAGACTCGGCTAGTGTCGCTTGTGACAAGGCAGAGTGTAATCTGGTATTCGACAAAAATGGAGGCCGGCGGATGGAGAACTTACGAGTGCAATCGAATTTAAGGGACAGAGATGGCAGTTGATAGCTGAGGGAATTAAAGAGTGGTCTCAAGTATAAATTGAAGCGCGGTTGAAGGATAAGGAACGAAGATGGAAGCGGAGTTGCACGCATGGCAATGGTGGGAGAAGTCACCCTGGATGCCTTGTAATTTCGCTTTTGCTTGCTTCTGACAACGCGGGATAAGAGTTCGGATTTCGATGGCCGGATTGTGGTCTCACGCCCATCTGTGTTTTCCTTTTTATTTTTTTACATTCGATTAAGCCATCTACTCATTAGACCCCGACGAGATAGTTTCCCTCCCAAAAGAAATTCCTGGTATAGCAGGCCCATGGGCCTTGCAAGCAATCCTATTACGCCCTCTGTTTGAGAATGTATATTATGCTAGGTTTTAGAATTTATTTTAAAATTTAAAATACTTGTCATTGTTGGAGTCATGAATAAGCGACTAAGCGTTCTTATTTTACCTTTTGTTCTCGAGTTAATGGGAAAGGTGAGAGTCGTCCCTCGTCAAGATAGTTAAAAGTGTGTGTTTTGATAAAATACTGTGAAATCTTGAAATAGCTTTTTTCCAATGGAATCTTAAAGCAGTTCATGTTATGTGACTTCTGATCTCTGTACATATTTAAAGGGTGAATAATTTTGAAATGGAATGAGGAGGATATGCTAGAATCTGTTTTGGATATCAGCATTAGAACAAAGAAGTACCAGAATAAATATATGGTAGTTATTATTGTCATCCTATGATTTTCTGCCAGAAACGAGAAATTCCTAGCTGCACCTACAGGTCGAAGAGACAAATCAAATAATCAACTCGCACATGGTTTCGCTGGGTTAACACGTCCAAATATTGAGCGGGACTTGGGTCCCCCCGATTATCGCACACTTATTTTCTGTTAGGTCAGAAAGGAAGGAGGAAAAAAAATAGAGCTCAGATGCACGAGATATCATCTGTTAGGTCAGACGAGCGTGATTGAACGTCAACCACAAGATGTGCAATATCTCCTCACAGCTCTCGAAATGCACCAGCCGGGAATCGAACCCGGGTCTGTACCGTGGCAGGGTACTATTCTACCACTAGACCACTGGTGCTCTGATGAGAGTCTGTTACCAAGTACTAAATTTAATTTCATTAAAACCTATATACCACACACGCTGGGACCAAAAATTTAAATTTTTTTTAAAAAAACTTATTCAGACCTCACAATCTGTTTCATTTCCACTCCCCGCCAAAAGTGGCAATGTTCATGTGTTTTTTTCCTGCCAAAAAATGTTTATATATTTTGTTTATTTTAACTTAATATTTCTTTAGAGACAATTTAATTTCAACTCAATTATCCCTTCGATATTATAGGCCCAAATTCATCTGTATGCATAAAGTTGTTTTTAAAACTAATAAAGGTGCGGGGTTTAGAAATTAAAAATTATTTATTAATCTTGTAAGTTTGTAATTGCAAAAATAAACAAAACTATACAGAATTCAACTTCACACCGTTGTTTGTATGAATTGATACTTATCAAGTAAATTAATCGACTGGCAAAGTGTCGTCCGTTGTACCGCAAGAGATCACACAATGTAAGTAATTAGACGTTCCGCAGGCGGAGTGCGAACTGCTAAGTAAGAACTAAAAATTGACCATCGTAAAAAAATGAAAACACACACACAAACAGACACACTTGTTGCATATGTGCAGATATATAGAACAATTAAGGAAAAGGGCAAGCCACGTCGCGTGTTCGTATTCATCGCTATCACGAACATGTGCAACATAACTTCCTGAAGGCGTGTTTTGGTCCATTTGTCACATGAACACCACATGATTGGACCTCTCCAACTGTCCCCATTCTCAGAATCTGTTCACTTAGCTTCTTTTTTACACTTTTTAACGCGGCAATTGCTCTCAGCAAAGTTACTGTTAATTAATTAGTTGGTCCACCGTTTTCTACTATTCATTGCTTTCCTAGGTTAAACATTCTACCGAATAGAAAGCCTCTCGCGTGCGCGTATGTATGACAATGCCCTCTCAACTAAAGCATGACACAACTTTAGTTAAAAAAAAAAATGAAAAGAGATCAGATGTACGTGGATGTATGTATAGGGTTCTGGTTTTTGACAGTTCGGTGCATGACACTCAACTTGATTGGAATGATTCAAAATATTATAATGAGGCAGTTCCCTTCAAAACAAGATACGACCTGCCAACTCCGTAAAGATTTGTCACCTTGTGGGGGTTCCCTTCAAGAAGAACCAAAGATCTCACAGAGCGTCATGAGTGGGTGCTTGGAATTTTCAGCTTGGTGTTAGGGTTTGGTAACGTCACCAGTGTCGTTGGATTATTCCAGATAAGGTCAAAATTAGACTATGCCCTTATCTGCGTGCGTGAACCTTGCCCTCCTCCATTCTCATCACCCAAACATTTTGTGCGTGTGTGTAAATATAGCCTGGTGGCTGGTACTCTGGTAGGTAGCTTTTAATTTGTTTTATATGGTTAACTATTAATTAGTATTTTAATTTTATATGTACTAGCTGGGTTGCACTTAAGAAAATCTAATTAATGCGAGTCTTCCGAGAAAATTTGGCTCCCAGTTATTGGACTATTTATTTCATGATCATTCAGTACTGGATCAGGAAGTCGGGGCCGGAGAACCAGTCGTGGCTTTATTTTAAATTGTTGGAATCTCTTAAGCCTCGATAAAATCTGTTAAATCCAAGTATGGGTTGATGAAGAATTAAATTGTTGGACTTCACTTGGTATGATTAAACTATTAATCTCTAAATCATGCATGTGTTAATAATTTAATAACAGGTTGGAGAATATTGGAAGTTTAAAAGCACTCGCTATATAGTCGCATCGATCAGAGGAAAGGTTGACACATGGATATACCATTCTGCTTTAAATCACGGGCGAAAAAGTTGACATTCGATTTGATGTTACAATTTTTTCAGTGAAAAAATAATAAACATTATTTCTGAACAATATATTTAAATTAAGACGTGATAAAAATAAAAAAGATAAATTGTTAAGGGACAAGAAACTAACCCCAGCTTGATGTAACTAGAGGCAAGCATTATGTCACAGGTCTATTATTCTTTTTTTAAAAAATTAATTCATTGAGATGTGCAGCGTATACATTTATATAACAAGATCCTCTTCAAGTTCCTTCAATATAGGATCTAACAACTTCTTTGATCAATTCATGATACCTTCATCATGGGTAACCCACTAGAGGGGCCAATTGATTGGGACAAACTTGAGTCTAACTTTGATATCACTTTATCATGAATTTATTACTCTCTTTTCAAAAAATTAACTCAATAAAGTGTGTAGTACCCCCGTTTATATAGAAGAACCCTCTCCAATTTCCTTCAATATAATACCTAACAACTAACTATATTTAAAATTACAAGAGACATTGATGAGGCAGACAACCGAAATTAGGTAGAGGAGTATGCGTTGGGTAGGAGGAGATGGACAATATGTCAGAGGACTAACTTGGCGTGTCCCTTGTGGTGTGTGTCGCAGCATTTTCAACAATCTCAACTCGGACAAAGCAGCATACCATATCACATGTTTAACAAGGGGTCGAAAATATTCATGGTGTCTGAATTATCGTGCTGTCTCCCCGGACCAACCATTTGGAAAAAGACCCATCTCCATTTAGAGTCGAGAATAAAGGTCGAGCTTGACAGGCCGCCCGTTTAAGCTCGTTTTAATAAGGGTTCGGACTTAAAAATTTAGCATTTTTTAGGGTAACCAGGCTTCAAAGCCCGGCCCTTTTAAGCCTTAGAAAAACGGGCTCGGGCTCGGGCGGCCCGTGAAGCCCGTTTTACTATTCACAAAGTATTGTTTTCACCTCTTTTCAGATAATGTGCAAACATTGATTTGTATTTTATACCAGCAATTGGTTGAATTGTTTTGTGCCATTTTATAGTAATTTTTATATTTATCTTGTGATATATGTATAGATATATATTTGATAATAAAATAATTTAATTAATAATTATTGTAGGTGATGATGAAGAAGCTGCAGAAATAATTAATATTGAGTCTCCGCCTCCATCTTTCACAAGTGGACCTACATTTGAGGGTTTTAATATTTTATTTATGGATGATAATGAGGGAGATCTTAATTAGGATTGATGATGATGTTTGCCTTCATCTTATTTGGACTTTTAAATTTTTTGTTCATTTTTTAGATTATGTGAGACTTTGGTTTGATATATGTTAAATTTTAAAATATTCTAAATAAATTTTAATGTTGAATTTTATTTTATTTTATTCTTATCCGGGCTTACGGGCCCGGCCCTGAGCCCAATGAATAAGGGCCGGGTTTCAATTTTAGAATAAAATTGGGATAACCGAGCTTTAGTGCTTAGGCCCGCCCGTTTACCAACTCTATCTCCATTCCTTTCATTTTATAACAATTCAGCGACATAAATCATACGCACCTGTTTCCCTTCCCACCATTAATTAACGTGCAAGCGCCACACAATCTTCATCTCGTCACCAATGCAAGGCGTGCCATAAAAATAACTGCTCTAGATGTATTCTAATTTTCTCTATACAAATCACGATGAAATAAAATCAATTACACGAAAGCAGCTTGAAACAGTCAGATTTTCATAATGCTGAATCCCGTACTAGGGCAGCGTAGAACGAGCATTCGCAGTATTTTTTTTTGGTCTAATATCAATATTCATCAATCCGTGGTTCTTAAAAAAAAAACAGAGAGAGATAAAAACAATTAGCATACACGAGCCTTTTATCATTTGACAAAATTTCATTATTTCTTCCCTTTTGTTTTTCACTCTTCAATCTTCAGGTTGGGGCCCATGGCCACCGAAGATCCTTCACAAGCGCCAACCAGATGGTGGCCAGGGTTAGTTCGGTCATTCCACAAACACCTCGGTGAAAATATAGATAGGAGTCGCGTTGGCGTCGTCTCTCCCCAAAAACATATGTCGGCGGCAAACGAATTCAGATTTTTTTTTTTGGGAGTAATATGTTATGGTATTTTATAAATAATATAGAAATAAATAATAAAAGTGTCTCTACATTTTTTTTACTTTTTTTTTAATTGAATAAAATAGTTGTTTGCCAAATCCAGTAAACCATCTAATATTTTCACATGATAACATGTTACACCATGGCCCATCATGCATACATAACCCATGAATCATGACCGGCCATCATATCTGACCTAACCAGCAAGCCAATCCTCATTACTCCCTATATATATGCCCTTGGTTGCCACCATTTCCACTCTTCAAATAACCAGCAACTTCTCAGCAATTCCCCCATCTCCACTCTAATATCGTTATCACATCCTCTATCCTAAATTCCAAATGGGAGAGGTGAGTTTCAAATTTTCATTTCATTATATTCTAACACAGTCAAGTTAAGTAGTTACTCGTTAATTAGCAGTATATCAGTCACAGTTATAACGCACGTTTCTTTAATTGTTGGCTATTGCAGCAAAAAGAGGAGCCAAAGAATGAGACCAAGAAGAAGCCCGAGGGGGAAGCCAAGAAGGACGAGGGTCCAGCCCCCATCGTTTTGAAGCTTGACATGCATTGCGAGGGATGCGTAAAGAAGATCAAACGAAGCGTCCGGCATTTGGAGGGTATGTATACTTGATTCTTGAGAATATTCCGATTAGTTTTCTCCAGTATTTAGATCCCGGGCTAATTCGTCGAGATTGAAAAGGTTTTGTTCGGCCAATTTGAGTCTTAATCGGTGGAGTTGATTGTGGATGCAGGTGTGGAAGACGTAAAGGCCGATATGTCTGCCAACAAACTCACGGTGTTTGGTAAGGTGGACCCCACCTTGGTTCAGGGGAAGCTGGCGGAGAAAACCAAGAGGAAGGTGGAGCTCATCTCCCCTCAGCCTAAGAAAGATGACGGCGCCGGTAAAAAGTCAGACCAGAAAGCGCCGGAAAAGAAGGCCGAGGAGAAAAAACCCGACGAGAAGAAGGCTGAGGAGGGCAAAAAACCAAAAGAGGTAGCGTTAATTATATTATTTATTTATATTCTTATAATGCATCCGATGCACGTCTGCGAACACGCGCCTGAAAATGCTTTATAGTGGTCAAGTCGGTGCTTATTAACCATCTTGAACTTTAATTTTTCCGAAAATTTACCTGATTTTATTTTATAAATACCTTCTTATAATACTATTCTAAATTTTTCGATGGTTCAGAGCACGGCGGTTTTGAAGATCAGATTGCATTGTGATGGTTGCATTTCTAAGATTCGGAGAATCATACTCAAGTTTAAAGGTGAGCCACTAGTGTATTTGACCTAGATTATTTTTTACTATACCGATCGATCGCTAATTCCTTTGCATGATTATTTTAATTTGTATTCAAAAGGCTAAGGATTAAGATGACGCCATACAACTGCCTCTACTGCCCTACATATAAAATTGAATATTGGTTTTCTGGGACACCCGCTATAATGAATTTAAAAAAAAAAAAAATAGAACGGTAGTTAAGTGCCTCCACTGGCTGACGGTGGTCTGACGTGTCGCACAGGAGTCGAGTCAGTGGACATTGACGGAGCCAAAGATTTAGTGACGGTGAAGGGAACGATGGACGTCAAAGAGCTCACGCCTTACCTGAAGGACAAGCTGAAGCGAAACGTGGAGGTGGTCCCACCGAAGAAAGAGGGGGGAGGGGAGAAAAAAGAGGCCAAAGAAGGCGGCGGCGGCGGCGAGAAGAAAGACGCCGAAGCGAAACCAGCCGCCGGCGGAGACGGTGAGAAAAAGGAGGAAGCGCCTAAGGTGGAAGTTAGCAAGATGGAATATTACGGATTCCCCCCTCCGACATTCTGGTACAACGGACACGTGCCCAGTGAACCCAGCCACGCTATGGGAGTACATCCAGGGTATGTGAACCAAGGGTATTATGGGAATCCACAGAACGTAAACCAGGGATACCCACTGGTGGAGCCGCCACCATTCTACATGCAAGCTCATCATCCTCAGATGTTCAGCGATGAAAATCCCAATGCTTGTTCAGTGATGTGAACCCGATCGATGCATCCGACGGTGGTTTTGAGGATTAATGAACACCTGGACCCTGTATATAATTAAACTATATTCAGGTAATAAATATTGTTATAGAGAAATTCAGAGACGGTGAGATTTTGATGTTCCGGATACATTAGCGACGTAGAGATAGCCGACTCTGGCTAGAAAATCTGGACCAGAAAAACGACTGCAATATTTGTTGTTTTGTTCCCTTCTTTTATCCTGATGTATCATACAGATTAATAATGATATATATATATATATATTCCGAGTTAAATTTTATTTCTGTTGACGTTAATATATATTAACTTTAAAATGATCGAGTTTTGAATCATAGCATAGGGTTCTCATCAGATGAATATACCTACAATTCGTTTAAGTTGTTTGAAATCAATTCCGATTGCTGAAGATGGTGCGGATCTGTATTCAAGCCTTGGGATGTTGAGAGTTGACAATGGCTTGGGAACAGATGGAAATATTCGATTTTGAAAATGGAAAAGAAAATCTTTTTAAATTGTTGCGGCCATCGAAAGTAAAGTGAACTGAACGTTAAAAAAAGAAAAAAAAAATCGGTGGAGTGAATCTATTTGTTTTTCCTGGGTAAAAAAAAAAAAAAGTGAATCGAATTTACCAATGATGTACAGTGGCTTGACGGTACAAGGTAAACAAGAGGAAAAGGGTAACAGATGGTAGTACAATGGCACCAACCCAAAAGAAAGCAAGGCCAACAAGGGGACTTTCAGGGGAAGGGGGTCCGTTTTCTGATCAATTCATCATGACAGTACAAGAATCTTACTGTGGAAGAATGATAATGCACCTAATTAAAGTCCATAGTTAAGCGTGACAGATAATTATTTTTAAAAATAAAAATCTTCAGATAACCTTCGATGAATTTGAGTAGCTCAGCTGAATTCAAGTCCCACACGATTTGCCCCGCAGAAAAGGCCATAAAAATTGCCTGTCCTTTCTTTCTTTTTAAATCTTGTTATCTACCAGTTCCTTGCTCTAAAAGGGACCCTCTTCTCTTTTCTGCCCTTGCTTTATATCACTTGTTGTTGTTAATGAATATGGCAGCGCGTTTGAATTTGCATTGATTTCTTGATCGTTGAAAAATTAGATACGTATGTATCCACGGGACCATGATCACTTAAATTAAACAAAGGAGACAGGTCTGGTTTTGTTCTGGTTTATTATATTAGAAACCACGCGCGTGCAATTTAGATACATTGCTAGTTGCCATGGCTATAATCCAATTGCAGGATGTCAATTGATAGAGTTGAAATTATAAATTATTACAAATGCATTATATACTTTTCGAAGCCTTGAAAAGAAAAACCTGTTTCAATGCAAGCGATCGAGCTCAACCTTCTTCACGTATAATGTGGACATGGTTGTGGTCCATTTCTGTGAACGGCGGAGCATTTGCGGAGTGTACATGTCCTGTCTCTCTAGCAAGTTGTATATCTTATCCCTCGTTCATCAATGGCCAGAGATCTTTCTCGGACAACTATACAGTAAGGAACAGTTCTACGTACTCCATTGTTTGAAAGCATAGAGCTACACTTTACGTCCTTCTTAGCATGCCCGCCCTCCCTTTGGAGCCTTGTAGGTCGTTGTTATCATTAATTCCAGCTGGCACGATAGGCCAGCCTCATCTATCGGCAGTTAGCTCATAATCTCTCCATTTAATATTTACTCTGTGTCAAGGACGGACCTGCATTAGACATAACAGGAGCAATGAAATTGCTCTTGCTTCACTCAATTTCTTTAATAAAAATGTTGGTTTGTGTTATAAAATGAAGGATAAGATTACAATAAACATTATAACATATTTTTTCACTTCTCATAAAATATTCAGTAATACTTAATATTTAAAAGATTATAATATTAGGTTTTTTTTATTTCTACTCTTTCATGTATAAAAGCAACACTTTCTCATAAAATAAAAATAATTTTATGAAATTATTTGTATTGAAGATATTTATCCTGAAAGATTATGATACTTTTCATCATAACAAATATTGTATGATATTAACAGCTAATATTTATTCCATAAATTCTGTTTGTATCGAGATTATTTTATATTTTAAGTTTGTATTATTTTATAGTTGTTTTATTTTTTTCTTATGTGGTTAATTTTAATTATCTTATTTTTACATTAATTTAATATATATTTGGAATTACATTTTTAAAACATTAACTTTTATTTGGTATAAATTTTGCCCCCATTAATAAACTTTTCTAGGTCCGTCACTGTGTGTTTTACATAGATTAAATATGCAAGCACCAAACTAGTTGAAATACTTGCATGCATTTATGTGTGTTCTTCTTTATGAAGTCCTCTTCGTTTCTTTTGCTGAACATTATACATTAGAAAGATGTGGCCAAGAGTGAAATAGATTTTATCTAATTAACTAGATAAAATCTAATTAACAGATAGTCAATAATAGTGAATGCCATATGGTTTTACCAAAAATAAAAAGTAAATTCAATATGAATATTAAGTGAACTGCAGAAGAGATGATTAAACAGCAGTATAAATAAAACGTTCGAAAAGGATAATGCAGGTTGGTCCCAATCCTTTCCTCAAAACGGTGGCGGGGAGTCCTACAGTGCTTAACGGGACGCCTTCGAGCACCAATATTGATCTTACATATATAAAAATATACATACGAGCATACGATTTTGCAAGTAACGGAGTAATAAATTAATACGATCAAGTCATTGATATAACTTAATTAGTAAAAATACAATCAAATCATGAAGCATTTTACCCCTGCTCCTTGCCATGTATCCGAGGAGAGAAAGGCAACCATTTTTAACGTTATATATTCTCAGAACAATTAGGATGACCTGCGCATGTTGTCATCTGCGTTACTAATGCTAACTTGAAAGTTAACCGTCGATTGACCGTACATGGTGGGCTCGCCGCTCGCGCATGCAACTTGTAAAATTGGAAACAACAAAACGTTAGACTGATCGGTGGTTATATATTAATATAAATTATTATAAATCTAATTAACCGCCCAATATTTGAGTAGTAAATGATGAGAAATCTCCAATGGTCGGCCTTACTTCATCTGTGTGTCGTTTGTAGAGACCGCGACTCTTCTCTTTAATTAAGAGCCTAGTAAATCGATGGAAATAGAAGGAGCTAAGCTTTGACTGCCTATTTATATAACTATAAACATGAAAGAATTTTGATTTTTATTACTTGGACAACATTACAAACATTTAGGTTGCAACGCTACTATTTCTTAAAACAGAGAAGACCAAAAGCTAGCTAATATCACTAGCAATTGCTTTTGTATATTTTTGTTTTTTGTTTTAATGGGGATGTTATTGTTCTCATTAGTTATATATATTATTCATTAGTGAGGCAACCGTTTGTCTAAAAAGTTGAATAAGATTAGCGCAAAAGAAAAGGAACAATTAAGGGCAATAATTGAATAGTCCAAATTAGGTTTTCTACATATTTCTATCGGAAACACGGAGACGACGGAATTTTCAGAAAGATTCCATTGAGCAAAACGACACTGGATTTTTTATGCCCATATTCTCACACTGTAATAGTGACATGTGATTACGTATAGGCTACAAATTCTTGTATGCAGCAAGACAAGGAGAGCATCCCAATCATTTTATTTCGGACCAACCAATCATTTCGAGGATAAGAAACCAATTAGACGAACTTATTATTTGATATTACGTCATTATACGCATGATTCATAGCAACTTTTAGCCCCATTTATATGAAAGAGAAGAAAGAATACTGCTTACGATGTATCAGTGATAATGACCCTGTGTCATAATTGGCAATATTCAAATGTTATTGCTTTGATGTTTTCCCTCGCATATATATGCGTATGATTTATTCACTAATGCTAAATTTCGACTTAAAATCAGTGAAGAGAAAAATTTGTTTGGATGATCATTAATTTATTGCGTATCCCTTTAAAACCTTATCTCTAGCACAAATAATCACATTCATCACAGCTCACGCGAATAGACAGAACAACAAGTGGAGAATGATAATGAAATGAAGGGGGGAAAGTCTGGCAGTGCATTTATACAAATGCGTTTTTTTTTTTTTGGCCTGTCATTTATATGAAAATTAATGTTAGCATTAGCACTGCATATTAGAGATAAAGAAAGGAGTTTGACATCTAGAAAATAGAAAATAGATTGAGAATATTTAAGACTTATGATATGTCTAACAAATATCTTGAGCGATTTTGATAAAAGTAGACTGTTCTCAAATATATTTATAAATATAAAGAGTTTGATGTAGTATCATAAACCATTCCATCAAGAATCAAAAACTAAAACAAAAGAGAAAAACAGAGACAAAAAACACAAAAAAGAAAAGGAAGATCATAAATGAAAGATGGAAAAAAACAGTAATTAAGAGAGAGGGGAGAAGATGAAGAAATAGAGTAGATGCAAGACCTCTAAAACTAAAATAAATAAATAATAAGCTCAAACAAAAAGAAAAAAATGAAGAAAAAAAAGAAAAAAAAGAAAAATAATAGGAGGAACTACATTAGAGATTAAGAAAGAAGTCTTACCTACATTTAAAAATAAAAAATAAATTAAGAATATATAAAACTCATGGCATGTCAAATCAAATAATTTAAATTATTTTAATGAAGTAGATTATTGTTAGACATATAAAGAGTTTGACATATCCATAATTTTCATGCGTATAAGTAATAACAATAAAAAATTTTCTTTATGGATAAAAAGGCAAGCACTAAAACGCCACTCCTGCTTTTTTTTTTTTTTATTATTCTTTTTCAGTAGACTAGATAATCAATGCATGCGTGTGTAGAAGAAATTAGGACACGCAGCTTGCCAGTATAATTTAAGAACAACTCTCTGATAGACACCAACTTCTTTAATTTCTGTCACAGCAAATGTACTTTAAATATAAACAATGGGAGTAATTAGAAGTTCAAAACTCTGTCAAGAGGAGTTTAGGAAATAATTAAATTTATAATGCCAAGACGTCTTACAAAAGTCAATAGCTTGTCAGATTAGTCTTTGGTTAACCAAAAAAAAAAATGTTATGTATATCCACAAAAATTATCTGAATGGTTATATACGAAAAACTTATATTATTGTTGTTCATTCATTGTTACGTTGCTTGGCAATCTCAGACTCATCTTATTCTTCCAGAGCACATCAGTGAATAGCGAGCTAGCTGATACAATCGCCTTATGGGTAGCAGAGCTGATGAACTCATCAAAGGTTGACAAAGAATTAATAAGGGTACTGTCCTGTCTGAATTTTCAACCTCGCCAGTGATATTTTGATCGAGTTTTTGATTTTTTTTCCTATCGCCAAGTATCGTGCATTACAAGTGTTGTCGGATGAAAGGACAATTACCCAAATAATGCAATGCACTTAATAACCAAGTGACACTTAACTGAAACTTACGCAATTAGGTGGGCACTTTGTGATAATATTCACACAATAATCAACATTAAAAATTAAAGCAGGTAATCCAAACCGCAATGTCATTATAGCCAAATTTGACACTTTTAAAAGTGTGGGATCAATAGATATTCCACTATCGATTTTTTTGTTGTTTTTTAAAACCATGCTGAGAGATATTCCACCCATAGAGATCGCATGAAAGTTCCTGGATGCTCTATGTCACTCCCCACTGAGGCTGCCTTCAATGGCCCATACAATGGCCTTCGGATTTTCAGGTTGAGATGACAGCGCCGGGCCGCGAGGGTCCCACGCGAACCCCATCGTCAACCACCACAACAGACGGCCTTCTTCGTGGCTGAGTCACGTTTAACTGTCGAGCGGTTGCGCTCCACGTCAGCTCCTACGTCATCGTTTAATCGATCCGAAAGATGCGCGCGTGCCATCCGATGCTCTAGAAGATTAACCTGGGAGTGATTAATTATCGGTCATTGATTTTTTCCTTGTGCTAATTACCAGTGAACCCAGCCTTTCAATTTCAAATTTCGACCCACTTTAGCTTTATGGGTTCTTTTTTTTTCCCCCTGGCATGATAACATCATGCTGATTAGTTTTTTTATTCATTTAACTTTAATAATGGTTCTGTTGAATGAGCTATGACCACATGCGCTTGATTTGATCTGGCCACATGGCATACCCCCCCCCCCTTTTTTTTTCCTTTTTGTTTTCGTCCCTGTGGGGCAGGCCGAGAGGAAGATGAAAACTCTTGCTCAGACCCAAATTATCGGGTGAATAACTTAGAATAAGAAATTTGATGAAATTTTTAACGAATATACTTTTAAAGCATATTAAAGAAATGCATGTTCTGATAAAAAAATAACATGATATGCTTGCTGCATGTGACACTCTTACCATGTGGCTTTCTAATTTAACTTTTAACAATCAATATTCTACATTTTAATAACTCATCATCTCGTGTTTGTGTTTATTTTAATTATGACCTTACACACGCGTAAATGAATAAAAAATATTTGATTTTTGAATACATGAGTGTATAATTATTAGGAGTTCCATTTGGGCATTATATCAATGCCGAGTTTTGAGATTTGGAAATTGAATGTTTAAATTATTATGAGGATTTTTTTTACAATTTCTCAACCTTTGTTATGGTGAAAATAGGTCAGAGGTTGAGTTTTAACTAAATAAACCTAAACTTGTAACACAAATTTAAATGTATGTTTGGATAACATGCTAACTTGGGTTGGGATGATCCAAACCTAAGTTAGAATGTTAAAAGTTCAAATAATTATATTTGAATGACAAAAAATACTCAACTAAAATTTGACTTCAAACTAGCATTTTTCATGAAGTTGGATGGAGTAGCTTTTATAATGAGCGTTGGTAGAGTAATAGACATTAGGGAGTATTTAGTGTTTTCACACGAGGTCCATCTACTTCCTTCCACAGTCCATTTTAGTTCCATGCAACTCTACTCACAGGACAACTTTTTGACTTGTACAGCCATGGTGAATCAAACTCGATCATAAAAACTATTGATTGAATGAGAGTAAAAAACTAAAAAAGAGAATAAGAATAGGAAGAAAATAATTTTTCTTGTCCATTCATATAAATTCTTTTAGAGTCTATAATTTGGATGAGCTAGGCTTATTCAGACAAGTTTAAAATATCCCTTAAAAAAAACTCATATAGTTAAACTCGATCTTAACTTTTTTCGAGCGAGTTTGAATTAGTTTGTTGAGCCTGACTCTAATTACTAGCTCTAAATGTTTCTTCCACCAACTTATAGATAATTTCAATTGAATATTTTGTAATTTATGAATTTAATTTAGCTTTTTATAATTGAATAATTAAGATTTTTTTCTTATTAATTCTACTTTTAAGTTTAATATTTTTTACTTATTAATTAGTCAAAAAAATATATTAAAAAATTTATGTTTATTTTTATCGTTAAATATCTCAACTAGCTTTTGAATTAAATTATTTAAATAAATTTTAGTTTATCTAATTAACTTTTAAAAAAAATATTCAAATATAAATCACGTTATATTCACTGACTTTTTTTCTAATTTTAATTGAATGTTAATCTTAATTATAAATTTTTTAATCCAAACACTCTGAAACTTGAACCTAGGGCTGAACTCATATAGATTTTTTATTTTATTTTAAAACTCAAGCTTAAGCCCACGTCAAACTTAACCTAATCAATTTAAAGCTTTCAAAGGCCGCAAAAAGGCATTAAGCCTACAAAAGATATATGTTTTATTTTATTAAAATTTATTATAAAATAGCAAAATTACACATACATGCATATATACATAAACAAGTTTTTAAAACACTCAGATCTCAGTTTTCTGCTCACATTCCATGATCTCAACAACATGCTAAAGTAATAGAGAGAGTCATTCATTTTGGGGAAGAAAACGTGAATTCAATCTCAACAAAGTCTAAGATCCCCGCCACAAAATTTATTCAGCTAAAAAAAATGAACATATAAAAAAAATTTCACACGCATTCAACTAAAATCTAAAATTTCAGATCCGTATTCACCTTTGCAAGTCATCGTTATACTCTTCATTCCAAGAGCCATCATCTTTGTCCTATAAAATTAAACAAATTTAGTCATTCTGTTTCTAGTAAGTTCGTAAGCTGAGTTCGACATCCAACTATGATATAGGTTCACACTCACACACCCACAACTCATTGACAAGCCTCAAACATCATAAAAAGATGAACACGTCTCATAAAGATGTGGAAATGAGCGACGGTGAAGACGAGAACATGGATTTAGACGACAGCAAAGACTAGCATAGATTTGGGCAACAGAGAAGACGAGCACGCGCCGATCTGGGCGACGGCATAGATAAACACCAATCTGACCATCTGAGTGGTGGCGCGATGAGAGCGAGCAAAATCTAAGGAAGAGGGTGGGCGAGAGGCAGCAATGTGAAAAGGAAGAGCAGGAGAGGTTAAGCGATGGAGTGTTTGACTGCGGCTGCGTGTATGTGGATGTCCGGGGGGGACGAGGGCTTGAAAAATCAAAGAAAAAATGACAATTAAGGATTGTATAAGATCATTAATTATTATTAAGAACTTTAAATTATTAAAATCTTACCAATAAATTATGGTCCTTATTGAAAATTAAAAACATATATGAGTTTACAAAATTACTCTCACTTGAAAAATGTAAAAAAGATACTACTAAAATTGCTATAAAGGCTTGAGATTATTGTTAATCTTAATTTAAAAAATAATTTCACAATTGAAAATTGGTTGTTTCTCAGTATAAAACTAAAATTCACTTATAAAAATATCGAATGGCACTAAGGAATACACAAGAGTCATTTAGAAATTTATCAAAGTCATTTTTTAATATGAAACCAATCCATTTGTGAACTTTTATGCTTATCAATATATGGGTAAATCACTTTGAAAATGAAAGAAAGACACTATTAAAATTATCGTCAATTGAAAAACTTAGGATCTCAACTGTCAATAGTTGGGACTACTAGAATTACTATTATGGGTTGGGACTATTGTTAATAATATTCTCAAGTATGGATCATGGTTTTACAACTGAGATTGGCAATAGTCCTAACTCATAACAATAATTTTGGTACTCGAAGGTAATTTTGTAAAATTGTATATATTTTTAATTTCAAATAAGGACTATAGTCCATTATTGTGATTTCAATAACTCATTATTCCTAATTATAATTAATAAACTTATATGGTCCTTAATTATCACTTCCCCCAAATCAAAACTCAAATAGAACCTAAGGTTATTAGAGTAATTTCATAGCTCACATTACATATATGTTATAAAAAATAGTTAATCTTCAAGCCGAACTTTAGATTAGAAAGTTTAGCCTTTTTGCCTTGAAAGGCATTTAAAAAAGTCTTAAGCCTTGCCTATTTGCTAGACAGGTCAAGCTTATTTAGGCCTTAACTATGAGGCCTAGCCTATTCCAATCACTGTCTCTTAATTACAAGTTAGTGCATTTTATTGTTATGGTGTGGTGAATAAAAATGAAATCACGAAATAAATGCTTAATAACAATAGTGGATGACATTTAACTGCCTAATTATATCCCCACAGCAACACCTATTCCCTACCATGTCAAAACAGTACATTAGGCCCCTCCAACTATTTAGGTAAAGGTATAAATTTAGTCATAAATTATTTTTCAAATAGTACATGGTATCTTGTACTATAATGTGATATAAAATAAATCATCAATTAAATAAAAACATAGCAATTAACACCTACCATCCATTATTTCTAACATCCGTTACTGCGGGGCTACATTTGTGATGTTGCCTAGTAAGAGAGAGAAGCCCATCCTCCTTAATGGTTGAAAAGTCCAAAATGGTCCTTTGCAACACTAACTATGTCTCCTCCTTCATCCTTCATAGTCCATGCATCTCAACTCCCGCCTTTGTTCCTTCTTTCACTTTATCGTTTGCTTCGACTATTTTTATCCCCTGCCCGCATTATGCAAATAACACTTGCGCACTCTTCCCTGAGAATCTCATCACTTGAGAGGCCCTTCCACACATCACCCTCCTCAATTCCCTTGCTCTTCCTGCTATTGACAACTCTTTTCTTATTTCCCTTGCTCTCATCTCTGATTTTATTTTTTTATGCCACCACCCCTTTATTAATGTTGTTATCATCAGAAACACGTGACAGTTAAACGGTGGCTTCTGACTTTGAGGACTAAAGAATTTCTGGAGAATTTTTAAAATGCCCCATTTGATGATCCTAAAGGTTATAATTGATTTTTATGCTTTAGCTACTTTGTTTAACTTATTTTAAACCATAGTTTGAGCTTAAGCATTCTTTCAAAAAGGATTTTTTGGGATCTCAATCTTTTAAACTATTTTTAAAACCCTATCATTATGATAACTTTATATAAGAAATTTAATTGATCCTAATTATTATAACTATGTTTTGTGTTTATGTGTTATGTTCTGGTAAGATTGATATTACAAGAAATATCTTATAGTTTGTTAAGGGATTTGAATCTAGCTATTTCCAACTATTTGTCGAAGAGACTAGCTTAGAGTTTACAACACTCTGGAGATTTAAGAATGGGAGATGTTGTAGTCCAAGAGTGAGTTTTATGGTTTTTAGTTGGGTCATACATCACAGTTGGTAAGCCTTGAGTAGTTTAATCACACAGGTAGAGCTTTGATTAATATTATAGCCCACGGTTTCAATTGAAAAAAACAATGAAGTATAAAGAGAAACTGATCATGCATATTTTTTTTGACGGGTCACATGGTTGATAAGTTTGTAGCATAACGTAATAATTGATTGTGTCATCGTCACATGATTGATAATACTATGGCAATGTGCATCATTATTATTGATTGGATTTAGACCGTTGTCACATGGTTGGTTGTATTGTGACAATGTGTCTTGTGATGTAGATATGTGAAAAAATTGAGAATGAGATAACGGTGTAATTATATTATATGTTATGTATGATTTTATGAAATTGAGTATTCAACTCCCATTCATATGTTTTTGTCAATTGATATGCAATTGCGTATGATATATATATCTTAGTTATTGAGTGATTGTACCCACTCATTTTTTTTAATATTTTACAAGCTATAGTTTGGATGTGAAAAGGAAAAAAGCTCCAGAGGTTTAAAAACTATATATTCCTATTGTAATACATCCTATACTTGTTTATTTTGTGTAATTAGATATGATATTGCCAATTAGGATATGCATTTTGTTACATTTGCACTATGTGTTTATTTATGATTAGATGGTTGTAGTTCAAGCCCTGAGATTGTTGTAAAAGTAGCTAAATGATTCAAATAGGATCAAAATATTAGTGCAAATATAGAAAACTTTATTACATTGTTGTATGAGGAGTTAAGTGGTTTTATGCAACGCTAAACCTCCTCATTTTTTTTATATTAAAGGAGTTGAGAAATAAAAATTTGGAATTGATGAGATTATGTGCATGTGGTGTACTGTATAGGTGGTTCTAAATCCCTTGAGTGTGTTTTGGGTGTTAGTAATAGCTTTTGGCACATGTGTAAGGTTTTAGATACCTTTAATTTGTGAAAAGTATGAATTGTTGAGAAAATATATTTAGGTGTCCAAATTTTATATGTAAAATAAGTTGGAAGTAAAATTCATGTCATTAGTTAATTTATGAAAAAGTTTTTCGTAGACATCTAAATCACCCATTGCGACATCGCCCATTTAGACATCAAATGGAGAAATAAAGCACATCAAAAGTTATCCCCGAATGCTGTCATTTGACAGTAGGCTGCTATCTAATATCGTGCAACATAATGCGGCATAGAGAAGGACAAGCCGTGGTGCCCGTGCACAAGCATGGTGCATTCCTTTATTTTTCACATCCTCAATATTTTCAACTAGTTTTGAGTCCATGTGAATCCAAAAAGGTATCTCATACTTTTATAATGATATTTTACTTTATTTGAGTTTACTGATTAGTCTTTAAATTATTTTCAAATTATGAAAACTTGAAATTTTATTTTATAAAATTACAAACTTGATAATCTAATTGGATTAGTATAATAATTGCCTTGGATTTTGTGTTATTTGTAGATTGTGAGGGTGGCCTTACACATCCTACATGCATTCTTTTAATTTTATTAAACGAATGGGCCTCACAATTCAAAATAAAAGACATAGTTGGCTCAAATTTAATGGTTGGTGTTGGATGCTTGATTTTAAATAATTAATTATTTATTTTACAACGCATCATAATATAAGATACCAGATGCTTATTGGAAAATAGTGTGACTAAATTTGTACCTCTATCTTAGTTTTTTTTTTCTAGCCATAGTGGAACTGTGCACTTCTAGTAAGCTTCTCGTTATTTATTTTTTAAAATAACCTAATCAATAATAATGTGTCTCACACCACAATATATTGTCAGCTCATATTGAATATAAACATCACGCTCTTGGATACATTTATATACGCATATGACTGTATCTGGATCATTAGTTGCCAGATCAGTGATCAATTTAAATAAGATGCAGAATGTTCATAGAATATTTTCCTTGATGTATATAAAATTGATGTTACTAGCTGGGTTCGTACAACAACATTAAAAACAATTAGGCACAATATGGGCATTTAAATTACAGCGCTGAGAAAAACACGAGTTAGGAGTTACAGACACTAAAAGAATGTCAGTTAATAATAAATATAAAGTGGAGAAAATGATATATTTGACAAGGAGATACTGGCGGCGACGGCATTTTAGAGAGAGGCAAAAAGGAATTATCTATGTGGGGCCCTTAGCGACGGGGAGGTGAGTCCCGAAAGGGGCCTCAATTTATGACTCAGCCCTGACTTTGGATGCCAATATGTATGTCGGCTCCTTCCATGTCATGCATGCATGCATCGCCCATTTATGCTCATCCCATCAGGATGTCGCATCGATTCCCATTCATACATGCATGTATGATGCAATATTATATGGTTTGTTTGAAAAATAACGTTGCGTGCTAGCTCTGGAATGTTCTGGATATTGAACCCTTTAACAAGTGCTAGTGTGAAATGAAATTTGAGCAACCATCAATAAAATATATTCACAGTGATTACTAAATTTAAGTATGATTTTTCTTGTTTAAATTTATAACTAAATTCTGTGGTAAACATTTCAAGAATATAACCAGCGCAATATTTACTCACTTTGATATTTATGTTGATTATAAATTTTTTAAAAATATCAACTAAATTACAATACGAATATCGATTTTAATGCTTACTATTCTTTTGTAATATTTTATTGTTTTGATACAAATTTTGATGTGAAAATATTACTAATAGAATTTATATTTTATAATGGTGGAGTAGCCTGCTAAAAAAAGTGAGATCAGATTGTGGACTCGCGACTCACGAGAACGGGGTTAGGCACGACGCACGAGACAGCCATCGGACTAATGGGCCCCATTCCACGTCACTAATACATGGCACCGTGTTGGAGTTTGAATTTGCACGCCAAGAGTGCTAGCTAGTCTCTCGGTCCATGACCCTTACTCTCTTACGCCTCTTCCCTGTGGCACCCAAAGTACATTACTTGATCTAACGGTCTACCTTTCAAAGTTTCAGTTTCATCCCTGTTTCAACTCCAGCATCTGTTTTTACCTCATTGCTTGTTTGTTTTCAGTTAATTAAAAACACTTTGGTGACCAAAATCGACAAAATTTTAAACGCTCCACTAATGCTTTTGAGAAATATACATTGATGAAGCTGCCAGTCCATGTAATGACAATCATCTTAGAGTTACTAAAAAACTTAAAAAATCAGTTATTGAAGCTATAATATTAAATAAATTGAACCCTAATTAAAATGTATCAATCCATAGAATGGACATAAATCATTTAAAAAGTAAGTTATCTTTTGAAAATAATTTTTTATCACACTTTCTTTTACAACGACTATTAATAAGAGTTAGAATTCATCATTAAGACACATTAGGTTGTATTTTTTTGCCAAAATGTTGGGTTATGCTTGACGAGATTAATCTTCACAAAGTCAAGTATATGTGGCTTTGCCAACAGTGAAATCAAATGAAATAAAAAAACAGACTTAAAAAATTATTGTTGGCAAGCAATAATAAGGAGGGAAAGAATACAACAACAAATGTAGTACACCGTGAAGTTTTTATGAATTTGTGTAGAAGAGTAATGTATGGTTATTCAATGAATTATGTATCGTACATTTCAATTTGATAATTTGTATGAATGTTATGCAATAGTTGTTAAGTATATATTGCTTTAAGAAGTGGCATTAAAGTAACACCACGGGTAGTGAACGCCAGGTTTTTTTTTTTAATTCAAAAGCATGTAGTTCAATATTAATAGCTACGTAACGATGCTGATAGATATAATTTTTGTGCGATAATATAAGGATGTGAAAGCAGTTATTGTGTTCAGGTCAAAAAAAAAAAAAAAAAGCAGTTATTGTGATTGGTTTTGCTGGCGTTCGATTAGTTGCCAGACAAATGTTACTGACGACCATTAGTTTTTGTGTTGTGAAAACGGAAAACGTTGGGGATCAAGGTCAAAATTCAAAAGGTCGGAATCTTGAGAAAGATAATGAGCAGCATGCTGCTGGTATCAAAACCCACGTGCACACCACCCAGGGTCATATTCTACATTCTTTTTTAACCAGAGCTACAATTCAACCTGCATTCATGGTGGGCTGCGTCATTTGACTTTTGAAACTCTCTTTTTTGAACAAGAAAATCTCCAGCATGACGGCTAACATATTTGACTAAATATACGTGTATTTATGGATAAGGCTAGGATACAAGGGACCCGGATTTTCAGCGTTTTTCTGTTCTCACCGTAAAATTTAATGTTTTGTCTTCTCAGACCAACTCTATGTGACGTGTGGAATTTGTGGTAGGCGGTAGTAAAAGGCACCCTGGATGCTAGGTTTAATGGCCCAGGCATTAAAGATTTTGCTTTTCTATTAAAATACTGTTTATTTAACTTTCAAATGATGAAGATGGTCAAAAAATCTTTCAAATGATGAATAAATATTAAATAACGCATATCATATCAATCAAATTCAAAAAACAAAATTACTAGGTTTCAGGGAAAGTTTACAGCATAAGTTTGTCACCAGGTGTAATCGTTGTCACCAGCTTTCAATTAGAGATAGGGCACAGTAATGCTACCCTCTTTGTTTTAAAAACGGTGAGATATTATTCCATTTAAATATCTAGAAGACGTTGGTCATTGAATCTTTCATTTTGATCAATATCTCATCCATAAGCTTCCATACAGGCAATATTGTCTAACCCACGCCTGTTGATTTCGATCAAAATGAAGGATATTGGTCAACATATTCCGTACATTTTTTATTTTAAATATGGCTACATTCTACTATCAATTATTCTTGACAAGAAGTATGTGGGGGTGTGAACTCTCTTCAACTCTAATTCATTTTTTTCATTCCCCCCCCCCCATGGATCGCAAAGATTGGAATCAATAGTATAAATTCTCATTACCGTAGATGGTGGGAAATATTAAAATAAAATGAATAAAACCTGGGGCAATTGAGAGAAAAAACGCAGGCTCTGGATTTAGAGAATCTCATGTTTTAACTCATACAGTGATATGACAGTTTTATTTTGCCCAAGGGGGGAGGATTCCGTAATAGCACTAATCCACTCTTTAAACTTTTATCACATTTTCAACTCATTTGAACCCAAATTATGAATTCTGCACGTAAGAAGGCATTTGGCAAGTGAATATATTTGTACGGTTCGTATTCAGAAGTTGATTGTGAAATATTTTGAACACAAACACACACAAACAGGCAAGTATGTTGTCATCAAAATTACTAAAAGTTGATTATCTAGCAAAATTAAGATCGAAGCGAGAATATCACAAAAAATGGACACTAAAAGCTAAAAGCTACGATCATTTTTTTTTTTGGTTCCATAGTAAAGGGTTCCGCCAAAAAGGCAGGGGGTTCCATAAGAATAGACAGGTCCAGCATATCATCATGACCCAGCATCAAACTCGCTTGATCTTAATTTTATATACACATACCGGGTTTGACTACAGAGTTGAGATTCATGAAAATGAGGAAGGCATAAAGAGAAAGGAAAACGTTAGAGAAGACTAGCAAGTAAATCAGGCACTAATATATTTGTTTGGTTGTTTAAGAGACAAATCATAAAAAGAAGAATCGGTCACTAACGGGCATTGCTCATGTTTGTCCACCTTTAGACAATACCTGTCAAGCCGCTATTCCGTAACTGGGTTGAAAAATTAGAAGGAAAGCCCAAATAAAAGTGATAGGCCCAGGGTAGAGCCCAAAATAAGATCTAAGACAAGCAGCTATTATGATCGGGAATAACAACCTTGAACCCCTTACTCTTTATGGCGTTAACTATGGCCCATGCCTTCGGACAGCTGTGGAGCTCCTTCTTCTCGATTTCCTTCGCGGCGTGGATGTGGACTCCACTTCCTAGCCCCTCCGTCTTCAGCCGCATCGCCAGCACCTCTCCAATGGCCGGGGCCGAGGCCTTGGAGTCAAAAGCGTCCTTGATTGCGTGTTCCACCGTCGATGCCGTTGCCACCATCCGGCCGCTGCTCTCGTCCACGACGTTTGCCGTTATGTGCTTCGCCGAGATGAAGAGTCTTAACAAGTATCTCTTCTCTCCCATATCCGTCTCATCCAGATTAGCGTCAAGCCAAGACAGGAGCTCCAAACTCCCAAGTCCTACGCTAATTCTCTGCTCTTCGAGTTTCGCATGGGCTGAAGGCCAATGTCATGTGGGTCCTCTTTTACACGCACTTTCCCTGCCCTGAAGGTTCCTAATTCAACTGTTGCTTAAATTTCATGTTAGGAGTTGGGGCCTCTTTTTCTTTTTCTTCTTTTGGGTCCAAAAGCTACATTTTACCCTTGAATTAAATTATAACAACAAAATTAATGCATCATATTTGATTATATTCAAGTATACATATTTAGGTAACACACACACGGCCAATAATTTTGGTAAAATCTAACGAATTAGTTCGAGTAAATTTAAAAAATTTTAAGATTGACTTGAAAGTTATATATATATATATATATATATATTACTTCTAACTTATTTGTCTAAATTTAAATAGGTTTTGTTTGAATACTTAATTTTTTTTTGTTATTAATAAAATAAAATTAAACATGCACTTTAGCTTTTATTTAATACTCACAAAACCTCTTCCTAACTCCCCACTTGCACATTCCATGCTCTTAATTGAAGTTTTAATGTTGCAATAACAATTTATCTTGGATATTTTTGAAAATGTTTAGGAAAAATAAACCTAGTGTGCTATTTTATAGTCTTTTATTTTTACTCTTTTAATATTTGGTTTCGTTTTAATAAGGATAGGAAAAAAGATGTATTATTTTAAGCTTAAAATTGGAAATGGTTCGAAAAATAAAATAAAATAATATTTAATAATTTAAATATTCAAAACCATCATGAATAAGCTTGAAAAATCCAAGATGTTAAGGTCAAGCTTAGTTAAATAAATTTTTTATATGTTTTGATATTTTAAACTCAATTCAATTAAATTTAACCCATTTGAGTTACTGGCTATACACATACATCTCCATGAATCTTTCACCAAAATGATATATTAAATATTTAATTAAATGAATCGGGTCTTTGGAACCCTTTATGGGTTTTGGCGGTGTTTGCTTTTTTTTTTTTGGCGGTGTTTGCTTGAAACTTAACAAAGCAAGGAAGTGATGTTTTTTATAATTAATTTTAAGGAGAATTAAAATCAGGTCTCACATAAAAAAAAATAATTATTATAACGTCTATTGACAACTGAACTAAATTGTATTGACAACTAGTTATATTATAAACGTAATTTAATTCAGTTATCAATAAATCTTACAATAATTAATTTTCTTATGTGTGACTTTAATATAATTCTCCCTTAATTTTAAATGGAATATAATGTTTTATTTTAATCTAAAGTTACAAATATTTTATACATTTCAAAGTGCATACACCATTTTTTTTTATTACTCATAGTTATCTTCTTACTCTATTCGAGATACAGTCAGATATTAAGTGTGATGACTTTTTTCAGTGGGGATTCAAATTTTAATTTATCATATTATGAGAGATTAACCATTTCCACTATATCCAAATTCCATTAGTGCATTTGTCAGTATTTATCTAGATTTAAACTTTTAAAATTGGAAAGCAAATTACCGGCAGTTTAGATCTTTAGTTCAATTTTATCAGAAAAATCTCCCTTGATCATTGTTCGTTTGGACCTGTCGGCTTTTGCCACATTAAGTGGACTAATGTAATACCATTTTGAATTACATGCTGTGATGTGGCAATAGATAATTGTTCCATGCTCATGATAGAGATCACTTCAATAGAATTCGACTTAAGTAAAAAGCCATGAATTGCAGTGAATTCGAATCCACTAATTGTTTATTTGTCCCATCATTCTCATAGAATGTTAAAAAACTATAGACTTATTTGGGTAATTCTCAAAAATACATCTAAATTATACTTGTAATGTACTTTTATCAAATTCAATAAATAATTGAATCTCTTAAATATATTTTTCTCAAATGTAAATTGAAATCCAAATAAATATTATGTA
The DNA here is from genome assembly GCF_029017545.1 of Prosopis cineraria. Classification (NCBI taxonomy): domain Eukaryota; kingdom Viridiplantae; phylum Streptophyta; class Magnoliopsida; order Fabales; family Fabaceae; genus Prosopis; species Prosopis cineraria. Next base: position 41,562,867 of record NW_026555334.1, read on the forward strand.
TCCAATAAATAGCTTATTTCGTTCAAAAAAAGGGGCTACAGAGACGTTCATGATTTGCTCCTAACGAAGAATCACATGCAATTGTTCCTGCACCTAGGCAAGCATGTGGATTTCCATCACAAGATTTTATTTCTGGGGCCACCGGGTCTCCCGATGACTCTACATTGATCAGTTACGTGGGTTATCGCATGAGCCGTGTATCCACCAATTAAGCTTGATTGATGGTTGAAATTTGAATCCTTACCCGTTCAGTGGATGATGATTGGTGAGTAAATCTAATAAAATGGTTCCAGGCGGCTCGGCATGTGCATGTATCTTGCTGATACAATGTACGATGAGCTCGGTTGATCACGACGATTGCTTATTCTAGCACTCAACTTTAATTGGCTCTGGGTTGAAACTATAATGCAGATCTTCTCGCTTTATTATTATATTTGAGGTCTGCACGAACATCACTGGAAAAATCTGTTCCCTTGGTCAAAGAAAAAGAAAAATAATGTTCCATTCGAACAGTTAAGCCAGTGGTTCTTCATTCTTACCAGCACTAGTATCAAAACTTCATCTTCACGAGTGAGTAATTTGGGCTCCACTGTCATCTTTTACCACAAAACAAGAATCTTCATCTTTAATGACGAAGCCCCCAACAAACAAGAAATCATTAGCCCTCAGACACATCTTGCAACCTACCGTAAAATTCTTTCACCTTTTTCAGGAAATTTAATCCGACAAGATCTAAGCTGGACTAGCTCTTATATTGAGCGAGTGCAGTACCATGAGTGCAAAACGTCAAGGTGAACCAGGATCAGGTATATGCTAAGTGTCGCGAGATCAATAACTAGGATTACCAAAACGCAACTGGGTCCCCAAAAAAATAAAATAAATCTACCCGTCTCTACCGTCAGTTTTATCAGAAAACCGTATTTCTGAACTGGGTTGCGTCAACTACATTATATTAATAGTGAGACAAGGACAACAAATTCTAGGCACTAAAAGTCGACGGTCAGACATGAACACCGTTTGAGGAGAAAGAAACTGGCCAGTCAAGGCGTCAGATGTCATTGAATGCTATGCATACCCGCCCACACGCACTACGCATGGCTCCTCAGACAGGGTTTGGCTTCAGGAAATTTCATGGCTCCCTCCATTTTATCTGTATAAATAGCCATAGCCTGCAATAGACACTGCAAGTGTAATATCATATCAATAAGAAGAGATTAAAAGACTTGTTTTCAAGATGCTTGGATCTTTTGCTGGGAACATACAAAAGGGTCTCTCACTCTTCACATCGAGAAGATCAACACTCAGCTACTCGAGTGAAGATCAACTAGAAGCAGCAACTATAGTGCCAGATGATGTTAAGGAAGGTCATTTTGTCGTTCTCGCTACCATGGGTGAAGAGACAAGAAGGTTTATTGTTGGATTGGAATACTTGACTGATCCTGCATTCATGGGACTGCTAGATCGGGCTGGGGAAGAGTATGGTTTCAGCCAGAAGGGCGCTCTTGCTGTTCCTTGCCTTCCTCAAGAACTACAGAAGATTCTAGACAGTGGGAAGGCTGAGTACTAATCATCTTCCCATCATAAAACAAGTTTCAAGCAATAGTAATTTGTAGTTTAAAGCCTTCTCCTGAATCATGAACGTTATATGTAGCTTATTCATTATATTCTTTAATTCTGGAGCAACTTGTTTCAAATGTTCCAACTTACTAGAGTTTGTATCAAAGCCCTAGACAGACTCCCCAAGCATTAACATTATTCGGCACGATATTATGAGCTTATGGATATTATATTTCATTCTTCTTTTTTTTGGGGGGGGGGGGGAATCTAATATTGATACTTGATTGCATTGCAACGGTTAATGTAAAGTCAGATGGATAACATTTTGGAGCTAGCGATCTAGTTAACCTTCACACAAAAGCCACACCAAATAAGCAAACTGGTTCAGCTCTGCAGATAATGCAGGCATGCTTTCTGCAATGTTGCAGTAACAATATTAGAAGAGTCTTAATCTCCTGCTATCCATTTGATTATCAATTATTCAACGCAGTCAACTAATATCTAGCCAGAATGGCAGAGCTAGGCTCACTGTTCGTGTCATGCGATTAAAGCTTGTGCAAAACTGGTCCTTTGCTAGTCACATGACACCCCAGGCTGGCCAGGGGCCACCATCACCACAGATCTAGTGCCTAGACACACATTTCACTGGCTTTCCCTAAGCCAGCGGCTTCCTCCTGTGCATTGTGTCATTGTATGAGCCGTACAGATAATATAAAAGATTTTAAGATGAAATAAAGCAATTCGTACATGTTTTTGCCAGCACGGCACCTTTGGTCTCGAACATTTAAATCCCAGGAACCTTCCATTCTGTGATTTGATAATGGATAGGAGAGAGATGAGATCAAGATAAAATTGCTCCTTAACGCAACATATCAAACAGTGTCACAACCATAAATTTTTTGGATAGAACTCACTTCCAAAAGATGCCTTGTAAGGGGAGGATACCCTGACTTATAAACCACACTTTACTAATGTGATCTCTCGATATGGGACTCGTAATAAACAGCTGCTTGATTAAGGGCTCAAATTCAACAATCTAGCTTCCACTGAACTCCAAGGCCTCTGCTCGAATAGATAGAGTAAGATTCAAAGGTGAAGTGATATTTACCTTCAGATTACTTACAAATTTAGAGTTGTTGGACAATCATTTATATATATCAGTGTAAATGTTGGTTCTTAATTCTTAAAGGACTCAAGGAGTCATTCTCATAGAAGGGTTATAGAAATTCAGTGGGACTATTTGGTCTATATTTTACTTCATATAGGCATGACATTTATACAGAATAGGTCCATTCGACCATACTCTTCAATAATCCTTACATCTATAAATACATGTGAACGAGGCTCGAATTCTGATAGAAAATGCAAGCACAAAACATGTGATTTCTAGGATAAATACTCGCTAGTGAATGATTTACTAGAAGACAGAATTCAATGTGACTTTTCATCCACTGCTCTGTTCAACCAGCACAACTTAACCAATCACAGACGGCATATTGACAGACCATTTGATTCTCAGTCTGTTGGGGCATCTCTCGTATTGTGCAACAAAAATGCTTTCCATAACTCCATTTGTATTAACTATTAAATACATAATTTCATCGTACTCAATATGAATAAACCATAATACAAATTTTCTCGAGTAGTTTTAACTTATAAGTCATGGCTGTACAACCTAAGTAGGGACAACAAGCTGGCTAAAAAGTATTGTCTTGATGCATCAAATTGATAGAGAACGTAGCCTCTTTAGTCCATGGCATAATTACTTCACCTCAGAGCAATTACTCGGGCCCACAGGCTCTCTCAAGCAATTAGAGATTGCCGCCACAGCTGCTTCAATAGATGCATCTTCCCCCTGCTTCAATGTTCGAATATAAAAAGAGCCCCAAGAACGTTGAGTTCAACAACACTCTTTCACCACGCAATGATAACATAGCTATATTGAGAAAAAGAATTCACCTTCTCTTTCCAATAGAAGATGTTGCCATACTTCCCTGCCAAGCGGCTCCAAAAAATACGCGGGATGTCCAAATCTACTGTAGCGCCAACATTGAAATTCAATATATTCCCTGGCAAACAATGGTCTCATGATAATTGTAGTACTTGAAGGCAGATATACCCAAAAGAAGAGGAAAACAACAACCAGAAAGGACGAACAACAACGATGGTAAAACACGTGTGTTTGATCTTTTACCAAATGTGGGATCAGCCACAAAGACAACAGTTCTGTCATCCACCTGCCAAAAATCTTTAATTGCCAAACCTGTGGGATACATTGGCGGTTTCACTATCAGGCTTGGTTCTGCAGTTAAGTAATCGTAGATTTGGAGGGTGGTGAATTTTAATCTGTACCAAGTTCTATATGGCAAACTATGTGATGACCACATAATACCTGGTGTTTCAGGATAGTTTTGAGCTAAAACTCTCAACTTGAATCCTGTATCCTTTTCAAGAGAAGCTATCTCTTGAGCTAGCCTTTTCTCCTATGGAAAAAATGAATAAGAATCATGCTTATCTATTTTACAAATGCATCCTTACTTAAAAGTTACAAGTCCATTTTTATTTTCTAACAAAGTAAGGAAAAAAATGGAAATGGACACGATAGGCGAAACAGACTCCAAATCATGACCTTAAAATATGTATACAGTAGTGAACTTCCAATGGGGGACCACCATACCTGGCCATCAGAGAGGAAGCCGGCAACATCAATGACAGTACTAAAATCCTTAGGGAGCAATTCTGGCTTGTTTACTCCAACTTTTGCCTCAGCCAGTCCAATTCCTACCGAGATCGTATTGTTTTATACTTCAGTTTTATAGTTTATTCAGTATAAAAGAAGGGGGAAAAATGACAATTATCATTGCGCAGTTTTAAAAATGCGAGACAGAATAGCTGCGTAACATCACAAAGCTAAATACCTCCAAGAAATAATCCAAGTGCGATGGCTCCTGACAGCACAGAATTGAAAGATTTCGCATGAATTTCGGAGATGCATCTCCTGGGGTCGGCTGATATTGGCGATACAGAAGGTTGGGGAGAGAGGCGAGACGACACCATCTTGGATAACGTCGGGACAATACGCGACTTACTTGGTGAGGGGAGAGCGAGAGATAGAGAGGAAGGTATCTGAAGAAACGCCATCATTTTCCTTCGCTTCCACCCCCGCGCCAGTTATAATTCGAGGATAATCAACAATCATCACTTATTGGCTACGTACGAGTCAAAGCACGTGTGTAATTCTTTTCACGGTATGTGTTATTGAGCAAAATAAATTTTAAAATATTATATAAAAAGTGTTCTAAATTTTAAATTTTTAAAATGTATCTTGAATTTTTAAATTCATATCAAATTAAATTTTATAGTTAATTTTTTTTAATGTCATTACCATTTATTTGTTAATTATGGCTGCAAACCATAGACTATTATATAAGTAGTGTCATGAACTCTAAATTTAAAATTCTCAGTAAATTACTCTCATCATTTATGTATAAAATGTTGATTATTATATAAATCAAATTAACTTCAGCATGGTTCATCGTGGTAAACATATCATTGGCCGTGGCAAACAACTCATAATTTTATGAAATGACATTTTTGTCTCTTTTTTATAATATTTTTTCAAACGATTGATATTTTATACTTTCGTATATTCTATAACTCTAAGTTAGTCTTATTTGGATAATGTTTGTTTATTTAATGTATAAAACTTGAGATTCCATTAGAAAAGAAGTTTAAATGTGAGAGGATTTTACTAATGATAGAAGTATGAGATATCTATCATTTGAAAAATATTACAAACAAAGGAGCAAAACATGTCATTTTCATAAAATTATAGATCGTTTGTCACGACCAATAATGCATTCACTGCAGCAGATCACGCTAAGATTAATTTGATTTAAATAATAGTCAACGTTTTATATATAAACAGTGAAAGTAATTTGTTCAAAATTTTAAAATTTAGATCTAAGATGCTACTCGCTTAATAATTTAGGGTCTATGATGCTAATTAATAAATGAACAATAACAACATTAAAAAAAATTAATAATAGGATTTAATTTGCTCTAAATCTGAAAGTTTAGAATTTATTTTATATATTTTAAAAGTTTAGCATTCGGGATGCTTTTTGCATGATACTTGAAGGTCTATTTTACTCATTAATCTATTTATTAATTATTAAGCGAATTCAGCTCAGGTCTCAGGGTGAATTTCTTTCTTCGGGAAAATGAAGATCTAATTTGTTAATATATTTTAAATTTAAATGCACAGATAGAATTGACTATCTTTGGATATACTATAACACATGCATTGAAAATCTGTATTGTCCAAATCCACACGTGGAACCATTTTATTATCATCTGTTTTCTTTTTTTTTATTTCACTTCTGTAATTATGCTCATTGACATCACTGTATTAACTTGAATGCATTTGTTTTAATCATAAATTTAATGAATGGTTAAAATAAAAAAGGTGAAAGGAAAATAATGATAAGAAAATAGAAAGATTCTGGCATTCGTCCAAACCCAACCTGTTTTATTTCGCATATTCGCGCTGAGTCAAATCTAATTCGGTAGCAAGAAAAGCCACTTTTTATTTTCTTTTTTGATTAATTGACCAAATATTACAAAACCTAAAATAAAATTACCGACAGTAACCATAAGGCTGAGGGAGGACCAAAGATTACCACCATACACTCGAGCTGCTATTAGGCATCTTCACAATCTTCGACCTACGGTGTGTTTCGATGCTGCAATTAATCGATTTTTTGGGCCCAAAAATCAATTAAAATAGAGTTTACCCAAACAATCAAGTTTTGTGATGATTAATTAGAGGCAATTAATCAAGTTTATCATAAGTTGAGGGAGACTGTTTCTCGTGGTGTGACTGCTGACGGCTGAGCTTATACATATTATGCCTGTTGCCTAATGCCTAATGCAACCTAGGCGTACTTGTTTCTGTCCTTAGTTGATCATTTGAGATGGAAAGTAAAATTTTATTTTTGACTTGCTTGACTATGTTCACACGCGCCACATATTTTTTATATTTTGCCATGACCTCTTAGGCTAGTTCTTTGACTTTTATCAGAACCTTGATCACAGAATGGAAAAAGTACTGGCATGGACTCCAAAAAAAGAGAATTGCAAATGCAATTTAGATGGTTCCAAACAAATTTCTTTATATCAATCAAGTTATATTTTTGGCCAAAAAAAAAATCAAGTTATATTTTATTTCTTATTATGTTCTGTCAGCATTATGTTAATCTGTTATCAATAATTCATCAATAATTTAATTTTAAAAAATAATATCCTTTATAATAATTTATACAATTAAAATTAATTTTGATTAAATCATTCAAACATTTTTAATTTTATTAAAATTAATTTTACAAAAATAATATTCAAACAAATTGTGTTATAATATAATTAATTATAATTAAAATCAACTATATTAATCAATTATTTTTATAATCAATTATATCCAACTAAAATTTAAATACGCTATAATCTTCCATCATGAGGCAGTGAGGCACGATGCACTGAGGCACCACTTCGTCGTCCCGTCCAAAATCCAAATGAGACTCGAAACCTCCATCACAAGAAATCATTACCTCCATCGGGAGGGATCTGAAAAAATATCCACTCTTTGATCCAGTGTTTTCAGAACTGGACCGGACATTGAACCGGAAAAGTCAGCGGTTCACGGTTCGCATGGTTCAACCGGTTGGACCAATGGTCCAACCGGTGACGTAATAATTAAATTAAAAAAAATTATATATGTATATAATAATTTAAATATAAAAAATACATATAAAATTGCTATTTAACTTAAAAAACTTAAATATTTTAAGTTTATTATGACTTAACAAGCTATATGATACACTATAATATCAAATGATTAAAAAAATTAGTCATTTTTTTAAAAAAATTTGATAAAAAATAAAAAAAAAGTTTTTTTTTGAACAGTCCGGTTTTTGAAAACCGGATCCGGTTCCCGGTCCGACTGCCGGTTCGAAACGGTTCAACCCGGATCAACTCTGAAAACGGTTTTTTCTTTTGAACCAGACCGGTCGACGGTCCGACCAGTCCGACCGGCCGGTCCGGTCCGGTTTTCAAAATAGTGCTTTGATCTTACTGTTTGGAAATATTCCAAACAAGTTTTCAGGAAGTTGATAAGCTTGCTTCGCCGCTTTTTTCTCGTTTTGGTTTCCAGAACTCCATAAATCATTAGGAAGTCAATAGAGGCATCAAACTAAGTAAACCGTCAAAAAATTTATACAGAACATATAACCCAAGCAGGCACCGATGAAACGAAAGTAATGAAAGCTTTGTTTCAACCACACGAAGGAAATAGAGTTTCACCCAGATAGACAGGTTGCTTTCATTTTAGACATCCACATGATATACTTTCAACCTCATTAAATCATGTGCATTGTCAAAGTCCAGGCTAAATTTTCATGAAGGGTAAAATAATTGTTTCAAAATAACAAGGATAAGTGGGCAGTGCAGAAATATTAGAATGAAGCTACAATGGAAACTGCAAAATCTCTTACATCAGTCATAAATATCGAGTGCCATAATGATAATTGCCAAATGCACAACCAAATGTTTCAAAACTGCAAACGAGGTTTTTCTTCTTCATGAGAAAAGATGAAGTTACGTGCTCGATCCAAAAATCTTTAATGTCTCAACTTCACATCCATTTCCACAGGAAATACCTTCCCCCTATGGTTGAAGATCATGAAATCCAGGTTGGCAGGCAAAGAAACAATCCTGCATCCAAAAACGCGCTTTCTCTGATGATTATGATCCAAGTAATTTTATGGCCAAAAATATTGCCAGCAGATTAAAAAAAATCATTATATTATGAAGCTCTGTAACTTGAGTAGGACTATAGCACGGCAGAAAACAAGTTTTTTAAACAGCGCATTCCTTCGACAACAGATAATCATAATAGAAATATAGAGGTGAAGGAACAAACATGCATCCAAGAAGATTGATGCTGTAATGATTATGATCCAAGCAACTATCTAGCAAAACATATCTTCAGTAGAGTGGAAAATTATGAAGTTCTGTCACTTCACCGTCAGCAAGCACAACTAAGGAAAGCAACAACTCTTCCAAACAGAAAATTCGTTTGACAACAGATAAAGATATTGAAGTGGTCATGCACTCCCTCATATATAATATTTTATATCATCAACTGTATCAGCCGCTAATGAATTAAATCCACAGTAACAATTGAGTAGCAAAGAAAGATCAATGGCTAAATGGGTATAAGAATAGTGTAGAAAAGTTTTGGAGCATATTAAGCACCGAGCAAGCAAACCATGCCTGCATGAAGCCTAATGGTTCAACCAGTAGCCTTTTGATCTGATATACTTGCCACGTGGAGAAACAGTCAAAAGTCCGCCCAACTTTTTTTTCTTAACATTCAGCAGATTCATCAATCCTGCTTTTCAGCATCTGACCAACAGATCGTAAATGAATATTTCACAGATGTAGTTTCTTGGGAGTGATGAATCATGAGAATAGTACAAATGAATTTGCCAATCCTAATAGCTTAGCATCTAACCAGTAGATTACAAACAAAGAACTTGGTATCGGTAACTTTATGGTCCTGTAGCAAGTTAATGGGGTCCTGTCAATGTAAATATGACAGTTCAGTCTGATTTTCCAACCTTAGAAGCTCCATTATTCATTTTACACCATTAACTTCATACAGAGTGGCAGGAATCAGTGAGTTAGCTGGTCTAGATGAACAAGGGAGAATCCAAATGGAACAATCGAAAATTATCACATGCCAGATGTGCTAGCAATTCATTCTTCACATTTGAATTTTGAGATTAAAACAATGTAATCTTATTCAGAGATATCAAAGTGTCAAACTGCCAATGTTCTTTATCATCATTACCTAAGTTTCACCAAGAAATATTATTTATACCTTGATTGCACTCCTAAGAAGCAAGGAAGGTAAAGTTACCTTTAAACATATTATGTAAAATAAAAAATAAAAAAAATCTATTTTATCTATGTGTTATCAGTCCTTTTTATCAACTCCGTTCTAAAACAAAATGACCTATAATAAGCAGACCATATGAATGTAGATCAAACTTACAAGGACAATGTGAAGATTCAAGGAGAGGCTAAGGACAACTTACATCACGCATATAGAACAAGAGCAATCCAGCTTCATAAACTATAGCACAACTTAACTTAGATGTATCGCTATTTGAAGTTAGATTTTTCAGTTTAATTGACCTCTAACACCACTCCTACTACCTTTTATGTGTTTTCTACTTCCATTCCTTAATGGTTTGACCCTTCTCAGCCAAGCAAAGCCTAATACAGAATGACTAACAACATAAGTCAATCAAGGAAGACCAATCAAAAAAGAACAGGAACAGTACGGATCCAGAGCAATTTACGTTAAGTTTACACCTCAACTCTCAGAAATCAACACGGAATCATTCCCATTGTCAGGCCACGTTTACAATGACCTCTTGCTAACGTTTTTTCGGTTAGATGACATAATTAATTCAACTAAAAGGATATTTTTAAGTAAATTTATTAATTTATCATCCAGATTGAGAAACAAGGAGTTACCTGTTCTCTTCGGAGTCTGGATGTATGGACAAAAACATCCCTGGCACAGCCAGTGCAGCCCACATACAGAGCACTAATCCTAGAAACAACTCAACAACCACCTGCATTCATTCAAAAATCCAGATGCACGGACACTGAGAACCCACAGACATGCATCAAAACCATGTTTTTCAAGCAATATTATGGGAAAATACTCACGTTCATTGGAGGTCCCGAAAACTCTTCCTCCGTAATCTTCAACAAACCCCTATCTGCAATCCAATCAAACCGGAATCACATATGCAGGCGTAAATCCCAATATTTTACCAACCTATTGAAGTTTACAAAAAGCAACGAGCATATAAAAGAATAAGTAATTTCTCAGTTAGATCAAATTCACGTGTCCTACAGCATACATTGGATTGTGGCATAAGCAGCGTGAAATAGAATGAGCACTCCTAAGACGCCGATCCCAAAACCCAAGCCCATATTTCAGAAGATCCTTCGGTGCTTTGCGAATTCAGAGATTGATGAATCGCGGGTCGCAGGCCCTCGATGAAGCAGGGATTGTCTCCGCCGATTTGCAACAATAGCACCGAGAAACTGCCGATTTGAATTGGAAAAATGACATTTAAGTACCCCCCCTAACAAGATTAATTGCACTTAACTATCTCGAAATTTTGGAAAGATAAATTTTTAGACAATTTTCCAAATTTTTAACAGTCAATCAGGTCAATGTTTTGATGAGGTTTGTTCAATGTTGATCATTTATTAAACAACTATGATTAGGAAAAAGTTACAACTTTGCTCCAGAAGCTTTTTCCTCCTTAAGTGGTCTTTTAAACTTTCAATCAAAGATTTTAAAATCGTACCAAATATTAAATTAAAAAAATCAGTGATTTATAATTCACATAATCTAACTAAATTGAATCAATAATTAAATCAATAATGTAAAAAATAAATTTAAAAAATTAGATATGTATATAAGAATCTAAATATAAAAAATAAATATGAAATTGCTATTTAACTTAAAAATAAAATAAAATATTTTAAATTTATCATGACTTAACAAGTCAAATGATACAATATAATTAAAAAAATTGATAAAAAAAGGTTTTTTTTAACATTTTAATTTTTAAAAATCGGATCTAGTTTTAGGTCCAATCATTGATCCAAAGCAGTCAAATCCAATCTAATTTTCTAAGACCAAGCCGTTAGCCTAATTGAGTTAACAGTTCAGCCGTCTGATTCGATTTGATTTTTTAATCATTGCTTTTAGTAGACACATTGTTTTTTTTTAATCAATATTCAAATTAAAAGACTGATCTAACAGCTCAATATAAATGTTAAAAAAAAAATCTTGTTAGTTTCTAATTAGATACCCTGCTTGTGGTTGCCTCAGCACGAACCCAATTCCCGAATCCTGCTTGGGCATTCTATGGATCACGAACAAGTCCCATATGTCCATAGGTAGAGATACATTTGGACTTACCGATGTGGATATTTTCCCACAAAAAAAGAAATTTCCTGATTTACTTTTATTAAATGCATCATTTAAAAAAAAAAAAGGGCTGTCTCATATGTAACCTTTTACTCATGAAATGATAAAAAATTAAAATAAAGTAATTAATGATCAATCTTATATCATGCCTCCTGACTTATAAAGAGAACCACCAATTTCTTGTAGAAATAACTTATGACCAAAATAGTAAAAAATATTTTCTCCAATCCTTAACATAAAATAAACCTTCAATTTTTTTTAATATAACACAAAGTTAGAGCAATCAATGTATTCTTTTCAATTTTAAATTTATTTATTTATTATTATTTAAATTGATGGACAACAATTTATTATAATATTTACTGTAAAGAAGGGCAAAATAAAAAACTTACATTTTTTTAATAAATTTACAAATATAACTATCATTTTATAATAAATGTAAAATTAATTAAATTTGTCTTATATTAATAACTAGAGGAGTACAATTATATTAAATGAAATAAAACAGAGTCATTGCTTCTTCAGCTCATGAATAATAACTTTTATATATACTTTGATTTGATTGATTTATTATATAGTACTGGCGTGGTGCTTAGATTTTATGCTTGGGTTATTAAAAAAGAAAAAGAAAATACGGTTTGTATTTCATTAAAACTGGTTGATTATCAGTCATTCAATTCAATGTTTTATGCAGGGAGTATAGCTGGTGTTTAGATTTTATGCTTTTGTGATTATTATTATTCTTATTGTTAATGGTCATTTGAGTGCGTGTAAATTTCACGTAATCCGGTAAAAAGGGAGGGATTATTATGAAATTCTACCCAAGAGTTTCAATTACCTAAAGTCTTAGTGTAATATATAAATTATTACAGAGTCTCAAATTTCTATACAATTACAAAAATACCCTCATGTTATTTTATTTTTAAAAAATATAATCAATTTACCACCATTGTCGAAACTCCGGCCGGTATCCGCCGAACACCTCTTGTAATGATTATTAGTCCTTATAAACCAAGAACTTAAATAAATATTATGTTAATGAAAGAATTAAACCCATGAAATTAATTACCATAGCATAAAAAAATTTAAAATAATTTCCTATATTTACTTTTTAAGGTAATTATTGGACAATTTATAATAATAGTATAAAATGTTAAATATATAACTTATGTCAACTTGAGCAAAGTAAAATGACAATTTGAATATAAAAAAAAATAACAACTTAAATTTAAGTAAATAGCAATTCAGATATATGAAAATAACAAATTAAAAAAAGGAAAATGATGAGTGTCAGAAGATAACAACTTGAGCCTAAGTAAACAATAATCCTAATATATAAAATGACAATTTGAATATTAAGAAATGACAACTTGAATTTAAGTAAATAATAATTTAACAATGCATGCATAAGAAAATGATAACTTTTAAAAATAAAATGATAATTTTGGTATTAGAAAATAACAACTTGGAGTTCGGGTAAATAACAACTTATACTAAATTTATGAGTGGCTAATGGTAGAAGAAAAGCAAGTAAAGTAGGGGTTTGAGGATGCAAGATGTTGAATAGGTCTATGACGAGGAAGTCCTTAAAGACATGGCCACTAATTACTTTGGTAATCTTTTCTCAGAAGAGAATAATTCTCAACTAACACTCAATACTAGGGTCACTTACCCAAACCTCAAGGATAACATATTGTAGAAGTTTGAACTTGATCTAGGAGATGATGAAATTTTTTTAAGCTCTTCAGTCGATGGGAACTTTAGGCTTTATTTGATTCAAGAGGAGACAGAGGGAGGGAAGGAAAGCGAAGGGGATAGGAGGGAATGGAGGAGAAGGGAGGTAAGGGAAAATGAGGGGGGAGGGGAGGGGGACATTCCCCTAATTTGGGGAGGAGGTTTTAGAGGGGAAGGAGCTCCCCTCCCCTTGTTTAGTAAGGTGAAAGGGAGGGAAGGTTTTTTAAAAATTTTTCTCCCCTCCCCTCCAACCAAACAGGCCTTTAAAGTCTCCAAGTCTTAATGGGTTTAGTGCCATATTTTATTAAAGTTGATGGCAATTAGTAGGTCATTTAGTTGCATCCTATGTCAAAGATTTGTTCAAAAATCCTTATAAAATTAGAGATATCAATAACATTTAACCGGTTCTCATCCCAAAAAAGGATCCCTTGAAATAATTGAGGGATCTTTGTCTTACTAGCCTATATAGTGATCTTTAAATTTTTGACTGAGGTGGTTAAAAACATTGTGAAACTCTTTCTATTAGAGTTTATTACCCCAGACTAGTATAGCGTTGTATTGGACAGACATAGTTCTGGCAATATGATTGTAGCCCAGGAGGTCATCCATTCTATACGAACTATAAAAGGAAAGAGAGGCTTTTTGGCAATAAAATTTGATTTGGAGAAGGCGTGTGTTCGTTTGAATTTGTGGTTTTTTGACTAACTACTAATAGAATGTTAGCTTTCCTATTCACATAGTGGAGATTCTTAGGCAATGTATTTTGATGACTTTTATGCAATTGCTTTGGAATATAAATAAATCCAACACCTTTTTTTTCCTTCAAGGGGAATTCGACAATGTGATTCGATGTCTCTCCATCTAGTTGTCATCAGTGGGTTATTCTGTTATATCCTATGTCAAATATTTGTTCAAAAATCCTTTTAAAATCAAAGATATCAATATCACTTATCTTGTCCTTGTTTTAGAAATGGATCCCTTAAAAGAATTAAGGGATCTTTATCCTATTAGCTTGTGTAATGTGATCTTCAAAATGTTAACTAAGGTGATTAACAATAGAATGAAACTCTTTCTACTAGAGTTAGTTGCCTTGAATTAGTGTAGCTTTGTACTAGGTAGATATAGTTTTGACAATATTATTGTAACCTAGGAGGTTATCCATTCTATATAGACTATGAAAGGAAAGAGAAGATTGATGACAATCAAAATTGATTTAGATAAGGCATGTATTGTTTGAATTGGGGTTTTTTGATTAACTACTAACAGAATATTAACTTTCTTGCTCACATGGTAGCGATTATTCGACAATATGTTTTGGCAACTTCTATGCAGTTACTTTGGAATGAGAATAAGTCCAACACCTTTTTTCCTTTGAGGGGAATCTAACAAGGTAATCCAATTAGTAGAAATTGCCCCTAATTTCTCACTCATTTTGTGCAGATGATATTATTCTTTTGGCTAAGGCGTCTATTAGTTAGGTTGATATGATTAACAACTACCTAAAGAAGTTCTGTGATAGTTCAAGGCATAACACCAGGCGTGAAGAGTTAAGCTCCTTGTTGGGCTTTACTTGAAGGGCCAATTTAGGTAAATATCTCAGGGTGCAACTTTACTCAGAGCTTGTAGGAAATGATACATTTACAAAGGTAGTAGACAAAGTTAAAAGAACATCTAGCCAGTTGGAGACTAACTCTCTCTACTTGGATGGCAGGACTAACACTTGTTTAAGACATCACTCAGGTTATTCCTACGTATACTATTTGGACAACTTTTCTCCCTATTCATATATGTGATGTACTAGACTAAAAGAATAAAGAGTTCATTTAGGGAATCACAGAGACAAGGTAAAGAGTTCTCCTAGTTTCTTAGAGGTGTATAAGGGTAAGAGTGATAGTGGTTTGGGAATTAGGCATGCTCAATTCCAAAACCAAGCAAATCTCATAAAGCTAGGATGGAATCTTATAAAGAAGTGAGATGCTATGTGGGTTAAGGTTGTGAGAGAAAAATATAAATATGACAACAACTTGATCCCTTCTAATTGTAAAACTCAGTCCAGCTGGAATTAAATTTACTTAGGATAAAGTTAAGAAAGCAATAGAGGGAGTTGATAGTAAGTAAGGCGTGAGGTAGAAGTGGGAGAAGCATAGTGAATTCTCTATTAAATCATCCTATAACTCATTAAGGCAGGAGGAAATGATAAGTGACTAGACTTGGGATAAAATTTGGAAACTACAGGTACCTTAGAGATGCTGTAAGTTCATATGGCTAGTGTAACATGATAAGATGTTAACTAGTATGACGAAGAAGAAATGGGGTATGCCTATTAATGGAATGTGCCATGTTTGTATAGATAAATTAGAAGACAATATGCATATTTTTTGTGATTTTCTTTAAGCTTTTACTTATTAGTGTCAAGTAGTCCTACTTGAGAAACACACTATGTTTTTTAACATAGAGTAGCGTTGATGGCTTGTTGGCTAAAGTGGAATATTAAAAGTATTTCAAGGGGGAAGAAGGCCAAGTGGAGTGCACTGTAACATTTTGAAAATTAATTCCTTGATTAATTAAATTAATAAAGGGTGATTATGAAAATTTAAGCATAATTGGGTTTGAGAATAGTTAGAGAGGGCTAATGGATTTGTTGAGTTTTTATCTACAATATTTAGATCAAGTTTAGAGTTGTATTGGGCCATCTATGCCTAATTAGAGGATTAAACTTTAGTAGTTTTTTCTTTACCATCTGCCACGATGGACGAGCTATATGCCAGAATATTTGATGGCACATTTTTTGAAATTTAAACAGGGCGAAGAACATGAAAGAAACAAAGGAGAAAAGAATAAGAGAAGAGAGAGCTCTTGTCTTTATTTGTTAGGGTTTGGTGTTGCAGCTACTTAGGAATATTTTAGGGCCTCTAACCACCTAGGGTAAGTCTCCAATGTCCTTCCCTTCTTTCCTCTTCCTTTTTAGCTAGTTTTTTAGTTAGGTTTTGGTTGAGGAAGAATATTTTCAGACCTATGGGGCCTTAGGTCTAAGTTCATTAGTTTAAATGAAATTAATAAGAGTTATTTATACTATCTACTCTTATGTTTGATAGTATTATGCATCCATAAGCTATGGCCTTCATTTTTAGAAAAAATTGTGAATTTAAAGGATGAGTTAAAGTTGTTAGGAGCCATTAATGTTGGTAGCTGAGTTGGAGGAAGAAGGAAGCTAAATAGAGTTAATGGGAGTTAGTGTACCCATTAGTTGCGAATAAACCTAAGGGCTTGGGTTTTTGGGTAATTAAAGTGTAGAATTAGAGCTATAGGCCAAACAAGTTGCAACCTAAATATAGAATTACAATAAGTAAAATGACAAGAAGCTAGGTATAGAAAGCTCTTAGCCATGTGTAGACTATATGGACTCCATCTCCATCTTGCTCCTAGGAATCTTCCTTGACCTCTAGCATTCTATCTTCATTATTGAACTCTCTAAGCTCCTCGTCAATTGGATGAAATAGTGACTCCTTCAATGGTTGATTCGAGCCTTCAATCCTTAAGTAAATAGGAGGGATTTGATGAGAATTGTGAGGGGAAAAGGATGAGAGTGGTCTTATGTGATTTGATGGAGGAATGAGAGATATATGAATGGTTGACTAGAAAAATTTGATGAATAGGTGAGAAAGTGAGAAAACATGTTTGAAGAAGATAAAATTGAGAGAAATCTAAATAGGAGTAATGAGACACAAAATTAGCTCGAGAGAAAATAAAGGAAAGTGTAAGAAACTTTGCAAGTAGTTATGATCTTCCAATAAGAAGTGGTTTGGTTGAAACTAACTTAACGTTTTAGGGGAAAATAATAATAATTCCTATGTGATCTTCCAATCCAATGCAATGCACCTTTTCTTACTTAACTTTCACCCTTATGAGTCTTCATTTCATACCACTCTTGCATTTTAAAAGCCTCTTTAACTTGCCTTAAAATATGTCTTAATATCTCACATTAATTCACCTATGTCACAATTTAATTAAATAGTCAATTCATCGTAGTATGACATTTATTTAATTAGACTAACATAAAAAATATTTAATTAGATCTACGTATTAAAATGATTAAGGGAATGTGAATAAAAAAGCATAACAGGATATAAGTGTAGAAATACACATACTCAAATAAAAACGTAAAGCTAAGTGAAAACCCCTTAAAGAAACAACCTTAAAGTATGTCTTTTCTTAATAACTTCTGACCTACGATGAATTAATAAAAACTAATTTGACCAATTATCCCAACATATTAAAATATATAATTCTAATGCTTAACCTCACAATTGTGAAAAAGTGCATATAACCTTTAGAATTAGGCAAATACGTATAATAGATATAATGTTTACATTAACATTGAAAAAAAAAAAATCATCTTAATTAAAAGACACAATAGTAATTGAGAGTCATTCAACTTATAAACTTACCTAAATAATAGCCTAGCTCAATTATGTAAAATAAAACCTTTTAAAATGTTAGGATCCAAAAAACCCTTCAAAGATATATTTAAACTCAAAATTATATATAAGCACAACGAAAGCAAGGAAAATATAAAATCACAACACTTTAGCAAATTGGGGTGGGGGGGAAGTCATTTTTCGCCGATACAAATGCATATGTCATAAATTGTGTGCCATACATTGTTTACAAAATTGGACCGGACTGGCTAGTCAAATCAATGAACAGGCAACTTGGCTATATATCTAGTCTAGTTTTCCTATTTTGATGTGGAACTAGCTGACCCGAGTTAGCCTAGTGACTCAGATGAACCTATCTAACCCTATAGCTTAGGCAGTTTGGACAGGTTGAATTATTTAGGCCAGAAATATTGAAAAAAAAACACAAAAATCAACTCTATCATTCGCTCCTCCTTAACTATTGCTCCTGTCCTATCATCCATCATCCCTGAGTAATGAGCTCTTTTTGAGCTTTATTTGGGCTTCTTGCCATTCTCGTGTGTGAACTTCATGGGTTTTGCTCGTCTTTAACCTTCAATAATTGCTTTCCCTCCTTCCCTCCCTCCCTACATGATTCAGCCCAAGGTGGAGCTTCTCTCTCCCCCTCCCCACTTGATTCAGGTGGAGTAGCTTCTTTGTCCTCCTCCTTTTGGCGTTTTTTGGTTCTCTGTGCTTCCTCCTTCCATTAAGGCTTATAGAGAGATGAAATGATTGAGGCTACACTTTAATGCTATTGAAATAACAAGGGGCCACAATAGTTTTATTAAATTTTTTATTAAAATGAGGTGTTAGATGCATCAATTCATCTCATCTCCTATAATAGCCTATTTGCATTTTGTGGCTTTCACTACTCTCTATATACCTCACATATTTCAATTTTTTTAATTGAAATTATATACTCAATTATTTACATGTATTTTTTTATTAATTTTTAACCTATAATTTTTAATTTTTATTTCATTTTTAATTATATATTTATATCTTATTATTATTTTTGTCACTTTAATTTTATTATCACACAAAATTTTGTTTACTGTTAAAATTATTGTCGTATGTTATATAAGATGTTAAATCTGAGATATTGATGGGTGTGTTGAGGATTAATGAATTTTTATTTGAATTATATTATTTTATTATGATCGGTTTGACTATAGTTTAACCCTCAATTGAACCCTTAATCCTTGACCTCTAGTCTTAACCAATTCAATTACTAGTTTCATTTTCAATACCTTGGTCCCATATGTCGCCAATTTTTAGCTTTGTGTCATATGTCACGACATCTAAACCTACGCCATGGTGTACGTGACAATCTCTATTATTGTGACAGCTCACTAAAAGAAAACATTTAACATGCGTCATTTCTACATATGATGTTCGATTAGAATGATTTAAACATTTGCATGTAACTTCTTTCATAATCTAATTGATGACACAAGTTTTACTTCAATAAGATATTTCATTTGAAAATTGGACACCCAAATTTAAAATGACTACTTCATGTCTTTTTCCAACAATTGAGCGTCTATTGCCAAACTCTTATCATTAGTCACCTCTGGAGCCTCAACCACATCTAATAGACTAAAACACACTTGATTAAATAATTACATCAACGATCATGTGTTTTAAATTAAATTTGATCGCTCAAACGTCTTTTTTTCTCACAAAATTTGGCCATATTATATATTTACACATAATCAATTCCCTTGGCCAAATTCTATACATTACATCAAAACATATATTTTAACATGCACTTATACTATAATCTTAGCCATCTAACCACATTTACCACAAATTCATAATACATGGCTAAGATACACAATATATCATTTTACACAAGTGCAACTAACACACACACACACGCGCATGCATTCTTAATAGACAACTTATGAACATATGTATGTATACAAATTCATCACATGCATGGTTTAAGTGTTGGGGTAACAAGGGTGGTATTGCATACATGATTCATAGTTAGTCATTGGGCTTTTCGAAAGTGTAGGAATGATCAAATCTTTAAAGGAAGATCAACCAACATAGATCTACCAAGTTGTCATTTTCATATATTTCAAGTTGTTATTTTTCTTTGCTAAATTGTAATTTTCTTTTGTCAAATTATCATTTTTGTATATTCAAGTTGTTATTTTTCTTTGTCAATGTCCTCTGTGAAGTTGTCATTTTCATATATTTCAATTGTTATTCATTTAAATTCATGTTATTTTATGATACCCAAGCTATCACAATTCTTTCTCAAATTGTCATTTCATTTTCATTTGTCGGGTTATTAATTTTCTATACTCAAATTGTTATTTACTTAAATCTAGATTGTTATTTTTTGGTATTCAAGCTGTGGTTTTCTTTTATCAAGTTATCATTCTTGTATATCCAAATTGTCATTTTCGTATACACCTGCCAATTTTCACAGCTTGTGAGACTATTACAATTCCTAGAAGTGGAGATAAATTAAATTATCTCCTGATCCATCAAATTTATGGTAATGATTTCCTTCGTTTCTTGGAACCGTGGAGTAGATTTAGAAGGTAGTCCATGAAGTTTCGAAAATTGTCCCACGAGCTGCATGCAACTATAAAGGATATTTCCCTAACAATATTATCAATAACCAAAATGAATATTATGTAGCGGGCAGCCACGTGTCTATCTTCTTTCTTCTCCTTGTTTTTCTTGACTAAGAATCCACTCAATGAAAATGTTGAAGGAAATTCAACGAGCCTCTTCCCAGGGAAACTCCACTGTACACGTGGCTCCTTCCACCGCAATACCTGTTGACGAGTACCTTCCACCCAAAACAAAACCGAAGGTCATTTAAACGTTAAATAAATCAAGAGCTGATTTTTTTTTTTTTTACATTTTTTCTCACGTCCGAAAATGATCAACATAGGCAATTTATAAGATAACCCGCACACACATACAATTTATACCACATTACATAATATTCAGGTCAGTGAATTGTATATACAATTTAACTAAGAAATGTATTTAATTTCTCTCAGTCTTACTTAAGCCCTTTAACGCGATAGATCGGGGAAAATTTAGGACTATTTTAAATCAGCCCCTGTCTTCACTGATTGTTATTGAAAAGCTAGCAAATTATGAAAAAAAATCACATATATCCCAATAATTTGCGCAAGTTTAAATGAGATCCAAAATAAGTTATGAGGAAAAAAAGATACACGAAATTAGTCAATTTGAGGTAAAAATATGAATGAGAATACACATTAAATGATAACCTTTCTTGTATGTGCAGGCTAAAATTTCAACAAAAATAAATCATATTAATCATTTTTTACATAATCACAAAATATCAAATATAATCTATTCATTTTTATGCAAATGTCCAAACATTTTGCAATTGAAAGCATTTCATCAAGAAAAATATATAACGCGAAGCTATGCATAAAAAAATCAGTCAAGCACACATTTGAGAATCAAATTGAACAATAAGTTTACTAAGCAAGAATATTAACTCACTTATCACAGCAACTAACGTAGATTGAATTTGGCAAAAGATATTAATCTCTTATAATACAATAAATTAACATTTAAATTTCTGTTAAAGAAGATGTTTATATTTAATGTATGATTGTGCTTTGCAAAGTAATGCACGATTATGCTTTGAAGAGGATAGATTTTAATCAAAAATAATTTGAGCAATTAAAAAAAACTCTTACCACAACAATTACGCCGGTGTAGGCCCGAAAATGCTAAAATTAGTGCCTTGTTAATGTGTAAGAATTGGGATTGGAGAAATAAAGGTTCTTGTATGGTATTCAAGGGCACAACTCTCTTATGGACTGACCGCAGAAAACTGTGGAACGCACTTCCATCTTTTTCACTCCCATCTTTACCCTCCAAGCCTCCGTGACCGTGACCTACTTCCTTTGCCTCTCACTCATACTTCTCTGACCACTCTCACCTGCGATGGCAACTAAGAGGGAGATAACGGCGATGAGCTCTGTTGACGACAATTGGGCCCAATGGCAGAGGTGACGGCGGCAACTCAATCTCCGGGCTGTCCTCAACTCTTGTCTTCCCCCTTCGTGAATTTTTTGTCTTTACTAGTGACTTTCTTAGAGAGTAAACGCCAAACGATGTTGCCTTGTTCCACCAAGTACTGTCCAGCATATCATTTTGAGTCATTCGATTTGGTCTTCGGAAACACTGAACTGAAGCAACCTGTGCTGGAAAAGAACAAGAAAGCAAAATCAAACGCCATAGCACAAGATAATGAAGCATAAAAAAACATCTTCTTTTAATTATTCTGGGTGTCAAATAAGTATAACCAAGAAATAAACGAACTTCTACTTTTCTCTCCTGTTCTTTGTGAACCAATTTCAGCCAACAAAGACATTGTTTTCATCTTCCAGGGTCTTTTGATCTTCTTCCTCGCTAATTCTTAAGCCCTAAAACCCAAGATCCGCCACTACCACGTTTCAATTGTTAGTGCTTCATTTCCTGCTCCTCGGCTGAAGATGGTGGATGGCGTGGAGGTGGCAGCGATGCTTGCTTTTGGACGAGAAAGACGATGGGATTTTTTTTTTAAAAAAAATTTAGGATATTTTGGTATCTTCAAAATATATTAAATATAATTTTTATTCCCCTCTTTTTATGTGCCAAAGCATATTTTCAGACCTCACTCGGGCCTATTTCCACTCCCACCCTCACTCCTATTTTCACCTCTGCTTTCACTTAAAATCACACAGAAGAAAGTAAATAGACGCTTGACTACCCTCTACAATCTACATATTCGTTTTGATTGTTGATATTATTATCGATGGTATTGTTAGGGAGATATTCTTTATAGGTGTACAGCTTGGAGGACAATTTTCGGAACGTCATGGGCTACCTTTTAAACCTACTCCATGGAATGGTATTTTTGAACAAATCAAGCTTCCATGACGGACCCGAGTGGCTCCAACACAAGAGATGTTCTTACACTGGCAAACTTGCCAAGTTTCGCATGCGTAATGGTGCTCTACTGGCTTTACAAGGTTATTGTATAAAAAGTGAGTTTTTTTTTTTTTTTTCAGATGAACTCTGTTATCATTTTTTTTTTTGTGTGGTGTTATTTGATGTTTTTTGTAACAGGTAGTGGGAAGTTAGCAGGTCATGATGAGAGTTCTATTAACCATAGGGTAATATACTGTTGCTCCCTTTTGGTGCTTCAGCATTGTATTCTAATGTTTCAAAAGGTTGGGCTGCCTTGTTCTAAGATTCAGTTTCTGATAATAAATGCCAAAAAAGAAAAGAAGAAAAAACTATTGAAATTTGTTACTATAAAAGAAATTCCTGCTGACAAATACTTGCTATTAAGTTTCTATCTTGTCTTTCTAATCATGCCTGCTGGTCAGAACTATCCAGACTTCTCTTAAGAAAGACGTTCTGTCTGAAGTTCAAAGTTATCCTCGAGATTGAATGATTACATGATTATATTTTCTGAATCCCTTTATCTATAAAGGAAGAAAATGATTGAGGATTTACTATGCTTTTAGCCTATTTACTTAACATCTATAGTTATTAATTATTCCAAGTTCAAAATATCGGAAGGAAATTAATGGGAAGTAAGAACTTATGAGTGGCATTGTGGCAACCCTAGCCGTTTCTTTAGTTTATATGAGATTTGGGCATCTACGCACTTTCTTAACGTGATCTATCATCATCCTAATGTTTCTAGAAGAGAATGCCATTGAATTTAATGGTTTTTTCCACAAAAGTATAAATACATGCTTTTTTCCCAATTACATGCTGGAAGTAAAGCATCATTGGGACTAATTTCCTACGTCCCTGATATTATAGTTAGCAATTATTTTGAGTATTTGTGATGCTGAAGAATGTTGGCCTCTTTCTTCATGACATTGTTTCATGAATGAATGTGTTACTTATTGTCATTAAATTTTCTTGTTCTTCTGACATAAGCATTTTATGGTTTTGCTGTTAGATTTATACTCATAACGGTGGGAAGTTAAATGTCTTTCCTCATATACAAACTCTTAGAGAATTTCCTAAGAAAGAACTTTCTGCAAAAGTTGTCATGGTTAGATTTGATTCTAACATTTTAATCAAGCAGCATGAGCAACAGCCTCAATCAGTTTCTAATGCATTGCGAACAATTAAGTATTTACATGAAGCTGGGGCAAAAGTAATTCTGGTCAGTGATTGGGATACAGATTCACAACTTTCTCACAGAGAGTCCATTGCCGGTACATGTACATTCTACCCTTGTTTTAGTTGCCAGAGTGTGAGGTTGGCTATTAAATAAATGATTAAAACAACCCGCCTTTATCTAATGAAAGGAAAGAAGGAAGGAAATTAATTATAAAATGGGTCTTGGAAATAAAAAAGAGGTTTCTTTTATAAAAAGGGAGCTTCCATAGTTGATAATTGATGATGATTTCTATACTTCAGATTTCTTGTCAGAAGTTCTCCAGATACAAATTCTTCCGCTGCAGAACATATCTTCTAAGAAGCTATCAAAGATTGAAGGCCCCAAGAAACCAGATATCCTTCTTGTTGAGAATCTTTCTAATTTTAAAGAGGAGTTTGCCAATTGTTTGGAGTTTGCTAAAGAATTATCATCAGGAGTCGATATCTTTGTTAATGACTCCTTCTCTCAATCTCATAGAGTTCTAGCATCAACTGTTGGTGTGACCCGCTTCTGCTACGCCTGTATGGCTGGTTTTCACTTCGAAGAAAGCCTATGTCTGCTGAAAAAGGTCACAGAGGCCACCAAGAAACCATATGTTGCAATTGTACGTCTCTTCTGCTGTGACTGCATTGGTACTAGAACTATCAGCACCATACAAGATAATTTAAAGTTCATATTGACGATATTAGTCTCTTCTTTCTCATAAATCCAGATAGGAGGTGGTGATTTCTACAATAAAGCAGCTGCTTTCCGATTTTTAACGTCCAGATGCCAGGGGTTGGTGTTTGTTGGAATGATGTCATTTCAAATAATGCATGCATTAGGAGTCTCAGTTCCTCTTGGTCTGGTGGACCTTAAGGCTTGTGATGAAGCTCTACATATAGTTCAACTTGCTCAAGATAGAAATATGCAGATTCTGTATCCAAAAGACTTTTGGTGCAGGAATAAAAGCAATCCAAAGCAACTGCAAGCATTTCCTTCTCACAGCATTTTGGATGGTGAGCTTTTCAAACCTCTGTTACTTTGGTTTGTGAAATAGAGTGTGGGCATATTTTCTATAACAATTTCATTGTGTAGAAATTACTGATACTTTTGAAATACAATAGCAGTGAAACAACCAAAACCGTGCTGTCCCAGTAGCATTGGTTGTCCACTCGAGATGCTTGCTGGTGCAATTATTATTGTACACACAAGATTATCAATCCAATATTTTGCTAAATTCCGGCTGCATTGAATTATGTCAGAATTATAAAATTGTTTGTTATCTTCCTAAGTTTAAATTGATGGCAAATCTCCATAGTGCTTTGCAGTGCATTCTGAGAATCAAACTATGATAACGGTAGTTGCGTCCTTCAAGGTCCTTGTGACCTTTGTTCTGATATTTTTCAGTGAATTTTTCCCCATAACTAATTGACAAATATAAGTACTAACTGTATTTGAATCTTTGAAGATATAAAGTTCTAATAATTTTTATATTTTCTTCAAGTATATATGTTATACAAATAATAGTCTTCCATTAGTGGTTGAGTGTAGACACTCCATTTTGTTTGGGCCCCTGCCCAAAAAAAAAAAGGAAAAACAAAAAAGAAAAAAAGCCTTTTTTTTAATAAATTACAAAAAAAGAAAAAGAAAAATCCCCCGCGATTCTGTTCTTGCAATTAAAGTCCCCTTTTCAATGACAAAAATTAAAAAAAAATTAAGTGAAAAAATCCCCTTTGATTTCTTTCTAGCAAACCAGGTTGCCAAAGTTGTCTAAAATGCTCCCTACTAATGTTAAAGATGCTAATCTCCCCTATTTGATTTTCAAATCCTTCATGATTAGAAAATATTAGGAAATGTTTGGAAATCATAATGGTCAAATTAAAAAATAAAAGAGAATTTTGATTTGGGAGATTGTGTCATTATGGAGAGAAACTCTAGCTTATGCCTATAAAAGAGATGGCGGAGGAGAAAAAGAGAGGAGAGGAAAGGCAGAAAAAAGGAGTTTGAGAAGGGAGTTTGTTGAAAAGGTAGAGAATGTTTGTTTTTTTCTCTTGTATCATCCCCACTCATAATAATATGGGGTTAGGAATGGATAGAGATGCCCTAAATAGGATGAGATCTATTGTTCATTATTCTTTAATGCCTTAAGGAAAGCCAATACTTTCGTACTTGTGATCACAGATGTGATCTTCAAAAGTGTTAAAGGCTGAAGGGTATATGATTAATAATGATTTAGATAATCCTTTTGTTTTCCATACTCCTTTCTCAAAAAATTATGCTTGTCATGTATATATATGGTGCATATGGTGCCTTGTGTTCTCTCTCTCTCTCTCTCTCTCTCTCTCTCTCTCGCGTTCCTTTTCTTTTCTTTTATATTCTTTTTTTCTTTTCTTCCCCACCTCTAATTCAGTTTTCACTCAAGGGGCAAATCAATTTTTTGTTATCCCCATGAGTATCCTTTCATGCATACAGATAGAAGAGTTGAAAGTCGCATGTACAGTTTTGTTTTTGATGCTCACATACACACACTCAAATACATACTTTAACCATTCATCTCTTTTGTTTGTTGTGTATGGGATGAGGATTGGAATAATCATCAAAATTGTTAAAAGTGATAAAACTTCAACCTCTTGTTTTTCTTTTTATGAGCCACTTATATTATTGTATCCTTTTCTAGCACACTACACCAATACTTGATTTGAGACTTTTGTGTGTGTATTTTTTTAGCCATACCGTGTAAGATTTTGAGTCTCCACAGGTAATTGGTTGGTGAGCATGACGTGTGTGGCAATAGGCTATCACTAGGAATACCAATGATGGTGCATAATTGATTTTAAAAAAATCCATTTTTTTTAAAAGGAGAGATATTTTTTTAAATAAATAGGTTGAAAAATAATTTCTATGCCGTGTGAAATTTTGGAATCTCTATAGGGATAAAATAAATTAATTTCCATGTGAGACTTTTGGAATTTCTGCAAAAATTTCAATCTATCTTTTTTTTTTCAAAAAATCTTTTCTCAAATTAGGGAATAAGTCTCTTTTATAAATTCAAAGATACAAATCGAATTAAAAACCTTTTTAAAAAATAAAAAAAATTCTTTTCTAAAAAATGCTAACAAATTGACATGCATTTTTACCCTTGAACTATGTGAGCTTTGATTTTTTTAAAGGGCACGTAGGCCCTAGAGTTTTATCCTAGGTCAAGTCCAACTTGTAAATAAATAATATTTTTTTATTTATTTTTTCTTTTCTTTTTATTGTTTTGGTTTTGTTAAGGATAATTAAATTTCATTTTAGGCCATATTAAATTTGTTTAGTTAACTTAGGGTAACCATTCTCATGGATAGGTGATATGGGGTGTTTATCAACTTCCCCATGCACAACCGACTCCTGAACCCTCTTCTAGTTATTGTAGACTATTTTAGTTTTTTAAAAGGTTTTCAAAATCATCCTTTTAAAATTTTGGTGGCGACTCTTACATTTATTGATTTTTCTTTTCGGAGAGATCATGATCCGGGCATGACATTGAATCATAGAGAAACTATGTGATAAGTGAGCGCTTCAATTCGTTTATCTGTGTCTCTATTTTGAAAGTGATAATTAAGCTCTGCTGTTTGAATATTAAAGCAGTCATTTTTTTTTAATCACGAAGTAAAATTAATACAAATTTGAACCCATTCTAGGTTGGGTCCCTGTAGACCTTGGACCTGCATCATTGGATGAAATAGGCTCCTTACTTGGAACATCTAAGGTAACTTAGCAATGTGCTTTGACATATATTAAGGCATACACTACTCTTGGTTTGATTATTTCAAATATCCTTAAGGTAGAGAATCCAATGAAATGAGCATTTTGTGCCTGCAGTTTTATTTGCTAATGTGGTTTACATTTTTGCAAGTAATGAATTTCCTGCAGTAGCTATGCTGTGATAGAGATGTTTTCGTATTTTTTATTATGCATTTATTTTAAAACTATTATTGTTGTTCTATCAAGCTAAAGTCTTCCTGACACTTTTCTTTGAATCTATTGTAGAAAGTCATATGGATGGGTCCAGTGAGATTTGTTGGTTCAAGTAAATACACAATTGGAGCTGCAAATTTGGCAAAAATGCTTGATCAACTTAATACTGACTGTGAAATAACTGTCGTTGGAAATATGGCATGCCAAGTCGTGAGACAGGAGCTGAGTTCCTTGTCTGTTATGAATCTGGTTGAAAATGCCTCAGTTGTATGGGAATATCTCAAAGGAAGAAAGCTCCCTGGCGTTATGGCCTTAGACAGAGTATGTTTCTTTAACTCTAGTTTATCATGCCATTCTTAGAGTTGACAATTAGGGCAGGAGAGAAACAAAATAGTACTCTTTATGAATGTCTTATTCGAATGAACTATCTTACGTGCAGCTTATGCATGATCTTTGGATTTGTTTGGCCATCTAATCTGAATGTTATCTAATTAAAAACAGCAACCTACTCTGTCATTTGAGATGCTAGGGGTCAGATCATGCGACAAAATACTCTCTTTAAGTAATTTTATTTTTGTTGTTTAACAACAAGATTCTGATTTTTCATAATTGGATGCTAGACATTCCTTAACATCCATTTTTTTGTATTTAACTGCTGTTATGGGCTCCGGGTTTTGTGTTTCTTGGTCTAAATATCTGTTGGGATTACAGGAATGAATTTTACTTGGATTTCAGTGGTTTGTTTTATGATAAGATGTAACAAATCCTTCTCTAGATTTCTTTCTTCCTTCGAAGAGTTATTGTCCTGATTGGGATTTGCTCACCCATTATTGTCCAAAAAGAAAAACTTGGTACCAAAGATGGGATATGACCCATGTCCAATGCCATAGAGTTTGTTCATGTAAATTCTCAAATGAACAGCAAAGGCATTGCCATACCTCATTAGTTAGCTTCTGTAACTTCACATCTAACCAATCTGTGGCATCTGATTAATAATTAACAGTTAGAGTGGCTACATTTTGCAGGCATACCCGTTTGAGATCAACTGGAACGACTTATATGCTGACCCAGCTCAACCTCTATTTGTTGATATAGGAAGTGGTATTCTTTGCTTTCTATGTATATAATTACTATGTCCCCATGAAGCGGTTGCCAAAGTGGAGAGTGATCTTTAAGTTCTAAAGCATGGTCTGATAAACAATCAGTTTACTTGAACTTTATTGTCACTTCATCAAATTACAGGTGTCGTAGATTTTTATTTTTAACCATAAAATTGTCAAACAGTGCCAAATGTTTGTGAGAGAAGAAATATATGGGTGTTTAAGTGAGTAGACTTATTAAAACTATAGTTATTGAATCTTTTTAATTTATGAACTCTGTGACAGGTAATGGGGTTTTTCTTCTGGAAATGGCTCAAAGGAGGAAAGATTTGAACTTCCTTGGTTTGGAGATCAATGAAAAGGTTTGGAGATCATTTTTTCCCGCTTTTTACATATCATGCTTCCTTATGTTAACCAGTGCAACTTTCTCAGCTTGTGAGGCGCTGTTTGGAATCCATTTATCAGTTTGGCATTGGGAATGGGTAAGACTATTGTTTTCTTGATATACCTGCAGTCTAAAAAATTGAATTTGTCTTCTTGTTTGAAAAGAGATGGCACCATAGTCTGCTGACTGCTACACATTCAGTTAGTTTCTGTATATGAGTTTCAGAGTTCTTTATATTGGATATCTATTGTGTTGTTTAACCATGTAAATTTTCCCCCTTGGTTTCTTCATGTTAGGCACTTTATTGCAACTAATGCGACGTCAACATTTCGTTCAATTGTTTCTAGATACCCTGGAGAGTTGATTCTTGTTTCAATACAGGTCAGGCATGGATTTTATTGTAATGCAAATTGCACCATCAATTTTTCTCACTCTATCAGCTAGCTCTAATATCACTTGCGGCATTTTTTACCTTCAGTGTCCAAACCCTGATTTTAACAAGCCTGAGCATAGATGGAGGATGCTGCAGAGATCTTTAATTGAAGCTGTAACAGATCTCCTTACTTCTGACGGGAAGGTAATTGTGCTTTGATATTGCTCTAGTTGTATTTCTTTGTTAAACATGAATTTCATGGCCAGTTCTTGACCTCTCTCCATTCTCCAATCACAAATCAACGCTTGACATATCCGAGTGCAGGGCCTGGGAGTGACTGCTGAGTGATTCAAACTAAACTAGGAAAATAGTTGTTTTCCTTTTCCGATATTACATGTGCGATGCCTTTTCTTGTTTAAGGATGCTGTGGTTATTGAGAAGTGGCTTGCGTCAATTATTTCTTCAGTTTATTAATATTTGATTGAGGCTTATTCAGATCGTTGATATTGACTAGGTCTTTCTGCAATCCGATGTAGAAGAGGTTGCTATAAGAATGAAAGAACAGTTTTTGAGATATGGCAAGGGTAAGCTTAATTTGGTGCATGACCAAGGCCAATGCGATGGCCGAAGTAGTTGGCTCATGGAAAATCCATTTGGAGTTAGGTCAGATTGGGAACGCCACGTTTTGGGTCGCGGGGCTCCAATGTACCGGTTGATGTTTTCCAAATCAGCTTGTACAAGTGAAGATATGGGTTACAATTACAAGTGATGTTATATTTTTTTCTGGCAAAAAAAAAAAATTGTACCAGAAACTATGCTAATTGGATTTTTTTTAATTTTTTGATTTGTTTTGATATAATTTAAATATTAAACAGATAAGTATAATTTTCTCATCAAAGAAAAAACGTGTTGCTTATGATTTTTTAAAAATTATATTCTATATACATAAAGCAAAAGCTCAAAACTAAAAATAATTTGATAATCAAATAAAAAAATTGTAAAGTTAGCTCGAATTTTTCAAGAATAATGATAAAATTATGATATTTTATGTATTTAATTTATGTATTATCAAAAGAATTACTATATATATATATTATTAAAAATATAAGAAATACGAAATTTCAATCACGAATTTGAACAGGATGACAAACCATTTTTTTTTCCCTTCTTTTGGTAATCGGAAGTATCTTAAATTTTGTACAAAAAAAATAAAATCCTTCAATCGTAAAAATTCTATTCCAAAAGTTGCTTGGAAGTAAAGAGCTATCCTCCTTTACCCAAAAAGGGAGTTATTCTTGTTCCTCTATAAATATCACCGACCTACCCCACCTTAGATCTCCAACACCGTCCTTTACCTTCTTACTTCCTTGCGCTGCATAGCACAACCTTCTCCAACTAGTCTACGCGTCTCTCTCTCTTGTTCCACCATGTCTAACCAGGCTGAATCATCTGATACGTAAGTCCTCTTTTCCGCTTTGTTTTCCGGATCTTCTTTCTGTTTGGGGCTCCGGTTCTTCTATTTGCTTCATCTTTCTCTATAGAATTTTATTTTCCCGTTCAATTTTGTTCCATATGATCTAATTTCTATCTCCTGCTCTCTTTTGGTGGGAAATATGTCAGTAAGGGAGCGAAGAGGGACTTTAGCACCGCGATTTTGGAGCGCAAGAAGGCTCCGAACCGGTTGGTTGTTGATGAGGCCAGTAACGATGACAATTCTGTGGTCGCTCTCCACCCGGAGACCATGGAAAAACTCCAGCTGTTTCGTGGGGATACAATTTTGATTAAGGTAATACATGTGCAGTTTTTTGTTTATTTTGAGTGTATGGGCTGACTGCAATCTGCGGGTCTGGCTCGTTAGTTTTTTGGAAACTTGCTACCTGATATTCGCATTCTCATCTCTACGTCCGGTTCCTTGAGAATTAGGTGTCTGGGATATGAATAAAGGCTAAAGTGTTTGTTTTTTCCTGGTCTGCCTAAGTTGAATGCAAATTCTTATGGAGGAGGGTTTACCATCTTTTTGATTCCTTAATCCTTATCAAATGTCTGTAATTTGTGTCAAATGAAGAAGGAAACTGTTTTAGTTATGCACCACCGAGGTCCTCTGTACTGTTGCTTACACTACTAAGTTCGTTTGCATGGTGTCTGACGGTATTATTTGTAGGCGAAGGAGGAAAAAATTGGCTTGATAGAACATTCTATTTGAATATAAATTGCTTGATAGTCACATTACTTTCTTCCCCCTTCCTCCCAAGCTTGTAGGAGGAGGGAGCAACCGTTATGGGCATTGATTGTATTGGCTTGCTGTTACTTACTTGTTTGTTTGTTTGTGAGCTTTTTGGGGAAAAAAAATTAAGAAAGTTGTTTTATTCCCTTTTTCTTTTTCCCTGCGTATAAAAAACTTGTTCTCTATTTGATTATCCGTTTGTTTATTTCCGATCATGTTGTTTAGGGAAAGAAAAGGAGAGATACAATCTGCATTGCACTTGCTGATGACACATGTGATGAGCCCAAGATAAGAATGAACAAGGTTGTGAGAAACAACCTGAGGGTTAGGCTTGGAGATGTTGTGTCTGTGCATCAGTGCGCTGATGTCAAATATGGCAAGCGAGTCCACATTCTTCCTATTGATGATACTATTGAAGGGGTGACTGGAAATCTCTTTGATGCATACTTAAAACGTAAGTTACCATTGTATTTTTTACGTTAGATATTACAAGAGCTATTTCCGCCGGAGTTCCATGTCTCCTAAATTATTTACTCATTCATCTGCGGCCCTCCTCTTTGAGTAAAGTAATTGTAGTTCATCGTGTTTATGGTAAACACTTTTTGGTCATGACATGTCAATGTTCTTTGATCTTATGGCTCAAGCTGCAAAACACCTCAATCATAAATTTTTACAAAAATAGCTTTTCCATCTGACATTCAACATTTGATTTATGCCTTTTGTCTTTGACTTTTTTTTTGGGGGGGGCATAATGGGAGGAAAAAGCATAATCTCAGGCATGTCTGTAGTTGTTGCTTAGCACATATAACCATAGCCTAGTTCATAAAAGAAAACAATAAGATATGTAATGGACATCTTTATGATAAGGCTAAGGTTTGCTTGTGATGCATTCATATATGCTTGTTTGGGTCCATTATATTCTGATTACTAAGTGCAGTGCTTCATCCTTGCAGCTTATTTTCTGGAGGCATATCGCCCAGTGAGGAAGGGCGACTTGTTCCTTGTCAGAGGGGGAATGAGGAGTGTAGAATTCAAGGTTATTGAAACTGACCCTTCAGAGTATTGTGTTGTTGCACCCGACACTGAGATCTTTTGTGAAGGAGAGCCTGTGAAGAGGGAAGATGAGGATCGATTAGATGAGGTTGGTTATGATGATGTCGGTGGTGTAAGAAAGCAGATGGCCCAGATTAGGGAATTGGTGGAATTGCCTCTGAGGCACCCACAATTATTCAAGTCTATCGGTGTTAAGCCACCCAAAGGAATTTTGCTCTATGGGCCGCCTGGATCCGGTAAGACTTTAATTGCCCGAGCAGTTGCGAATGAAACTGGTGCCTTCTTTTTCTGCATTAATGGACCTGAGATCATGTCAAAACTGGCTGGTGAGAGTGAAAGCAATCTGAGGAAGGCATTTGAGGAAGCGGAAAAGAATGCACCCTCTATCATCTTCATCGATGAGATAGACTCTATAGCTCCCAAGCGGGAGAAGACTCATGGAGAAGTTGAGAGGAGGATTGTGTCCCAGCTGTTGACACTCATGGACGGGCTAAAAGCACGCGCGCATGTAATTGTTATTGGAGCCACAAATCGCCCCAACAGCATTGACCCAGCTCTAAGGAGGTTCGGAAGGTTTGATCGGGAGATAGATATCGGTGTTCCAGATGAAGTTGGCCGTCTTGAGGTGCTGCGAATCCACACAAAGAACATGAAGCTTGCTGAAGATGTAAGACCTTCTTTTCCCTGTGAGTGTTTGGGGTTCACTATAATTTGTTCCTAAAGGAGTTTCTCTGTCTCGTTAACTGCAGGTTGATTTGGAAAAAATTTCAAAGAATACTCATGGCTATGTTGGTGCCGATCTTGCTGCATTGTGTACTGAAGCTGCCCTTCAGTGCATCAGAGAGAAAATGGATGTGATTGACCTGGAAGATGAAACGATTGATGCTGAGATACTGAACTCATGGCTGTGACAAATGAACATTTCCAGACTGCTCTGGGATCAAGCAACCCTTCTGCTCTCCGCGAAACAGTATGCTTTTCAGTCTTGTTTCTTCTCTCTCCATAGATTGCTCGTTTCCCATCATTCTCCATCCCTTGACTATGTTCTCTGTGATTGCTTTTGAGGTGATTTTTGCCTAACTTGGACTCTTATAATCACTAGGTTGTTGAAGTGCCCAATGTCAGCTGGGAGGATATTGGTGGCCTCGAGAACGTTAAGAGAGAACTGCAAGAGGTAGCTGAAGATTTTGCATTGAAAGATGCGACTTCACTTCCATCTTTTCATTTGCTTCTAGGTTTTTAACGTTGCTCTCTTTTGCAGACTGTTCAATATCCTGTGGAACATCCTGAAAAATTTGAAAAGTTTGGGATGTCCCCGTCAAAGGGGGTTCTTTTCTATGGGCCTCCTGGATGTGGCAAGACGCTCTTGGCTAAAGCTATTGCCAATGAATGCCAGGCGAACTTCATCAGCGTGAAAGGTCCTGAGCTACTTACTATGTGGTTTGGAGAAAGCGAGGCTAATGTGCGGGAAATTTTTGACAAGGCGCGTGGTTCTGCACCATGTGTACTGTTCTTTGATGAACTTGACTCAATTGCGACTCAGGTTTGTGACAGATAGGGGCAGTTATGATCTAACATATGACCTTGTATTGTTTTCCCAAATCCTTGCACCTTTTATATCCCGATTACCATTGATGATTTTTGGAAAATTACCTTATTTACATCTTTTATTTGCCTTGCCTTGCAGAGAGGTAGCAGTGTAGGAGATGCCGGGGGCGCTGCTGACAGGGTTCTGAATCAACTCCTTACAGAAATGGATGGGATGTCTGCTAAGAAAACTGTGTTCATTATTGGGGCCACCAATCGACCAGACATCATAGACCCTGCACTTCTGCGCCCTGGTCGTCTAGACCAGTTGATTTATATCCCCCTTCCAGATGAGGAATCCCGCTATCAGATATTTAAATCTTGCCTACGAAAATCGCCCGTCTCAAAGGATGTTGATCTTAGGGCTCTGAGGAATCCATGAAGTATGCTCGAAGGAGTGTAAGTGATGCTGACATTCGCAAGTACCAGGCTTTTTGCCCAAACGTTGCAGCAGTCCAGAGGATTCGGAACAGAGTTCAGGTTTCCAGATAGCAGCTCTGCCGGTGGTGGGGCGGCCGCCCTCGGTGGACCCTTTTGGCAAGTGCTGGCGGAGCTGATGAGGATGACCTTTATAGTTAGGTCAAACACGTGACTTGTATCAACTTATAAATTGCATTAGTTTATATTCGTACATTGTTGTATTTTCATTTATGTGTGAAGTCTGTAAGGCTTCCATTTGATCGTTTATCACTTAATTGTTATTGAGTCGTGAAAGGCATGGTTTCAAATTATGCCGTGCTTAAACAGCTTCTCTACACATTTCTTTGTTGCTCTCTAAACACTTCTCTCAAACCCCTCGAATATATGTTCAATTGATCGGTCTATAAATTCCTGTACTTGTGCCATCTAACATCAACAATTGCTTAGAGCCTGAGGGCATTTCTCAAAGGAAGAAAGCTCCCTGGCTTTATGGCCCTAGACAGGGTAAGTTTCTATCACTCTAGTTTACATATACCTTACTAGACTCAACAATTAGGTAGAAGTGAGAATTAGGGTGGCTCGACTTTTAAAAGCTTATGTTTTAAAGTTCGGTTTATTTAAAATTTAATTTAATTTTAAAGCTCAATTCTTATTTATAAGGCTCAAGGTTGAGCCTTTTAAACCCTCTTTTTTTAAAAAATTTAACATTTTAATTTAGATAGAATATTTAAAATTTAACAACAATAAAAATTTCAGTCTCATCTAAAATTCAACATAAAATTTGATAAAGATTTAAATTTTTTAATTTAAAATAAAAATTAAAATTTTTAGATTAATGTAAATTCAAATTCTCTCATCATCATTTAAAAATAAAATACTAAATGCTTATATGTAGTTCACTTGTTGAAAATGGAGGTAGAGATTTAATATCAATTTTTTTTTACAACTTTTTTTCATCATCTACAATAAATATTAATCAAATTGTATCATTATTAATCAAATATATGTATGTATATGTAGTACATATATAAGATAACAAGGCTTGAAGGGCCGTTCGGACTTGAGCCTTTTTTCAGGGCCAGGCTCTCACTCGATTACTTTAAAAATATATATATAACTTCTAAAATCCAAATCATTATTTAAATAAGACTTTCAAGCTTAGCCTTTATTTTTTTCCGACCCTACACTAGGATAAAGGATAATCAAAATATACTTTTTAAGGAATGCCTTGTTTGAAATAAACTATTTTAGGTGCAAGCGTGCAGCTTATGCATGGTCTAAATTTGTTTGTCTATTTAAGCTAAATGTTATCTGATTAAAACACAGTGACCTACTCTGTCATTTAAGTTCTAGTGGTCATATCATGCCAAAATGCTCTCTTACGCACTTTATTTGTGTTGTCTAACCAACTAGATTCTAGTTTGTCATAATTGGATGTTAGACATTCCTTAACTTCCCTTTTTATTGCATTTAATTGATATTAGGGGCTCAAGTTTCTTGGTTTAAATTAGATCTGTTAGGATTACAAGAATGGATTATACTTGGATTTAAGTGTTTCCTTTCATAATAGGATGTCACAAATCAATCTCTACATCGCTTTCTTCCTTGCAAGAAGGATTGTCCTGATTGGGATTTGCTTTCTTTGTATTGTCAGAAAAGAAAAACTTGGTACCAAAGATGGGGTTTTGATCCTTATCCAATGACATAAAAGCTTGTTCATGTAAATTCTCAAATGAACAGCAAGGCATACTATACCTCATTAAGTTTAGCGGCTATAACTTCACATTTAACCAATCTGGGGGGCATCTAATTATCCATGAGCAACTAATTGCTGAAGCATCCTGCATCAGTCATATGATTAACACTTAGAGTAGCTACATTTTGCAAGCATACCCCCTTGAGATCAACTGAGTGACTTGTATGCTGTCCCAACTCAACCTCTATTTGTTGATATAAGAGGTAGTATTGTTTGCTTTCTATGTATATACTTACTATGTGTACCTAATGTGGTTGCTAGAGAGGAAAGGGACTTTTGAGTTCTAAAGCATTGTCTAATAAATAAGCAATTTCTTTGAATCTTTTTTTGGCCAACCAGTTTTATTTAAACTTTACCTCATGAA
This sequence comes from Prosopis cineraria, assembly GCF_029017545.1. NCBI lineage: Eukaryota > Viridiplantae > Streptophyta > Magnoliopsida > Fabales > Fabaceae > Prosopis > Prosopis cineraria. Next base: position 41,600,081 of record NW_026555334.1, read on the forward strand.
ATTTTGGTTCTTGTAGATATTAACCATGAAATGTAATGTAGTTCCCAATTTTATGGAGAAGAAAGATACATGAGTTTTTTCAGGACTCCTTTATCATTTAGAACATCTATAGTTAATGAATTTAGGTCTTCTTTTATCTTTTTGGCTTTAAGATCTAGGCATTAGTTCTCCAATGCCTTGCAAGGAATCAAAGATAATAATGTTGGATCCTGACTTGTTCCTTAATTCCTATCATTCTTTCTTAGCTTGGTTATCCAAAGTTAAGTCATTTAAGCAGAAGAAAGACTTATTGAAAATATTCACAATTAAGAAGCTATAGTATGTGTTGGGAGCCCAAATCACTATATTAAAGGCTTTACTGTGCCATCAATTGCAGCAAATGTGTGAAAATTTGATTTTATCTATTTTACACGCATCAAAACCAAAAGGAGAAAAAGAAGAATATGGAAGAGGAGATAAGGAACGGTTGAGGTCTGCTAGGGCTTCACTTTCTAGGCATTTTGAGCTAGTCATACACTTAGGTAAGCCTCTTATCTATTTTCCTTCCTCTCTATCTAATTTTTGGGAGATTTGGGAATGATAAGTTGTTTTTGGCTCCTCTTGAGTTCTAACTGAGCCCATTGTGTTCTTTAGACTCTTGGGGAGTTGAACTAAGTTTATAAACCTAAGTTTAAGGATTTCATAGTGATTGGATTTTTGAGCTATGGTTGAATGAACCTTAAGTGAATATTTAAAGATTGGGAGCAATGTGGGGAGTGTTTTGGTGCTATCTAGGTTTATGGATGTTAGATGAGGATAATGTTATTATTGGGAGTGTGAAGTATGCTTAAGAGGGAATTTGGAATGTGTGGGTACCTAAATTTAAGATAAAGAGAGTATTATTTATAGTTGTAAATTGATTATTAGTGTTTAATATCGTAGATTAAATATTGATCGAGCCTCATTGAGTTAGTAAACCCTTGAGGAGTAGCTAATTTGCCACAGCACCTTTTTGTAAAAAAAGGATTGAGATAATCTGATAATCTAATCCTTTTACTTGTGTATTTGAGTGGTTATATGTTTTAATGAATATATATATATATATATATATAATCTATTGAAAATTAGTAATTTATTTTGTATGAAAGTTGGCGTTTGGAAATCCATGTGAGGTAAGTGTTAAACTATAATATTATTTCTATGTTTGAAACTTACTTATGCTTATTTGTAAATCATTGTCAAATCATATATAAATTTAAAGTACTAGTATTTGTTGTATGATCATTTTCTATCGAAATAATATGTACAACTAGAATGTATGAGCATGATTATTATGAGAGGGTGAGAGTTCACCCTAGAGTTATAAGGGCATATTGTTTGAAATCTATATAACACACTAGCATCGTGGAGGCACCAGTATACAGTTTTTTTTTTATTTGGGAGTCCTAGTACTATCTTGGTGATAGATTGGGCATACGAAATCTTAGGTATTCGAGAAAGGGAGAATTAGTGGTCTAAAATGGGCGAAGGCATATTTGGTTAAGGTTGCTTCCCATGATTGATGAACCCGGACCGGTCCAGTTATATAAACTTAGTCCTATTGTGTTGTTAGCCAATAAATTCAATTAAAGGAGATGAGGAGGATATAAGGCGAAGAGTGTTAATCATGCACTGTGTGAATCGAGATATGATAATTACGTGTATGTTATGTAGCTGAAAATTTTTTATACTGCCACTCTACTCTACATACTATATGCTATTCTTGTATGCTTGTAAATAAATTAAATTATTTGGTTATTGAGACATTGTCTTACTCTTGTAGTTATATTTTTACCAATGAAGGCTCTGATAAGGATAAAGAGAAGGAAGATATTACTAAGAATTAGAGAAGCTACTTGTGGTTGGCTCTTTTCCCTAATATTTCATGTGTAACAAACTTAAAATATATTATATAATAATATATATTGCCAACTTTAGGACATATATGTTTTTAGAGTACTAATATGATGTGATGATGTTATTTTTTATTGTATTTCAACCTAGGATATTGTAAGAATTAAAAATTATTATAAAAGACTAAAATACAAATGCAAGTGCTGTTAATATGGTAATTAAATGTGTATACATTTCTATTGTATGGTTGTATTAACTTATGCCAATGCCCCTTGATTTATGTGGAATTAGGGTTTAGATAACCAAATTGTGTATGAGGGATGTGTATGCTTGTTTGGTGACTCATTAGATGCATGTGTTTAAATGGGCCTAAGGCTATTGGCACTTGATTGGTAATTTTAGACAACTTAGAGTGAGTTTTGAAGGGGAAAAAAGTTATTTTGTATCAGGATGTCTAACTTTTTAATGGTAAGAAATTTTGTTGTAAAATAGTGTCAATAGATAGGTGGCTTAAACAATTACATGTGAATATTTGAATCTTTCAAATCGAACGTCAGATGATAAATGATGCATTTCAAATTTTGGTCTTGAAATGCTATCATGACAGCAAGGATGTACTATAGCCCATTACACAATGAAAAAACTTCTCCCTCTATGCTATTTACCATGACAGACGGGGCATTTTGGACGAAGTTTAATTTTCCCTTTTTCAATGCTTTGACATGCTTTAATCTATTTTCATACTTCCGTTATTTCTTTATATATGTTTTAAATTATAGTTTGAATTTAAATATTTAAAAGAGTTTCTTGAGATCTCATATTTTAGACTTGATTTCTTAACCCTTGGCTAATATGATAATTTAATATCAAGATTTACTTAATTCTAAGTATCATAGTGGTGTTTGTGTGGCATGTTCTGATAGTATCAAGGCAAACAGTACACTTTTTTTTTCTTCTGAAAATGTCTCGGAGGAAGAAAAAATTCGAACTTCCTTTAAAGGATCATTGATCGAAGCCTCTTTCACTGTGGCTTGCTCTTGTAAAATTTTAAGGTGATGAATATTATAAAAAAAATCCCAAAAATTCTGAAATAACAATCATTCTAAAATGAACAGGTATACAGTGCTTCAAATAATTATCACCTTGCAGATTTGTGATAATCGAGATATTAATGAAATGGTAAATAATAAAAATAAAAAATTATTGCTAAGGACCTAAAAAAATTATTATAAAGGATCATAAAAATTAAGATTGGACTCAATGACCAAGATAGATATAATTTACTATTATAACCTTAATGTAAACCATGTTAATAATACCTTAAAATCGACGATACTGCATAAATTACAAAAAAAAAATCCTTTTAAAGATAAATTTCTGTATCACCTTGCAGATTTGTGATAATCGAGATATTAAGGAAATGGTAAATAATAAAAATAAAAAATTATTGCTAAGGACCTAAAAAAATTATTATAAAGGATCATAAAATTAAGATTGGACTCAATGACCAAGATAGATGTAATTTACTATTATAACCTTAATGTAAACCATGTTAATAATACCTTAAAACAACGATACTGCATAAATTACAAAAAAAAAATACTTTTAAAGATAAATTTCTGCGTATTCTAATTTCAAACAAATAAAAATATAGTATTAAATTTAATTTAATCAATATATTTTAAAAAAATAATTACTTTTTAAATAATTAATTTTAAAAAATAATCAATATAACCTAAAAAAGTTATTTTTAAAAAATTATTATATTTTATTTTTTCATTAGTTTAAAAATTTTTTTTTAGTGTCGACCTGTCTTTATATGACTTATTTGTGAATCTTTAGGAGCAAAAAATCCTTTTAAAGATAAAGTTCTGCGGATTCTAATTCCAAACAAATAAAAAAATATAGCATTGAATTTAATTTAATCAATAATATTTTAAAAAATAATTAATTTTTAAATAATTAATTGAATATAATTGATTTTTAAAAATTACATCATATAATTTAAAATATTTATTTTTTAAAAATTACTATATTTTATTTTTCCATTAGTTCAAAAAGTTTTTTTTAGTGTCAACACCACCTTTATATGACTTATTTGTGAATCTTTAAGGAACAAGAAATTTTTCACTTGTTTTAATTTCCAACATTATTTGTTTATAGGTAAAGGGAAAAATATCTAATAGCTTGAAATGAAAAAAAATGCACAAGTTCATAAAATAATTTTTTTGGTGCGTTTGTGACAAAGCTATTAAACTTCAAATCCGCAACATAACAATTAACATCATTGACTTTTAATTTGGTCACAAGTGCATTGAAAAAAATATTTTCATAGGCACACATATACTTTTCTTTATTTTAGGTTATTAAATTCTTTTGGCTGATTGCTTCTTAATTATCTTGTCCTTTTGCCCTTTGTTTATTTATCATTGCTAAGTAATTGTCAAATTCAATTTGAGATGTGATTAAAGAAAATATAGGAAATTCAATTAGGGGAAATTTTGTATTTTGAAATTAATATTCTGGTATTTTTATACTAAATATTATTTTTTTAGGTCTTCATCACTAATTTTTTCCTAATAAAAAATTAATACTTGCTTAAAATTACTAAGTGATAGTGATGGAATATGGGATAATAGTTAATTAGGATATTAAAGTTTATTTAAAATATAGGATTATCCATTATAGATATTCAAATAAGAATATTTATATATAGAATTAATATTTATTATTTTTTTATTTTTATCTTAGATTTATTTATATTTAATAAGATAGGATATTATCATCTTATCGTTATATATTTTAAATTAGATTAAGATTTAGATTTATTATTTTATTATGTTAGAATTCTACAATTAAAAATTTCCACTTATTGAATAAGAGTTTTGAAAAATTTTAGTATTCTCACTCTTGTTTCTTCTTCTTTCTTCCCTCCTCCTCTTTCTCTCTCTACCTATCCTTTTCCCTTCTCATATTACATCAGATAGCTATTTGAAAATATTAAAAATACTAAAGTGACAAATATTTTTGAACGAACAGAATATAAAATTTTGATTAAAAATACTGAAAAACTTATACCTCGATAATCTCAACAAATGAGAAATTGTGTATTTTTCGTTAATGTTTACTTTAAAGTCAGATATAGTTTAATTTAACATGTGATCACTGAGTCAGAAATAATTGGAATTCAAAATTATAAATGGATACAACGTGATGAAAAATTAGATAACTTTTTAATCTTTAATATATAAACGGTCTTGATAAATAATCTTTTATTGAACTATACATATATAAAGAAGCGGCCAAGAAATCATATGATCATGTACATAGTAGTAAAATATATAAAGAACTGTAACGTGAAACATGATAATAATAAAGAAAAGTTATTAAATACCTTAAATTATGATAATATTTAATGATATTTTACGAACCCCCTGTTAACATAACTGTTCTTTTAAATACTCTATCCATGATAATTGAGACATCAAAGGTGAAATATTAAAAAAAGAATTAATACTCTCTCTGGTCTTATTTATAGGGCAGAAAGAAAAAAAAATTAATTCTATTTATAAGTCACGTCATTAATTTTCATTACAAATTTTCTCTTTTACTCTTCATTAAATGTTAAAAAAAAATGTTATGGAAATATGTACATTTAATGGGAGTAAAATTAAAAACTTATTAATTTTAAGATAAAATTAATGAGTTTTAAAATTTTTTTAATATTAATAAAATATATTAAAAATAATTTATAAAAAAATTTATGAGTTGATCCCTCATTAAAATTTTAAAGCAATGAATGGTTGCCCCCAATAATCAAGACGCGGGTGTTAATTATCTAAAATCTGCCGAGGATAGAGGTTTAACCAAAATTACCGTATGCGGCACACTGGCGCTGTGAAATGAGGTCAAATCACTGTTTTTTTAGGAAAAAATTACATATTTAACCTTATATATTTAAAGTGATTATCTCTAATTAAATTAAGATATATAAATTTTTTATAATTACTTATTCCCTAATAATCTTGTTATTAATATTTATTAACACATTTGGCCAAAAAAATATTTTATTAACACATTAAAAATTTTGATTTGATTTGATTAGAGACAACACCCTTAAAATATATAATGTAAGGTAAAGATGTGAAAGTGATCGGAAAGCTTGGTGAGTTGGTTGTGCTCTAACCATTAGGCCTCTAGGGTCAGGCACTGATCAAGATAAAGCAAAACCCTGCCTTGTCCGACGTAGCCAAAACATATGCAATTATTTTAACTTTCTTTTTTGAAAATAATTATAGATTATATATTTTTTTATATTTATCATATATTATAATCATTTTATTAACTTGAGAGACATTTCTTGTTCTTAATATTTTTAATACTTTCTCTCATATTAGATTTACCTGCCACTCAATAATTGTTAGCATTTATTTTTTAAAAAACTACATTTTAAATGAACATGAGTTATGTTTTTTTGGTGAGGGGTGAAATTCTATTTAAAATTTTTTTAAAAAAATTAAAGTTTTAGGTAAGGCCTCACCCAGCTAGAACATTTAAGGTTTTGGGATAGTTGAACTATCTACTAAGGTGATAGATTTAATGTCTTCAAAATAGCTCTAAACGATTACCGTTACCCTAAACCTAACTAGCATGAATCGATAAAATTATCATAAATATGTTACTATTGGTCAAATGTTGTCTATAATTATTTATGATTATTTTTTTATTTTATCAATGATTTTGAAATTGGACTAGACTGAATGGTCTGACTAGTTGGACAACTAGCCGGCCCTTGTTCGGATTCAATTTGAACTATAAAATCATTTTAGCTTTTGAACCAGATCGGCCCCTCAAAACAGGTGGTTAGATGAAAATAATAAAAATTTATGAGCTAGAACAGTTATGTAAAATTTGGACAGCTCATTTTTTTCTCACTTTCTTTTCCAATTTTAACCTTAAAAAAAATCTTCCTCGCTCTTTAGACACTTTGAGAAGGTGAAAATGAATTTGGTTTGTGCACTTTCCTCCTTCTCTGATTTCAAACCTATATAAGAATATACCTTTGTTTTCATTTTTTTTTGGGGACATCTTTTTTGATAAATTATTTTCATCATTCTTTTTATATGTCTTAATTTGAATAAACATTTAGGTAAAAAAATCTAAATTAGTATAGGGATAGTTGTTTTTGAGCATTGGTATTGAATCATTTAACGTTATGTTATATCATGAGGCTTATTAATTCATAATTAACTTGAAATATTTAGCTTTATTTTCAAGTTATGTAGAAATTTTATATTTAGTTTTTATATTTATATTATTTTATAGTTTTTTTTAATTTAATTATTGTAATATCAGTTGGACCATGCAAACTGTGAACTTTTAACATTTTATAATTCAGTGTTTTAAAAGATAATATGCTAGTTTTAAACATTTAAATATGCTAAATAACTGTTTAACAATTTTCCTTTGTTCACAGTAGATATTTTCATTGAAAATGCTAATTAATGGTTAAAAATGCTAGTAATTATACATGCAGCCATGTATATTGATTATGAGAAATATATCAAAAAACTCAAACTTAATCCATTCCCAACAGAACCAAACTGCTCAAAGATTGAACCAATCCCACTAAAAGAAAACAGTGAATAGATCCTAAGCTTTGACAAACAATTATTTTGAAAAATCAAACCAAGTTGAAACTATAAACATTATTAGCATGCTTTGGGCAAGGGAGATGCATGGCCGATAAGGGAGATGCATGGCCGATCTTATCTGATGCGGACCTCTGATGCAAGGAGTAGAATATAATTTAACAATATGATCACTAAATCATAAATAAAATACTAAAAAGGTAATAAAAATTAGATAATTTTTTATTTTTAAAATTTATTCTTCAATAAACCATCTAGATGATAATCTTAATTAAATAATGATAGACAAAAATTAACGAGAAATCATATGCTTTTTTATTTTAACCTGATAAATCACACACATATTAGTAAAATATATAAAGAATTATAGTATTTGTAACATATGAGATTGATTAAACACTTGTAACATAAATAAATATTCTCTTAAAAACTCTATTTGTGGTAATTGAGATCTTAATGAAGCGTTAAATAAAAAAAATAAAATTAATAATACTTACTTCAAATTATAATAATAAATATTTGAAAAATAATAAAACTCAAGTGATAATTATTTTAAATTGATAGAGGATAAAATTTCAATTAAAATTACAGTATATTGCACATTAAAATTATATACAAATGTGAAATTATTATATTTTAAAAAAATTAGCTCAATAACTTCAAAAAATACAGCTCCTATGAATCATGGATGAGGTTTTTGAAATTTTAAAATATAGTTCATTTATAAAATCAATTAGATATATTTTTTTATCATCAAATGTGTGTGCTCCCTATCTAATTTATTATCTATGAATATTTATTTCATCAGATTTTTTTGATATGATTTTCCTGAATCATCATATTCATTTCTCGTACAGTACTTTTTTATCAGAATTTTTGATATGATTTGTCTGGATCATCATTTTCATCGCAAAACTTTTCCCCTCTCTCTCTCTCTCTCTATTTTTTTCAAATATTATGAAGAGGACATTAGACATTAAGGAGAAAACTCCATTACTGATTTGCGATATTATATCATTGATATACAGAATAAATTAATAAGTTTTCGCTTATATGACTTATATATTAGTTATATATAATAGTATATATCATAGACCAACATAAATAAATAATTAAAACATAAATTTGTTTATAATGTATATCAATGATATAGTATCGTAGATCGATAATATAAAAACACATACTTATTTATTCAAAAAAGATTAAACATAGTTCATAAAAAAATTTAGACTTTTAGCTTGTTACAAAGAATTGAATATCTAAATTAATAAAATAAAAAATCACAAATCCATAGCTCTGTTTTCCATTCACCGTATTCCTTTATGTCGAGTATCATTTATGTATCTCACATCACATTTATCTTTAGCTATCGTGATTGTGGCTCATTCACAATGCTTTGTTATCTTGCATTTGTTTCTCTCGTGTCGAGTTTCGTCTTCTCTCTTACATTTGTCTCTTTTGTTTTAAAATTTTTTTTACATTTTGAATCTTCTAATATTAAAAAAAACATATATTAAAAAGGATAATTTTATAAATTAATTCTCATCTAAATATTAAAAAAATTATTTTTAAAATTTTAAAGAGGATAGCTTATTTTTTTAATTAATTTTATAATATGGACTATCTATATATAAGCCCTTGTATTTTTAATGCTAAGATATTTTTACAGGATAACAATCCTAGCTATTCGGAAGTATCTCAAATTTAGAATGGGGAAAAAAAGAAAAGAAAAGAAAACAAAGTCTTAGCAGGAAGCAATCACCAAAAAAAAAAAAAAAAAGAGAGAGAGCTGTCCCCCTTCCCAAGAAGGAGTTATTCCTATATAAATATCAGCGACCTAACCCCCTCAGATCTCCCTCAGACCCTCACCGTCCTCTCCTTCACTTCATTCTTTCGTTCACTGCAATAACACAACAGAGCCTTCTCCTCCAAGTCTACGCGTCCCTGTCTCTCTTCTTCCACCATGTCTAACCAGGCTGAATCATCTGATTCGTAAGCCCTCTTCCCGCTTTGGTTTTTCGGATCTCCTTTCTGTTTAGCACTCCGATCCTTCTATTTGCTTCTTTTTTCTCTATTCCTATATAATTTTATTTTCCCGTTCATTTTTGTTCCATATGATCTAATTTCTATCTGCTGTTCTCTTTTGGTGGAGAATATGTCAGTAAGGGAGCGAAGAGGGACTTTAGCACTGCGATTTTGGAGCGCAAGAAGGCTCCGAATCGGTTGGTTGTTGATGAGGCCATTAACGATGACAATTCTGTAGTCGCACTCCACCCGGAGACCATGGAAAAACTCCAGCTGTTTCGCGGTGATACAATTTTGATTAAGGTAATACATTTGCAGTATTGTTGTTTATTTTGAGTTAATACTCTAACTGCGGGCCGGGCTTATTAGCTTTTCGGAAACTTGGTGGTCGCTATACGTATTCTCATCCCTACGTTTGCTTGCTTGAGATTTAGGTGTGTGGGTTGTGAATAGAGGCTAAAATTATGTTTTTCACCTGGTCTTCCTGGGTTGAATGAAAATTATAATAGAGGAAAGTTATTATCTTTTTTAGTCTCTTATCGAATGTCTGTAAATAGTCTCAATTGAAGAGGGAAACTCTGTTTTCGAAGCGAACCACTAAGGTCCTTTGTACGGTTGTTTACACTGATTCTGAGTTTGTTTTCTTATGGCATACGACGGTATGATTCGTAGGCCAAGGAGAAAAGAATTGGCTAGATAAAACATCCTATTTCAATGTAATTTGCATGGTACTCGAACTACTTTCTCCCCATTCATCCCAAGCTTGTAGGAGGAGGGAGCAAAACGTCTGGGCATTGAATGTTGTGGCTTGCTGTTATTTTTTGTGATATTTTTGGACAAAATTCAAGAAAGTCGAATTTTTTTCCTTTTTCTTTTTCCTTGCGTGTAAGATACTGTTCTCCATTTGATTATTCGTTTGCTTATTTCCGATCATCTTGTTTAGGGAAAGAAAAGGAAAGATACAATCTGCATTGCTCTTGCTGATGACACATGTGATGAACCCAAGATAAGGATGAACAAGGTTGTGAGAAACAACCTGAGGGTTAGGCTTGGAGATGTTGTTCTGTGCATCAGTGCGCTGATGTCAAATATGGCAAGCGAGTCCACATTCTTCCAATCGATGACACTATTGAAGGGGTTACTGGAAATCTTTTTGATGCATACTTAAAACGTAAGTTACCGTTGTATTTTTTCATTAGACATTGCAAGAGCTGTTTCCGTAAGTTCCATATTTCTTAAATTATTTCCTCTTTCATCTGCAGCCCTCCCGTTTGAGTAAAATAATTGTAGTTCGTTGTGTTTATGGTAAACATTTTTTTGGTCATGACATGCCACACGTACTTTGACCTTATGACTTGAGCGTTTCGTCTTTGACCTTTTTGTGCATAATTGGAAGAAACAACATTCATAAAAGAAAATAATAAGCCATATAATGAACATTTTTATGGTAAGGCTTAGGTTTTTCCTGTACCTTCACACCATGCATTGGCTTCCTTGAGAGTTATTACCACCAATTTATTGAAGTTAAATTGAATGGGATTGTGTTGAACTTCTGTTATCTTATTTTCATTGATGTGGAATGCATTCTGATAGAGCTGGTGATACCCAAAAAATTTGGACGTCATTTCCTAAGACCTATGGTAGACAAGCTAGGAAGGGAAGTTATATAGAGAATAGTAACACCAGTGGTCAAGAGATTTATCCTAAGGTTTATAACTGGAGATTTAAAATGGTAAAGGACAAGTCGGGTTGGGTGTAACCAAAGGTATAGGTAGTGTTGGTAGGGCTAATGACTACTTTTTCGCTCTTTAAATCTGTCCTTTCGTGCAGAGGGAGGGGTGCGGAGTCTTTTGGAAATTGAGAATTATGAGGGGAGTTATGGCCTCTTGAATGCAAGGTTGGGATTGAGGAAGATCATCTTTCTTCATCATTTTTCTCTCTGTCTTAGCGTATGTTAGCAAGTGATTATGTTCTAGGTTGCTGTTTTGTGGATTGTATTTTGTAATGATTCTTGTACTTTGTAACTGTTATATGGGTGTGGGAGGGAGATGGGGTTAGCTTGAATCATTATTTCCCTTGCAATCCCATTTTATTATTCAGCAATGGTATTTCCAGTCCATTTGTATTGTATTTTCTGGTTTTGCTTGTTTGAAGCTTATAATAATAGTGGAGGGCTCTATCACATTCATATATGCTTGCTTAGGCCTGTTATGTTGTGAATACTAAGTGCAGTGCTTCACCCTTGCAGCTTATTTTCTGGAGGCATATCGTCCAGTGAGGAAGGGCGACTTGTTCCTTGTCAGAGGGGGAATGAGGAGTGTAGAATTCAAGGTTATTGAAACTGACCCTTCAGAGTATTGTGTTGTTGCACCCGACACTGAGATCTTTTGTGAAGGAGAGCCTGTGAAGAGGGAAGATGAGGATCGATTAGATGAGGTTGGTTATGATGATGTCGGTGGTGTAAGAAAGCAGATGGCCCAGATTAGGGAATTGGTGGAATTGCCTCTGAGGCACCCACAATTATTCAAGTCTATCGGTGTTAAGCCACCCAAAGGAATTTTGCTCTATGGGCCGCCTGGATCCGGTAAGACTTTAATTGCCCGAGCAGTTGCGAATGAAACTGGTGCCTTCTTTTTCTGCATTAATGGACCTGAGATCATGTCAAAACTGGCTGGTGAGAGTGAAAGCAATCTGAGGAAGGCATTTGAGGAAGCGGAAAAGAATGCACCCTCTATCATCTTCATCGATGAGATAGACTCTATAGCTCCCAAGCGGGAGAAGACTCATGGAGAAGTTGAGAGGAGGATTGTGTCCCAGCTGTTGACACTCATGGACGGGCTAAAAGCACGTGCGCATGTAATTGTTATTGGAGCCACAAATCGTCCCAACAGCATTGACCCAGCTCTAAGGAGGTTCGGAAGGTTTGATCGGGAGATAGATATTGGTGTTCCAGATGAAGTTGGCCGTCTTGAGGTGCTGCGAATCCACACAAAGAACATGAAGCTTGCTGAAGATGTAAGACCTTCTTTTCCCTGTGAGTTTTTTGGGTTCACTATAATTTGTTCCTAAAGGAGTTTCTCTGTCTCGTTAACTGCAGGTTGATTTGGAAAAAATTTCAAAGAATACTCATGGCTATGTTGGTGCCGATCTTGCTGCCTTGTGTACTGAAGCTGCCCTTCAGTGCATCAGAGAGAAAATGGATGTGATTGACCTGGAAGATGAAACGATTGATGCTGAGATACTGAACTCAATGGCTGTGACAAATGAACATTTCCAGACTGCTCTGGGATCAAGCAACCCTTCTGCTCTCCGCGAAACAGTATGCTTTTCAGTCTTGTTTCTCTCTCTCCATAGATTGCTCGTTTCCCATCATTCTCCATCCCTTGACTATGATCTCCTGTGATTGCTTTTGAGGTGATTTTTGTCTAACTTGGACTCTTATAATCACTAGGTTGTTGAAGTGCCCAATGTCAGCTGGGAGGACATTGGGGGCCTCGAGAATGTTAAGAGAGAACTCCAAGAGGTAGATGAAGATTTTGCATTGAATGATGCGACTTCACTTTCATCTTTTCATTTGCTTCTAGGTTTTAACGTTGCTCTCTTTTGCAGACTGTTCAATATCCTGTGGAACATCCTGAAAAATTTGAGAAGTTTGGAATGTCCCCATCAAAGGGGGTTCTTTTCTATGGGCCTCCTGGATGTGGCAAGACGCTCTTGGCTAAAGCTATTGCCAATGAATGCCAGGCGAACTTCATCAGCGTGAAAGGTCCTGAGCTACTTACTATGTGGTTTGGAGAAAGCGAGGCTAATGTGCGGGAAATTTTTGACAAGGCGCGTGGTTCTGCGCCATGTGTACTCTTCTTTGATGAACTTGACTCAATTGCGACTCAGGTTTGTGACAGATAGGGTTGCTAAGTTATGATCTAGGCATATGACAAAACGTATTGTTTTTCAAAATCCTTGTATTCATCCCAAATACCATTGCTGAGAAAATTTGTGCACCCTTTTGCGATTACCATGATCATTTTTGGTTGATTATTGTATTTACATCTTTTATTTGCCTTGCCTTGCAGAGAGGTAGCAGTGTAGGAGATGCCGGGGGCGCTGCTGACAGGGTTCTGAATCAACTCCTTACAGAAATGGATGGGATGTCTGCTAAGAAAACTGTGTTCATTATTGGGGCCACCAATCGACCAGACATCATAGACCCTGCACTTCTGCGCCCTGGTCGTCTAGACCAGTTGATTTATATCCCCCTTCCAGATGAGGAATCCCGCTATCAGATATTTAAATCTTGCCTGCGAAAATCGCCCGTCTCAAAGGATGTTGATCTTAGGGCTCTTGCCAAGTATACTCAGGGCTTTAGTGGCGCTGACATTACTGAGATTTGCCAGCGTGCGTGCAAGTATGCCATAAGAGAGAACATTGAGAAGGTACTTTCCTACTTTCCTGAAGATCTTTCTCGGTGCACTATATTTGCTAATTCTTCTGGATGCGACTCGGGCTAATTCTTTTTCTTTGATTTCTCTTGGCAGGACATTGAGAGGGAACGGAGGAGAAGTGAGAATCCTGAGGCAATGGAGGAGGATGTGGAAGATGATGTAGCGGAAATTAAGGCGGCTCATTTCGAGGAATCCATGAAGTATGCTCGAAGGAGTGTGAGTGATGCTGACATTCGCAAGTACCAGGCTTTTGCCCAAACGTTACAGCAGTCCAGAGGATTCGGAACAGAGTTCAGGTTCCCAGATAGCAGCTCTGCCGGTGGTGGTGCTGCCGCCTCGGCCGACCCTTTTGCAAGTGCTGGCGGAGCTGATGAGGATGACCTTTATAGTTAGGTCAAACACATGGATTTGCGTTATTTTATATTTATACATTTATATTTACTTTTTCCATTTTGTGTGTGAAGTCTGCAAGGCTTCCATTTGATCTTTGATCACTTAGTTGTCATTGAGCCGTGATAGGCATTGTTTCAAAGAATTATATCGAACTTCATTTTATAATGCCAAAATTCAACAGCTTCTCTGCACATTTCCGGGTTGCCCTATACACTTCTTTCAAACTCGTCGAATATGTACTCATTTCATCGGTTTACAATCTCTCCGGTACCTGTGCCATCGGCATCGTCTTTGTGATAGTCACGCACTTCTGCAAAAGGTCGCCTATCAGTTCGCAGAATGGCTATCATGGCGACAAAATTTGATTTTAGATTTTTTTCCCCCTTTGGACAAATCAATCCAAATTCGCTTGTATCACTGATTTAAGGTGAAGCCCAGTTCTAATACTAAAGCATCTCCGAGCCCCTCCCAAGGCTGGTCGTGCATAACCTTTCAAATAATAATAATATATAAAAGAAAGCCTTGTCCAGTCAATTTACCTGGGATGAACAATGAAGTGTTACCGTATCACGCCGAGTTTCTCATTTTGGTCTTCTTTGTATTTTTTGCTATATATTTACCTTATACTATCATGTTTTTTTTTTCTCTCTCCTACCTTTTTATCCTATATCTCCCACCTTTTTCCACCTTCAAACATATAATAACTTGTATTTTCTAATAAAACATATTTTAAATCAATTTACTTATATATTATAAATATTAAATCAAGAAAAATGACATGCGACTTGATATATTAGATGGTAACATAAGGCAAAAAAAAAGGAAAAAAGGAAAAAAAATCTAATATTGTCCTATGTTTGTTGGAAACAACTCAAAGATGGGAAGGTTGCATCTTAAGTTGAACTATAAAAAAATGTATTTTCCTTTCTAAATTTATCCCAAATCTTGATCAAATGTTTAATTTCATTTGACCCAAACAGAGTATATCACAAGAGATACGTATGAATCCGATTTGAATGATTATTTCTAAATTTCGCCGATCCATTCATTTCACAGGATTAGCGTGAATACCCCAAAAAAAAAAAAAAGTTTGACAGTGGAAGACTCAAACAGCTAACTTTCCCAGATGTGATATTTGTGGGGTAAAAATTTACCACACAGACTTGTTTTTTGCTCCGTTGGGTAGTATCTTGAGTCAATGCCCAGCACGTCGAGTCTTTTCTCACGGGTCTGTAAACAATAGAAAATATGCTCTCGCATCGCAATCCAAAACACACGAACCACGGTAAACATCTCCACCTCATAACCTTTTTGTGCGATTTTTCAAAGCTGAGAGGTACTGCAAAATCTGAAATCACACAACACTTATCATCATTGTCCTATCACTGCACCGACCACACCACTACACGTGCGTGTGAGAGAAATTAAATTGTCGAAATTTCTCCGTTGGAAACTTCCAGAGGTCCCACCGGAGTAAAACACCCCCAGACCCTCTGAGAGGTATAAGGCCATTAAAACGAGCGCGCGCCTTTATATACAGCGAGCTCTATTCAATAATCCAGTAGGTTATAACAAACCCTACTAATCAACAACTTGCTTCATAAATCAAAGGCTGTCCAGCAAACTTTTGAAATAATGGCTCCTCGATCGGCTCAATAATTGTTCTCCCTCCTACTCCTACTCCTAGTCCTTGCAAAATGAATGATTAGGGCTAAAAGTAGAGGGAAACAAGAGATGTCCGAGTTTAGTGACACACATCACATCAGTGCGAGTTTAAGTGAGGCGAGGATTTGTTTTGGAGCGAGATTAATTCGGCTCGCTGGGTCGGTGATAAGAGACCACGAGGATTGGTCCAAGAGTATGCAGGAGAAACAGGGCTCATGTCTCTCACTGAAGAGCACACCACGAGACTCTAGCCTCCAGGCTGCGTGCCTCTATCATACGCTAAACACAATTATTTAAAACACCATATGTATGTTACATATGGTGGCGCCTTTTAGTTTTATCACAGTAGCACTCATGACGAGACTAAATTAAATGACATATTTTATATTCTCTCACAGACATTATCACATGAAGATGAAGTGGGATGGGATGGAACCTCAATCGCCTTTTTGAGGTCTGACGATCGACAAGCGATTACAATTTGATCTTGAAGCCAACGCGAACCTAAGTGCACCTGTTCCTCCCCCAACAATACAGTGACCTTCTATATTATTCAATGAGGTGACTGGTATTTAATCTGAAGCAACCTTGTTGTAATTAACCTGTAGGGGCCTTGCGGCAACTTCTGAATGGCAACAAAAATTGGGTACTTTGATGTGAGTTCTTCTTCGTCGACTTAGCTTCTTACATGTTTGTATGTACTGTGCTTTCAGTAAATGCAGAGAGAGGTGGGGGGGTTTTGTTGTGAATGGGAAAGCAGATATAGAGGGAGGAGACATGGTTGGCTGGCGAATCACAGAGTGCATTAAGTGGCACAATAATTGGGAAGAAACCCATCAAATCATATCATGTATATGCGCCGTAAAATAATTGTGGTGAGAGCAATATCACTCAATATATTATGCCGTTCAACAAGATAATAGTGCTGTGTGTGTGTATGCTTTCTACCTCATCTCTCTCTATTTTGTAAATGGCTTTTATATTATATTTGCAATTGCAATTATATGAATGAAGGGCGAGTCTGATGTATCTATCCTTGGCTCTAAAAGAAGCCAGCATCTGTTTGAACATGCAAAATAAGTAATTAGCGTACATTACATTGATACAAGTACATGTAAGGTGCGAATTAATTAATTAGTTGCAGGAAATAAGTTGAACATTAAAGTTTGGAGAAAAGAATGGTGGTACAGGGGGACAATGGAAGGTGAGAGGCGGAAACGTTGAAAAGTTGAAGGTAGAGCCAGACACATGATGGATGGTGGAAAGTTTTGAAAGGTGAAAGACGAAAACAAGGACCAATAATGCCACGGGGTAGGGTGTGGAAAGAAGGAAAGCAGCTATTAAGTAAATGTGACAACAGTATTCTATACACTTTTTTGAGGCTATTAAATGATGATGATATATATAGTATAGTTTGAAATGAGCAGCTAGTGAACGGGGGAGTGTAATTTCTGTGGAGAATGGATAATTGGGAGCGGTCGGAGAAGATATGGAAAAAAGAGGAGAGGGGCACACGTGTGTGACCACGTGGGGGTTTTTGAGTGGATGGGTACAGACAGAGGAACATGAGACAGGCGCACTTCAACACTTGACATTTCAACCCTGTCAGATTTGCACGTGTTTCCCTCAGCCTTTACCCGATCCTCTTTTTCCCTTCTCCGGCCTCTCCTTTGTGTGAAAAGTACACTTCGCGGTTACCACATTGGTAAACTCAATTTAAGTCCTTCACACATTGCCAGCTATTAGCTACCCACTCGGTCTTGATTTAAAATGCAAGTAATTTTTAAAATAATTTTGATATAATTTTTTTATTTTATCTCTTGTGTTGATTAACCTAAATATTTGTATAAATATGTCTCATTATACATTAATAATTGAGACTATAAATAAAATATATATATATATATATTTTTTTGAGAATGATGACTTTATTCATATGCAAATTTTTTTAAAAAAAATTGTTTATATTTTAAACTAGATGAAGTACATTTATATCATTATTTTTGTATTAATTTGTATGTTTGGAAATATTTTTACCTGTGGTATTAATCTTTAACTTACCGTGCATATCAAATGATCAAAAAGACAAATAAAAATAATATTTTTTTTATTAAAATATGTAAGACATTTTTTAAGAAGTTATTTGTTAAAAATGTAGGATATTTTTAGTGTTTTAAGTTATAATTATCAATTTTTTCATGATAAATAAATTAATTTATATTTATTTTAGAGTGAAATATCTTATTAAGTAGGAGTAAGTATGAAATATAATGTTAGTTTAAAGATGAATAACTATTTTATTAGAGTAAAATTCAATTAAAAATGCTTTATATTTTTTAATAGAAGGGGTATAATTATATAATTATAATGATATTTTTTTAAAAAATCCAAAGTAATGAAAAATCAATTTACAGTTTCTTTAAGGTTAAATTGTATCTTTGATCTAAATAATTATTTTTTATATCAAATATTATTATTTTAAAAAATTAAACTTATATATTAATTCTTATTAGTATTTTAAAGTTCAATGCATGAGTTTCTTGATAATGAGATAGGTTATAGGAACAGGTACTTTGTAAAATTAAAAAATTAAAATGAAACTCTATAAAATTAAAAATCAAATGTTTACTTTACTTTCTTTTTTTTTTTATCGAACCAATTTGGATCTAGCACTCAGATAAATTACTGTCTTGAATGTTTCCACCGAGCTGTATTTTTTCAATGAATGAAAGTTGAAGGGGGAGAGGAGTAAACCCGGAGGTATTTTCCTCAAAGTGTTTCGGATACATATATTTTTTTATGCAGATTAAAAAATTATTAAATTATGTTATTTGTTAAAATGCATGTCAATATTTACAACCATAAAATTGATTTGATATTATAATTATAATCAGAAAACTTAAAATTAAATGGAAGGGACCAATCTTTGGGTTGAAAAGAAGGGATGGAGGCAAGAGAAAAGGAGAAGGCCGCACGAGGGTCGTACCCCCAAACACTGCTTTTCTTCTCATTTCGATTCTCGCTGTCTCCCCTCCTCTGCCCCACCTTCCTCATCATTCCTTCTCTCTCCTTCTCTCCCCTCTTCTCTCCGCGTTACTCATCACTGCAACTCCATACTGTTGGATTCAAGTTCATTCTTCGTCATCTTTCTCAATCTTGTTTTCAAAACATAACGTTTTTTTTTTTTTTTTACAATTTACTTCATCATTCCTGAAAGCAACCCGCTTGTTCATCTGTTGCTTCCGTAGTAATGGTGGGATTTCCGGAGACACATCCCCCTAACCCTAAAAAGCATTGCATATTGGACCCATTACTTCCCTTAATTTGCATTAATCCCCCACCCCTTCTTCTTCTTCTTGTCTCGTGTTTCCTCAGGCCTCAGCAGCCCGACCCTTCCCCTGCCATTATCCTGTCCCCCTCTCTTAATTTATTTCCCTAATCTCCCTCTTCCCTCTCTCCCACCACTCTCCTTACCATTTTCTCATCACGCATGGCCCTTTCTCTCTCTTCTTTAGCCTCATTGCAAATCCGGCTCCCAATAACTGATTCACTCGTCTTATCATCACAGGGCCTAGCTAGTAGCCGTTAGCCATGCAAACTGAGCATTTACTTATAGTCATTCTAAGCGTCTAGTGTTGCACAGACAAATGGGATCTCTCTGAATTAACCCTTCCTTTTGTGGGCTGCGTGACGCCACCGAGAGTGAGCACACTGATACCACCTTTAATTGTAAAGATACTCACTCCCCCAGAAAGAAGGGGCCTCCTTCAGAGGTAAAATTCAAAGCTACTTTTTGCCCTATCACTCTCCCATATGAACTGTAAAATATCGTATGTGGGTCGTACCCTGCAGCGAAACCTTTGTTACTTGTATTAATTATGTATCGGGGTGAATCTCTCCCACTTTAGGTCATTCATCATTGATAATTCATAAATGAAGTTATACCCTTTTCTTCTTAGATGATACTTTCAGGCTAGTTTCGACTGGAAAGAAATATACCGAGTTAAAATTCTGAATAATTGATGGAAATTTGAACTCGACCTCAAAACTAAAGAAGATCTACGGGAAACGACCCCTAAAGATGAACAGATCTAATCTCTTTCACATATCAGCTGAATTCGTGCATATCACTTTATATAATGCAGTCTTATGAAGCAGAAAAAAGTTACAATTTCTAACAAGTATGACATTAAAAGCACCTCCTTTTAATTACAACCTTATAACTAGCGAGATAGGGAAGTTCAGACAATAATACTGCCAGGCCTTCTGTGGCCGTCGGAGCCTCGAAAGCTGCTCAGTGTTCGCCACGCTCATGCCAACACAGAAGCATCGCTATGCAACGGCGAACAATGTAGAATTTTGCCCTCTGCTTCTTCACCAGGTGGCTGCACTTCTGCCCAAAGGACTTGCAAGGGTCGCAAATCTGCTGATCCTCTTGTTGATGATGGCGATTACTTTGGCCTGTGCTACTCTCCTTCACTGCCATGAATGATGTGTCTGGTACTCCACCATAAAAGCAGTAAATATATGCAGCGGTAGAAACATGAGAGCTTCGGCTCCGTGTGGGATGCATTTATATAGCAGAGGAGATATGCACAAGAGCAGGAAGCCAGTAATTCTGGGTCTTCTAGATCAAGTATGGATTGTTACTATAGCAATCCACTAGTTGTCAGAAGCATATGAAAATAGAATGGGCCAAGGTTACTACAAGTTTTACCCTCCTAGTCCTATGTTACCATATTGCAGTCAGGAAGGAAAAGAAAAAAACAAAAAAGCAGGTACTTTATTTCAAACTTGGTTCCATATTTGTTTCAACATTGTATTTGTTTTTGCCTACACAGAATATTCATGATTTCTATAGCTGATATGATTGTTCAAATACAAAAGAACGATTATTGTTTTGTTTAAGTTGAGAGGGGATTTAGAGAGAGAGGGGGGGGTTATGGTTAAAGGCTGGCTAGAGTCTCATAGAGTACGAGCTCTTTTTGCCTATTTGGAAGGACACAAAGGGTGGCCCAGCCTCCCTATTATGCCTTTGTATTATATATTATGTGAGGATATATATAACATATCTTGTATGTGATGGAGGAGAAACTCTGAAATTATAGAGCCTATTTTAAGTCCCTTGAGAATTGTCCGTTGTTCTTTAGAATCTAGTAAACATAAGCACATTAATTAGAGATACTTCTTTTCTTGTTGCTGCACTACTTATAGTTTGTGGCAACAAAGGCGTGAAATTTCCGTTCATCATCTTTAGGCAATTTTCTGTCCAAGGCGTTGCACATGATAGTTCGTCCTTTGGCGTCTTCATTAAGGTTGGTGTTCTCTCAGCATTTTAAGTATACACCGTTGGTATAGATGGTTTAAGCTTGGGTTCAGTGTGATGATGTTTATGTCAAATTCAGAGATACCCTTCTCTGGTGGGACCTATCTTGTGCCAAGCCCTTAATTGGTGTCACTTTTCTGTTGGATTTGAAAGATACCTTTTCTACGAGGGGTCTTTACCACCATAAATCACATGTCCAACTTTCATAATCACCACCATCACTCGCAATGATTTAATAAATAAATTTCTCATTTAATGGGTCAAGATACAGCACAATTACAGTACTAATCAAACTCATTCACATTTTACAGCTTGCACGCTTTGATAATATTCAAGTACTTAAAGCGCTCGACCAATTTTTTTTTTTTTAAAAGGTGCTCGAGGTAAAAGCTGTTTACTTCCTTGTCCTTAAACTAAAAGCTATTTATTCTCTCTTATCTTATTTGTCTGTATCTATCTCTTTCGTGTCTATCGTAACATCTAGATTTTAATCTACGGTGAATTACAATCAAGTAGTGAACCAAGGTGAAGAATAATGAGTTGCTTTACCTAATACTTACTCCTAAAGCTCCACTACCTTTTCTTCTTTCTTGATTGACTTGATGGTTTATTCTGAATCACTAAACCAGATAAACAAATACACTCAAGCCAGCCAAGTCGAGAAATCTTGGCGTTTCAATCATATCAAATCAGACTCAATCTAGTGATTCTGACCACCAATATGTTCATTTCAAAGTAATTGAAGCTAATCGTGAGAGAATGATGAATGTATATCTTTGAGGATAGACGGAGCTGTAATGAACCTCTGCCTAAAATTAAAGCCCAGGAAAATTACTGCAGCAAAAGCACACATTATGTTGGGAGTTTGCACGTTGAACCAAAGAAATAGGTGTTAAAGAAAATTAGAAGATATGACAGCTGTAAAAGATTAATCAATGTCAAACGCCAATGCATTTTATTATGTTAAATACAAAACAGCCAAATTCAACCACCCGAACTCCAGAAAAAGTTAGAAATCATGACGGCAAGAAAAAAAAGCATACAACCAGACATGAAACTCTTAAAGACGCAGCTTGGAAGAATTAAATGGTCATGTTGCTGAGAGCCTGAGTGGTTACTACGTCCCAAATGATTAAAAAAAAAATGTTTTAATGGGTAAGATATAGCGAGCTGCAGAGTCATACCGAATCTGCAGCTGCTTGAAGAGTGACGTGATCACCCCATTCACCAGTGCTCCTAGTTTAATGCAAGTAAACTACATGGATATTAACGTAGTTAACTCAAGAGTAATCATACACAAAACCACACGGACATTTAGATAGAAACATGGAGGGGAGGGGGTGAGATAGTAAAAAGGTTCCATTACCTCGACATTGCATCCATGTTGTCGCCAAATTTCATGGGAACATTTTCCTTATGAATCTCCAGATGAGACTTGAGCTGTTGTGGTAAAACATCATCAAAGCCAACACCAATCAGAATCCAAAAGTGATGGACAAAAGCAGAGCATTTGGGCAAGCATTTTTTTTTTTTTTTTAAATTACAACTGAGACCAAAAGCTAAAAAAACTTACAAAAATAATCAAGCAAGAGCCCCTTTATTATCATCTATTACCTTCAAACAAAAAGGTGAGGGTTGATCAAAAGATAAATACTCACCTACTCTATCCTGAGCAAATTTAGCTATAAAATTAGCACAAAAATTAACCTCCTTAAGCATAAGATTTACTGTTATATTTTGGGCAAGCATATTACAAGATAATACACAACGTAGCTAATATAATTCACAACTTGTCTCACAATCTCATGTTTCTCAGGTGTGTGCGTGGTACAATTGATCAGATATTAATGCTCGGAACTGGGAGGAACCAACATGAAAGATGCTCATTGTTAAAATTTACCACCACTCTGTACCTTAGGTAATGACAATAGACAGTTCTGAGAACGAGGTCTTGGACAATTCCCATGCATGGAAAAAAAAAAAAAGTAGTAGTTCACCGTCTCTTTTTTACCCTGCTCCCAAAACGACGGGCTTCAAACTTCAGTCAAAGAATAAAAGTAAAGGTTTTCGACTTTCAAAGTACATTGACCGCATGAAAAAGGATGGTCAAGACCAAAAGTTGCTTCATCCATCACCATGCTTGAAGACCAATGATTAACAACAAAGGTAAATGTTTTGAATTTCGGCGTGGATGCTAGATTTTAAACTTTAAATATCTTGAAGATAAAGAACATAAAAGAAAAATATCCGCGAAGGTGCCAACCATGGAGGTCATCAGTGTCAAGCTGAATCATGTTATCATAGTATCCAGGAACATGTGTAGCTATGCTAAAACCATATCCGAACACTACATTTTTCAAGAATTCTGAATTCTAATTTCAAATGAGAAAATTCCGACATTGACATTCAATCTATTTAAGAACAAATCATCATAGCTATTTATGGCCTTGGATCGGCCATTTATGTATGTATATATGAATAATATCAAATTCTAACACGTTATATCATTCCTCGCGTGCCATAGAAGAGCAGGATTATTCATTTTGAGTAGAAATTAAAATGATGAAATGATCATTCTCGTTATTTGGACTGTTTCTCTGGTGCAACGTGTTTGTATTGCAGCCAAATAATTTTGACATATGAAAATTTTCGATCAACCCCCGACTCAACATAATTTTAGTCAACTTCCCAAAACTTTAAAATTTCACTGAATATTGAAGAGATTGAAATAAAATTAAAAAGATAACTCACATAATTTTTTTATCTTTGGTGAAATTAGGTGCATAAGTAATTCAGATAGTGAGAATAAACAATTGACGTAAATAAAATTTATAACTCTTATTTACAACATAAAAATATTATGAGTTTGTAACTCTCATCTCACTTATCTCAATTATTCATTTTTTTTATACAAATTACTTATATGCCTTAGGGACTACAAGGTTATTTGAGTCGACTCTTTAATTTCATTTTAATTACTCAAATGTGCATTGAAATATTAGATCTTTGGAATTGACTGAAATTATATTGGGTGAAGAGAATTGACTGAACTTTTCCCTCTGAAATAAGCACTGTTTGGTTCTCTTTTTGAATTTAAAATCTCACCTCTTTTTGTCGATGGAACGAAATAAGAGAGTTAGCTTCTCGCTGGAGAAGGAACAAAAATAAAAGTAAAAACAGCAGCGGCAGCAACATAGCATTGGGATTTTGTGATTGATGGAGCATTAATGAATTATCAGTACATGCGAATGGCTGTTCCGTTTCTTTTCTTTTCTTTTGTCCCCCCCCCCACCCGAAACTTTTTCCGCCCTTCCAGCGGAAAGCTGACTTTTCACTCGATCAGAAAGCTTTAATGGCGTTATTAAAAAGAAAGAAAGCTTTGGAAAAAACAAAAACAAAGCTATGTTGGGTGGGTTCAAGGTTGGACTTCCCGGACTAATCACTGTGGCACTCCTATGTTAACGAAGATGAATGGCTTTTTCTAAAAACAAAAACAAAAAAAGAAAAAGAAAATTTAATTCGTTTTCAATTGAAAATAAGTTAAGTAAGGTTAAGTATATAATTTATATAATATGTTTTTCAACATTATAATCTAGCAGTATTAAAAGAAAAAAGGACCAAGTCAATTTGGGAGGCTCGCTTATTGATGAGATCGTAATGTTGGTTTTGAATTGATTTAGTTTCAGTTTTATCCAGCATTCTTGCCTTGTCGCGGTCAGGATTTCCTCCTCAGCTATCATCCGTTCGCATTATTTTCATTTTGAATCCTTTCACTTCTTTGCATGGGAGAAGTCCGTACATTCATGACCATCACGTGTTGTCGACTTCAAAAATCGTAAGCGATTTGTTTCGAAAGCCAAGCACCGATTTTAATTATTGATCAATTTTACAGTCGTTCAGACATTTTATTCCCGGCTGCATCAGGCTCTTGTTTTCATGCGGCTTATTGTCATACATTTCATACATACATTTACAAAGCAGCTCGCTTTCTAGCTTCAGTCTATGACCGTCAATTATATTCAATCACGTATCATTAACTTCAACTACATCATGAAGCGGTAAAATTACTATATGCATGTCAGCAAATGCATTCACTCAGTAACTCCAACCGTAGCATTTTACAATTCTCAGTATCATCACATGACCTAGCCCAGAACCAGAACACCAAGCCATGATCCATGTGTTTCCCTTGAAATTCATAAATCGTTTGTTAATTTCGTCAATAGCTTTCCCAAAATTTCTTCAAATTGTTGCACAAGCCAAAATCTTTATACCCATCGTTAGAGGAGAATTGCTGAATTGGAAAGGTCGAGCATCATTCTCCTGCGATGGCTTTGAATTCATAAATGATTCTTGCACCAAAGTAAGCCTTGCCCCTGATTAGATAATTGTCTTCAAGCTGTTAACAATCAACATACTTTTAAAAGCTTTGGTCTCCACAACCAAACAAACCAACTATTTTCTCCAGGTTTCAGATCCATGATCCTTCTCTTCTTCTTTTCAGTTCCCTGAGAAACTTCGGCAGCTGCCAAATTCTTCAAGGGTATCTGTGGACTAGTGGCAGTAGAAGATTCCACAAGTCGATTCACCATTTCCAGTACCTCACTCATTTTTGGGCGATTCTTCGGGTTTTTGACCAAGCATCGGTTAGCTATAATGGCAAGTCTCTGTGCTGACTTGAAGAGGGGTTTCCTGTCAAGCCTTGGATCCAGTATTAGTTGAAATTTTTTCCCATCTGATAAGTATGGCCTCACCCATTCCAAGAGTTTTTGTTCACCCTTGGGACGATTTCGATCCACAGGACGCCTGCCGGTGATGAGTTCGTAGAGAAATACACCATAGCTCCACACATCACTTTTTGATGTAAGGCGTCCAGTTTGAATATATTCAGGAGCTGCATATCCCATTGTTCCTACAACCTGTGGAACATAATCAACAATAAGAACACAAGTGCCATATTAATTCACTAGATGCCACTGATAAGTGGCTTGGACCTGTTGTTCGCACAGTATGGGTTTAGCGAGTAAAAGGCATATTCTGGCCAACAATTAAAAAAAAAATAAAAAAAAAAATGAAAGACACATTGGCTATCAATTTGCTCATTGAAACAACAGAAACAAACAATAGAGAAACTTGAATTCAATTAATAACGATAGCACAAGAAAAAATGATTCCCTGATTTGTTTATTATTTTATTTTATTTTACCATACGTGACACTTCTAAAGTGTTCTACATCCAAGTCTACCCAGCACCTTAAAATCATCAGCAGCTTTACTGATGTCCCTATGTTCAGGTCCTATAACTCACTCAAAAACAACTTACAAAGGTCAGAAACAATAAGCTCCCATGTATATGTCAATTGTTAATTTCAGTATTGCATATCAATGCACAGGCTCATACCGCTGTTGAGACATGAGTTAACCCTTCAGATGGGCCCAATCTTGCCAATCCAAAATCAGAAAGCTTTGCATTCCAGTGATCGTCCAAAAGGATATTGGAAGATTTGAAATCTCTGAAGATTATCTAAGCATCTCATACATAAATATAGTTAGCAAAGGCAATAATAAGCTGTCACAACAGATTTGAATAGCAAAGAGGGTATAAAAATAACATTCCATTTCTATTACAGAAAAGTGAGAATCTAGAAAGGCTTTCACCATAGACTAAGCTTTTAGTTTGGATAGCAGAGCTGGTTATACACTTATACCTGAAAATCCATTTCTTCATGAAGATACGTTAAGCCACGAGCTGCGTCCTGAGCTATTTTTAACCTCTTACTCCATGAGAGAGGGACCTCCGATCGGGGGGATAAATGGTGTTCCACACTTCTGTTGGGCATATATTCATAAACCAGAAGCCGCTGGATTCCTCTTTCATCATCATCAGCACAGTAACCCACAAGTTTCACAAGATTAGGGTGCTCAACAATGCCCAGAACATTCACTTCTGTCACCCATTCCTTATGGCCCTGCAAACCAAAAATGAAGTCAACTTACACAACATTAACATATTATGCATCAGAGTAAAATACATGTACAAAAGTTAAACACGAGACAGAATGACCTCTTGTGATGATTAGAGTATCTCGCTAGACAGCAACAACCTTGAAACATCAAGTAACGTTTATTACATACCACAACCAAAAGATTTACACTTTACGCCCAGAATATCTTCTACTTTGGTAAGACAGAGATACGCTCTTCAAACTTATAACTGTCTCTAGTTGAAGCAACTTAAGTGACTGCTCAGAATCCCGAACAGAATACTACGCATTGCAATTTGCTTACCATGCCTTGAATTAATACATAAGTTGACATAACTATACATAATCGCCCTCTCCTAGCCAAGCATTTTGGAAGCTACTAAACTTATTAACTTTTTTTTTTTTGGAGGGGGGGGGGGAACTCTTGCCTGCATTCCTCTTCTACCAAGTTGTTTAACTGCAACTTCAGTTTTTCTGGATGAGTCCTCTAAACCCTTGATCAATCCCTTGTAGACACAGCCAAACCCACCCTCTCCAATCATAACAGTGCGGCCAAAATTTTTTGTGGCTGATTTCAGTTCAGAGACCGTAAACACTCTCAGGTTGCTGGGTCTTTGAGACAGACTGGGAAACGAATTTCTCCTAAGGGAGTCATTGCTATTGTCGGAAACATTCTGAGAATTTAATTCAGAGCCAGATCTTCTCAGATCACCCTCGCCATATATGGAACTGTTGGACAGACCCGAAATTGACTTAATGCTCTTCGGATTATCCTTCTTATCTCCGCAGTGGAATAAAAAGCACTTCATTGGGAATTATTGGACTGCATTTTCACAAAGGGAGAATACTTGAGAAACATTAAAAAAGTGTAAAAGCAATACTCCTATCTGAAAGTCCTAGATAATGAAATTGATTTCTCTACTTTAAATTAATCAGAGAAAAAGGGTCAAAAAGCAGCCAATCTCGCCCTCCCAGCAACGCTTATTTGAATTTCAGACAGCCGAACGAGATACTTCACAGATTTTAGCAAAGGTAAAAACGTCAGCAACATTCGGAGAACGCGAATGAGTCCTCTTCAAGGTTAGTCAATTTTAAACCACAGCTCTGAAACTGCAAACATGTACTGTAATTCAGAAATGAAGATCATTAGCAACATGCTCATAACCTCAAGCGTATTCTGAAAGAATACATGTTTGTAAAGCTTCATACATAATTAGGGTCATTTGAGATAAATCAGACGTCCTGTCCACAAAAGGAAACTACAAAGGAAAAGAGGGAGATAGATTTTGGGGTTGCTTCTAACCTCGAGGATATGTAACCAGTCTGATCGCAGAGGGATTCAGCTTTGAAACACAACGAATTCCCCGTTTTTGCAAGATTGTGAGAGAATTCTGTTAATGGAATGCCTCCAAACAAGCTCCCAAAATTGAAAATGAAGAGAATATCCCCACACGGCAGCTACAGCTCAGCTTACCAACTAAAAAATATATATCTTGAAGCCCAAATCAAGGGATTAAAGAGAAGCTTAATTGAATTAGACAACGTTACATTGAACGGGAAGGCGGGTGTGAATGGGGATTTCGATTCGAGACCAAGTATCTGCGGTGGAAAGTTGATTGATGAGGATGCAATTAATGTGGCCACAGTGCTGTAATTAATTATTGCGGGAACACAGCATCATAAAGATTGTAAATTTTACCGTAGTTCCTTCACTCGTAAACGCGAAAAAGTCCACGAAGGTGGGCCACCAGAATTTTGAATGGATTTCTTGCAAGGAGCTCTTTAATGTTGGAAGGAATTTATCCAGTTCAGTTTTTCTACAGCATAGCATACCATTCAAGTTGATAATAGTAATATGATTATGCTGTGTAAATTTACCGTTAATTGCAATATATATATATATATATATATACACATATTTTGGTTGCGGCCACAGCTGCTAGAGGTGAAAGCCATGAAGCAGAAAGGAATGTGGAGAAGAAGAGCTGGTTGTCACGACATGGTGCTTTGGATGTTTCGTTGAACCTTCCGCCACGTTAGCCACGGTTGAGTTGACCGAGCTTGTTTTGTTTGCTAGCCCCCTTGTCCTCACGCCGACTTTGTAAGAACATTGGATTTTAGTTTCAGAATGAATAATCCCTCCGTTCAACATTTAACCTAATAGCTTAATCATTAGCTAATGTAAAATTTTATTAGCTTTAAGAATTTATTAAGAGTATTTTTTCAAGAATAGTTATTTATTACTTCTAAAGAATACTGAAATATCTTATACTTTAAACATAGTACCTCTAAAAAAAAGTCCTGTAGCGTTAAACGGAGAAAATAATTTGTGTCTGTACACATACACACATTTACGAAGTTGCTTGATTACCTCCTATTAGGAAAATTCAATTAATATTAAACTTTAATATTAAATTAATCCATCTCAAATATATTTTTGTTCTAATAAAAAAATTATATATGAGTTTTACTTGATCCACTAATAGAAACAGGGGTTATTGACCAATAAAGATTGGATTAACAAAAGGTTCTAATATCACAAAATGTGATGAACTAAAATTTAAATCCAGCACATTTAATGTCTAATCATGTTTTAAATAAAATTATTTTTAATAAAATGATACTAAGCAATAAAGAGAAGAGAGAGGGTTATCCCTTTTCTTTTAAAAGGTCCAACTCTATCCATTCTATTTTTCTTCCAACGAATATTATCTATTTCATATAATTAAGTGGCTATATATATATATATATATATATATAATTCTTTAATTTTATGTAATATTTTAATTTTATAAAATATCTTTTTTTTCCTAACCCTAACACGATTAGCTTAAAATAGTTATTTTTTGTGCTTATCATTGTTATTTTAAAAATTAAACTTAATATAATGACATTTAAAAATATTTTATCAATATTTAAATGTTCAATGTAAAAATTTTTTACTAATAAAATTAATAGTATTATGGTTACATGACTAAAAATACACTTTATAAATTAAGGGACTAAAATAAAACTTTATATAAAGTTAAAAAAACTAAATGTGTCATTGAAAAGAAAACCTAATATATACTTCAGCCTAATTAATTAATATATATAATTTACTATCAAATTCACTTTCTTGATCGAACATGAATTATTTTATTGTCAGATCACGTTCAAATTTAATATCTATCACCAAGTTAAAGCATTATTAAAATTTTGGTGAACGGCAAGGCTGATAATTAAAATTGGATCATTTTTAAGATATATAAGTACCACCGTGAAAATCAGATTAAAAACCACCAACTCAATAATACCCGGTCCAAATCTTTCGGAATCATAAACCCAATATATGCTTTTTCACTGCCAATTTACTTGTTCTGATTTTTTATATCCCTAATTTTGTGTCTTATTTTAAATTTTTAGGTACGGCTTGTTCTCAATAATACCTTTCTAAACCTTTTGAAAGAAGTTAAAATTTAAAATGCTGTCGTATTAAATAAAGAATGAAAGTAAAAAATAAAAAATAATTCTTGTATTCTGTATAGGCTTTTTATCTTCCTTGACGTACGTGTTTTGTGCTATCAAAATAAGTAGATGGGAATAAAGAAATAGTATATATGGTTAAAAACCCCAGACATATAAAGAAATAAAATGAGGCTAATTTGGGTTGCAAGGATTGGCTCAGTGACGAGAGCGAGATCAATAGTGTCTAAAATTTGAGTTCTTTTTTTGTGGTTGAAAATATTAATCACAGTATAAAGCATAACTATCGTCGACAAAAACTACAACAAATTGTTATTAAAAAGAAAAAAGAAAAACTGCAATAAAGAATAATAATATATAACCATATCTCACAACTAAAAAAGCGAAAAATCAATATGATACAAACGACATTGTCTTCATTATTGACTATCATTCGCGTAATCTAATGTGATTAGTGATTAGGGGAAATTAATTGACAGTTTGTTCAGGAAGCACGTCGTCGAAATTTCTTCAATGCAACTGCACGAGTTTTACGTACTGCGCTCAAAGCCTCAAATTTTGGGACTTGATCACTTGTAGGCGCCAGTGCAAATCCTTCAATTTAGCCAAATATTTCTCTCGGCCATCTCTTCATCCTGAAACCCGGAAATTCCTTCAAATCGCTTATGACCTCTCTTTGACCCAAAGACGAATTCCAAAAAAACTGAAAAAAAAAGGGAAAAAAATTATAGTGCGGCTACATTCAACTCTATTGACCATTCATCGCCTCCAAGCTGCATCATCGTGCTGATGCAAGCTACATTATTTCACATTTGGTTGCTATATTCTTTGTGTTCAGAGGGAAAAGGCTCTCGATTTGTTTCGGGTTGCGATAATGTTTGAGGGAATCCATGTTAACGGAAGCTGTATGCGATGACGCCATGGTTATTCACCACTTCAGCGGTGCAGAGCTAATTTCATCTCCGCAATTCATCCTCGTCTTCTGGCATGGCATGATCTTCGTGGGTACATGATTTGGTGGGCTCTGAATTATGGAAATGAATGGAATTAAGAACAACGCCTCCTGGGTTGCTCTTGTTTTATTGTTCTCATTAGTTTCTTTAAGTCTGCTACCACGGACTCAATGTGCAGACGGGGATAGCGCTAATCCCAGTGTGCTTCCAATAGTAACGCAAAAAATCTATGAACGACTTACAAATGTCACGACAGATTTAACCAAAGACATCAAGACTAATCTAGGCTTCTGCATAAAGGATGTGTGCGTCATACTGCCGTCCTCTAGTGGTCAGTTACCTGTTCCTATTTGTCGTAGTTATTAACGATACATTCCCATCCTGCAGGAATAGAGATTGGGATGGAGCATTTAATTTTACGGGAAAACTGGACTTTCTGACAGCTTGTATTAAACAGATAAAAGGTATGAATTTTCTTTTGAAATCTTAGTTTCATTCACTCTAACTCTATGCTGATATGCTCCTGCGGTCTGGAGTATTTCCTAATAGTTTGCATACCCTGCCATTCGAAGAACATTCAGAAGAAATATAACAGAAATCTGTCTACGGGAATTATAAGCGGTGTAGGAATTTCAGCGTGAATTTCAGTTGCATAATGTGTAATATACTTCACTGCATGTTTAAGGAGGTTGACATAATGGCTGTGTTCGGTCTTGGCATCACATGAGGAACTGGCAAGTTCCATGACTGTGTTTCACATGATTGTTCGTGCCACCAACCTGCTCAATTTCGCAAGTTTATCCCTTGCCAAAACCGAGCTTGTGCAGTGAAAACATAGCTATTTGTAGTCTAGGAACTTCATGACACATACCAAATCCTGCTTTATCTTTTCTTCTGCATTCTTTTTCTTGAAGCAAGTTCGTATTATTATTCATTCCTCTTGATACTTCTTAAATATACTATGGACTAATTGGCAGGAGATCTTACATATCGAATATGCAGCACAGCCGAAATAAGGTTCTACTTCAATTCTTTCAAGAGTCAGTCATCGAGAAACCTAAGACCTAACAGGAATTGCAATTTGACATCATGGGTGGAAGGTTGTGAACCTGGTTGGCATTGTAGTGTAAGCACAGGCGTTGACCCTAAATATTTAAGGGAGTCGAAAGACATTCCTCTAAGAAACAAGGACTGTCAACCTTGTTGTGAGGGTTTTTTCTGCCCTCGAGGGTTGACTTGCATGATACGTAAGTATGCAATACCTCTTAAAATTTTACCTACAATTAGTATTGAATTATCCTAATTATTGAGACTTATTCAACTCTTGAAGCTCTTGTCTTCTACTCTTTCCAAATAAGATCATTCCCATAGTTTGTGCCTGGTGTTAAATGTTTTTCAATCTTCACTAAATTACATACGCGAAGAAACTTTATCCTGGATGACAACTTACAAATAATTATGCACGAGTTAATAACTTATTTATTAAATATTAAATGCAAATTTGTGTTAGAACTGTGGTATGCTATGCCTTAATCTCAAGAATCGTGTGGTTCCCAGTGAGCAATTCTCCTTGTGAATATGGCATGCTAAGATGTTGGATGACCCTGGTCTGTAGTAGAGCTATCAATTGTTCCTAGTGATTAGAAGCCATTTTCCTTTTGCAGCAAAAAACCTGAATTTTAACATCCAAATAGAAGTATATTTTGGAGCAAAAATTTGACAATACTATGCCCAAATTTGAGAGTTGAGATAATACGTACCTTCCTGACTGTGGAGACATATATGCGCGCAGTGATAAACTGGAATCAGTTATCAATTTCTTTTCATCAGCTGCTATTTGATGGTTATTGTAGAACTTTATTTTTTCTTTAAAATCTTCTTAAGTACATTTTGCGCGCGGAATTAGTTCCTCTAGTATCATTAACTTGTCTGATTTTGTTGGTAAAGCTTGCCCACTGGGTTCTTATTGTCCCCTTGGAAAACTGAACAAAACGAGTGGATTATGTTCACCGTAAGTTGTAGTATATACTTTATTTCTCAAGTTTTCCCTATACGCTTCACCACTTAATGTGGTCATCACTAAAATCAATTTGCAGATATCATTACCAGATACCTTCTGGAGCGACAAATCATAGTTGTGGTAGCGCTGATATTTGGACTAATGTTGTCAACAACAGTGATATCTTCTGTTCTCCAGGATCATACTGCCCTACCACGACAAGTAAACTTTCCTGCAGTAAGGGGTATCGATTTATCCCATGCCTTCTTTTGCTTTCTTCTGAATTGTTTCTAACTTTTGCTGCAATCCTTCTTATTACATTCTACTCCTTCTCCTCCCTATTATAACCACCTGGCGTCGACCGCTGAGCATCCATTTTTACTGATATCATGTTCTCTTTCAGACATTACTGCTGGATGGGTTCCTTGCTTCAAAAGCGTGAGTCTAATTTCTTTGGCCGATTTATGTATATGTCATCATACTTCCATTAGATTAGGTATCATGAATTTAAAATAGTGGCAGTTAAGAAGAATAACTCATTTTAAAAAGGGATCTGCTGCAGTTCACTTGCGTATAGATATTTAGGATCCTTGCATATGTTGAAACAATTATCAGCTGTCAGAACATAAATCTTAGAAAGACATGATAAAGACCTGATACTAACTTTGTATGTAAGCAGTGCTTGCATTGGCAAAGCACAGATATAATAATGAGTTAGATTTAACATGAGCTATAAGCAATGCCACTTAAAATCATTGTCTTATTATTATTATTATTATTATTATTTTATTTTATTTTATTTTATTTTGCTTCCTGTTGTGGAGGAATTAAATCAGAACATTAAATTGCGTTGTCCATCTTGCAGAATGCTTCAAGTTGAGTACCTGTAATCCAAATACAGCAAACCAGAATATTCATGCTTATGGGGCTTTACTTCTTGTAAGTGGATTCCCGTCTCGTATATTTTATTTTGGGGCTTTACTTCTTATTAATGGATTGTTTCCCTTGACAGCTTAAATGTTATAGCTTTTGATGTATATATGCATATTCTTATATAAAGCTTCGCATCGGTCTCTTTTCTGGCTAACCCTGGTATTCTATACTAGATGAAGAAAGACAGCATGAAGTCAGCACAAAAATACCCCAAAGTTCATCTTCTTTTCTTTTGTCATAGTGGCTAGGCATTGGTTCTCTGTGGGTACTTATTGATCCTTCTTGTAGGCTGCATTGACTGCTGCCCTGCTCATCATTTATAACTGTTCTGATCAAGTTCTGTCAACTCGAGAAAGAAGGCAGGCTAAAAAAAGGGAAGCTGCAGCCAAGCATGTGAGAGAAACTGCACAAGCTCGTGAACGGTGGAAATCAGCAAAAGATGTGGCCAAGAAGGGTGCAGCGGGATTGCAACAGTCATTCTCACGCACCTTTTCTCGCAGGAAGTCTACACAACAGTCATCTGGGTTCAAGATCTTTAGCACCAAAACTAATACAAGTGACGCTCCAGTGCTATCAATTCCTCTGGATTCTTTAAATGAATCTTCAAAAACAAAGGAACCTAGCAAACTTACACAAATGATGAATTCCATTGAGAATGATCCAAATAATCATCAAGGGTTTCATTTGAATATTGGAAGTAAAAATACTAAAAAGCAGACAGCAAAGGATTTGCATACAAAGAGCCAAATTTTCAAGTATGCCTATGGTCAGATTGAGAAGGAGAAAGCCATGCAAGATGCGAACAAGAACTTGACTTTCTCGGGAGTGATTTCAATGGCTGCTGGAAACGAGATTAGGAAACGGCCTCCTATTGAGGTAGCTTTCAAAGACCTAACTCTCACTCTGAGAGGGAAAAACAAACATGTGCTGAGATGCGTGTCCGGAAAAATCAGTCCCGGTCGAGTTTCAGCTGTCATGGGCCCCTCAGGAGCTGGGAAAACCACGTTTCTCTCGGCCATTGCGGGAAAAGCAAGAGGTTGTTCGGTGACAGGCTCAATTTTAATTAATGGAAGACATGAATCTATACACTGTTATAAAAAAATTATAGGTTTTGTGCCACAAGATGATATTGTGCATGGCAACCTGACAGTGGAAGAGAATCTTCGTTTCAGTGCAAGATGCAGGTACCTGATTTTCCTTAATTTGCTCGCAGAGCCCACTTTTACACTTTCTTGTACAAGTAACAGTAACAGTATATTTTGCCATTAGTTCTCATTCTTTGCCCTTGCTTTGAAGCTGAATGGATATCAGAGCACATACCTATCGAACCAATTATTATGTGGTGTTTCAACTATCATATTTATTTTTATTTATGCCAGTTTTGCACGGGTTTCCTTGACATCCTAATTCATGCCTATATTGTTTCATACATGAATCAGTATCAATATCAATAATCAATAATAAAATAAAATTTATAGCAAGCTGCACTGTTCATAATGTGTCTCAATTTCAGATTCCATGCAATGCTTCCACCATAACACCTAGCATAGTTTTTACAGAAAAAACTACCTGAACTTCCTCCATGATTCAACAAAATTACAAGAACGGCTAGCTCTAGTAACTCAACAATCTTATGGATTTTGTAATGAAACATTGCACCAAGTGCCTCATATGAGATCTTGTTTGTTTGTGAAGCTTGATGGAAATTTTTATTTATTTGAGTTAAGAAGTGAGTGCTTTATTTCTTACCGGAGTTAACGTGTTTTATTTATTTTATTTATTTTTGCTTCTTACCAACTGTTTATTTCGCTTAAATGGTTGTTTCTTAACAACTATGGAGACTATCTGCGGACTTGCCAAAACCAGATAAGGTTCTGATTATTGAAAGAGTAATTGAATCCTTGGGACTTCAGGCAGTGAGGGATTCCATAGTTGGAACAGTAGAGAAGCGAGGTATTTCTGGAGGACAAAAAAAACGTGTAAATGTAGGACTAGAGATGGTGATGGAGCCTTCTTTATTAATATTGGATGAGCCTACAACTGGCCTAGACAGTGCATCTTCTAGTTTGCTTCTCAAAGCACTCCGACGAGAGGCTCTTGAAGGGGTGAACATTTGCATGGTGCTTCACCAACCAAGGTAATTCTCACTTACCCTCCCTGCCCCTAAAGGTTTTCCTGAACTTCAGGGCTTGAAGGGTTATGCATGTATCCTACACTTATGACCTGCTAGGAAATAGGCATATCTTGATAATCAAATGTATGTGCTCTTCCAAAATCTAATATCTATGCTGATTTTGTTGTGATACAGCTATACTTTGTTCAGAATGTTTGATGATATTGTATTTCTAGCCAAAGGTGGCTTTACTGCATATCATGGTCCTGTTAAAAGAGTGGAAGAATACTTTGCTGGCATAGGAATCATTGTACCTGATCGGGTGAATCCTCCGGACCATTTCATTGACGTTTTGGAAGGCTTAGTAAAACCAAGTGCAGGTGTGACTCATCAACAGCTCCCTGTCCGATGGATGCTTCATAATGGTTATGCAGTACCGCCGGATTTACTTCATTTTGCTGATGAGATTGCTGCATCTGGAACTGCATCTACCTCAAATTCAAGTGGTGCAAAAAAAGGTACTGATGAAGATGCTGATCAATCCTTTGCCCAAGAGTTTTGGCAAGATGTGAAGAGTAATATGCACATCAAACGAGATCATGTAGAGGAAAAATTATCGAAGACTAAGGATTTATCTGGCCGAATAACTCCTGGTGTAGCCCGGCAATATAGATACTTCCTTGGGCGGTAAGAAATCCTGTATTAAGTATAAGTACTGTTATTCATTCTGTTCTATTTTCCAACATAGATAGATTTCTAGTCTCTTGCAATCAAGCATATCCGCTCTGTCTTCTGGTAACAAGTAAACTCACAGTTAAACTAAAGTAATAATAGCAAGGATGACCAATGTTAACAATCATTCCAGAGTGGAGTTCTGTAACCAATTTTTTTTTAATAATCAATAAAAGAAACCATATCCCTGAGAGTAAAATATAGTTTACTGCTTTCTGGATGCAAAATGATATTTCAGTAATTTTAATCCTCGTTGACAATGTCAATTAATTATTAATCAAGTCCATTCATTGCAGGGTGGGGAAGCAGCGGCTACGAGATGCCCAATCGCAAGTAGTGGACTGTCTCATCTTATTAGTTGCTGGTGCTCTGTTAGGAACTCTAACTGAATCCAATGATGAAACATTTGGGGTCCTTGGTTATACTTATACTGTCATTGCTGTCTGTAAGTTGATAGCTTGTTATTCAATTTGAAATTGATCTTTCCTTTCCTCTTATAGTAGATTAATTTAGGAAGTTAGAGTGGCATTATTTATTTTATCAAGTAAGTTTGGAAACTCAATCCAATGTTGGGGGGGGAAGTGGATTCAAGTGAAAAGGTGCCTAAAACATTCAGCATCTGGGAGATGACTAAAGTACTTTTGGCAACGACACTTTTCCCTTTCAGTACAAACCTGTTTATTTTATTAGACGGCAACAATATTATTTACAAACATACAAGGCCTATTCAAACATAGAAATTCAGGGCTGAAAGTTTTCATCACTGAGTTTCGGCAATCATTCGATGCAATTTCAGTAACCTTCAAATTTTGACCTTTTTTTCGACTTTTTTTTTTTATGTTTTGATAAGGCTTTCATATTAGTCTTGTTCACAATTTACAATGATATTGCCTATTTGCAGCACTACTATGCAAGATATCAGCTCTCAGATCATTTTCTCTTGATAAATTAGAGTACTGGAGGGAGAGTGCCGCTGGGATCAGCACTCTGGCTCATTTTCTCTCCAAGGATACAATTGATCTCTTCAACACAATCGTCAAACCTGTGGTATATTTGTCCATGTTCTTCTTCTTCAGCAATCCGAGGTCAAGCTTTGCAAGCAATTACGTGGTCTTGCTTTGTCTTGTATATTGTGTGACTGGCATGGCCTATGCAATAGCCATTTACTTCCAGCCTGGTCCTGCACAGCTGGTATGAAATAACTTTATCAAATAACTCATGACATATCCACAAGATATTCCTACACAGCATTGCCAATAATAATTGCACTTGTGTCATTTCTTTCCCTTTTCCTATTACTTGTAGTGGGCAGTGCTGCTCCCTGTCGTTATGTCTCTCATTGCTAATCAGCCTAGAGATACTACACTAATGAAGATACTGGTACAACTGTGCTACCCAAAATGGGCTCTAGAGGCCTTTGTCATCGCAAATGCTGAGAGGTATTTTTTGGGTTTTAATTGTTGTGTCTTCCCCTTTCTTCTACTGGAGTAGTGAGGGGAAGCGTGAGCATCTGAAACGAATGCCGTTTTTTCAGGTACTCTGGAGTATGGTTGATAACTCGTTGCAGTTCACTAATGGCCAATGATTATAACGTCAACGATTGGAGTCTCTGTCTAATTGTGCTGGTTTTTTTCGGCATACTTGCCCGAGTTGTGGCCTTCTTTTGTCTTCTTCTCTCTCGAAAGAAGTGATTTTGGATATAGGACGCACTTCCACTATGATCTTACTGTACAAATCATAGGTTTTTTTGTTTATAGCCCAACCCTATCCATCCATTGTATAACTAATGTATGTAACTAGGGTCTAGGGACGCTGTCCATTTTTCCCACCTCAATAAATTATTTTATTGATGATACGTTAGAAGTTTAGGTCAAGTAAAATCACCAGTTTAGGATTTCCATTCAGTACTTTTTCATGTTAAAAGCACATGTATTGTAAATTTAACTCTTCCCTCTTCTTGCTAGTGAAATTAACAAAATTTAAATTGCACATACTTTGTACGAGTTTATTTAAAATTGTAGTGTGTATTTCCCTTTTATTTATAAATATATAATTTTCCTTTTTAGAAATCAAAATATGAGCTCCATTTAACCCGGCAGATCCAAATGCTCTCCTGCTGCCCAAAATTGTACGACAGCTTTTTTTCAATTATTTTTCAATGCATACATTTTCATTTAATTCAAAACAAAGACATACATTTTCACTATTCATTAACATAAACTTCAAGTTAAGAAAGCAGATTGTTGGCCAAAGAAAAAAAAAGTTAAGGGAGCAAGTCTGGTGTTAAAAAATAAGGGTAAAAATGCAAATTTGATCATGTACTATTTTTACAAGAGAATTTGATAGCTTAAACTATTATGTGGTGTAAAATAAATCATGAACTTTTAAAAATAAAACATTCAATAGCCTGCCATTAACTTTAATTGATAGACATTATATGAGATCCACAATGAGACGTGGCACTTCATTTCAGCATATGTAAACATGTAAATTTAGTTACAAACTATTTTTTAAGAAGCATTTGATAGCTTTTATTGTAAAAAAACAAACCATCCAACACCGTCCATTAATTTTAACCAAACATCATTTATTTTTTGACTTATAAAACTCATAACACGTCAATTCTCTAATATTCTTACCTTCATTCTCAATCTCGACTCAAGAATAAGAGGTTTAAAGAGTTCTTATCTAAAGACACTCACGAAGACGACCCCAACAAAATAGAAGAAATAATTTGTGGTTAAATTAAGGTAGAATCAAACTTCTCTCATGTGTAATAAAATCAAACTTCTTCTTCATTAGCATTATCTTTGTGAATGTTTTTAGATAAAAACCCATTAAGTATCTTCTTTTTGAGTTAACACTGAGAATGATGGCAAAAAAATTTGAGAGATTGATGCATTGTGAGCTTCATAAGTATAAACATAAACACCATTTGGTCAAAATTGTGGGAAAGGTATTGGATGATCCGTTTTTTTATAGTAGAGGCTATCTAATATAACATTCTGAATTTCTCAATCTCATGATTAGCTGTTAATTGAGGGTAAAGTGATTATTAGTATAGATTAGATATTTGGATTATTATTTGATGAATTAATTCATTGGGATGTTTTATGAATAGGTATGGGTGGAAGAAGTGTGTTTCATGTCAAAGCAAATGCAAGTGGTGAGAATAAATCTCACTATGCCACGTACCACGACGCATGAACGAAAAAATAACTTTTTGAATCGTGAAATTTTAGAAATTTCAGAAGAGTGAGATTTAGGAACACACAAAAGAAGGAGAGAAGAAGGCTGAGGAGCTAGGGCAAGCTATTTTAAGTTATTGGAAGGTACTTATGATCAATAACGTAGCAGGTAATGTATGTATAACTTTTACTTTCCATTCTACACAAATTTTTTTAAAAATGAGTTATAGAAAAATTGAATAGGTGGAATTTGAGGGGTTTGATTTTTGCCTAATAGTAATAAAAAGGTTCTCGAAAGTTAAATTAGAGCTTTGTGACTAATTTAAAGTCGAACAGTAGAGCTTTGAAACCCACAGGCTTAATTTGGCCCTTAAAGAGAGAGAGAGAGTTTGGGATAGAAATATAATTTAAGTGAAATAAGACCGGTTGAGGTGGTGTAAATTAGTAACTAAGTAAAAATAGACTTAGAATGGATAAATGAAAAAGAGGTTACGGTTCAATATAGCCCTAAGTAGTAAATATGTATTTTTGATCAAAATGGACTAAATGTGTTTAGATTAGCTTATTGGACATGTGAGTTGAGAAAGGAAGCTTGTGATAAGCTGTTGTGGTAGTTGAAATCCACGGGTAACTTTCTAGTGATAAAAGGGTAGAGGTAATCGAATAACTTTCATTGTTTAACCGTTTATTGTAATTGTGTATTAGTATGCTATGTAGTGCATAAAAATATTTGAGCTAAACATGTTTTTATAGCATTGTGTGAATATTGCATAAAATAATTTTGACAGAATAAAAGCATTAAAATGAGTAATTTCAAATGGTATGATAATATATATTTGTTATGTATGATGTAAAGTGATAATGACAAACCTTGAATGGTTTGGAAAGCATGATCATAGGAATTGGAGTTCACCCGAGTAGAGAGGTGGTGAAAAGACCATATGACATATTCTCCTTAATGTTTAGTACCTTTTAAGGTGTGATGTCAGAGATTTGAGACTCCTTAGTGTTTATGTGATATAATGTTGGAGTCAACAACACCTTATTGTGTGTATTGGGGGGAAACTATAATTCGAAGTGAGATAAAATGCCTTTAATTGGGTGATTCTACCACTAAAGATGAGCTCAAGGTTAATGAGAGTGTATATTGGTGAAGGTGAGTCTCTGATTTCGTGTTGGGATGATTTGGAGGTTCGACTGGTAGTGATCATGCTTTGAAATACTATGTGATACTTGTGTTAGTAAAGCAGTGAAAAAGGGTGTAAAGAGGTAAAATGTGAAACAATTCCAATATCAGGCTAATCGAGGGCTATTATTTTAGTATGTTTGTGTTGTAATTGTTGTTGATATTGGTAAATCTTAAACCCAAGTGAAAAGTTATGATTAAATGAGTAATTTGGGGTTAAAATTAAGTAATATATGTGCTATGAATATAAATGTATATGTTTATATTGAGAAAAATGCCAAGTGGGTTATGTTATGCTAAGTGATGGCAAATTATGCAAATTTACGAAATGTAAAAATTGACCTGTTAAGGGGTTAAATTTCAATATATATGTATAATTATGATACAATATTTTCAATTAGGTGTGTTAGGTCTTTTTAGACTTGATTCAAGACCTTGTATGATCAATGAGAGAAAGAAATCAATTTGAGTGCTTGGGTGCTCAAATCTTTTAGAAAATGTGACTTTTTGCACCCGAATATTTAAATTTTGATCAAACCATTAGATCGTATCCAAACCTATTTCATTAGTTAGCTTAAGCCAAGTTTTGTGTGGGCGATTACTCCAATCGAACGTTATATGTGAAAATGGTGCACAAAAAAATTTATTATTTTGTTGTCAAAATGACAACAGAAATTTCGAACAGGCTCGCCGCGGCGCATGGTGTCACATGTCGCAGTGCAAATATCATTGAATCAAAGGTTCCAAAAGACCTCTTTGATGGGGTGAGGAACAACCCAAGTACCGCCTTTAAAAAAAATGGCTTCCAATACAATGATGTGGGTTAGCCTAATCCAAGAGGACTACTACTTTTGATTTAATGGTACCAGATTTAGCTTCAATTTCTTTAAAGTGGTAAAGGCTAGAGGTTCGAGTCAGGAAAGACTCCAAAAGGTCTCTTTGGTGAAGCGAGAAATAACTCAAGTACCACCTTAAGGAAAGCTACCTTTCGCTGCAGTAATATGGGTTGGCCCAATTCAAAAGACTCCCTGTGGGGTGGGGTGAGGGTTGTTACACATACCATTAGATACCCTTAAAAAAATAGTTCATGACCAAATTCGCTATTTTACCCAAAAATAATATACTTCTTGAAGCCTGCAGTAAACTTTTGACTAATATCAAAGAATCAATTCCTTGGTAAAGCGTGCGAAAATTGATGTTTTACTAATAATAATTAATGCTCTATTCTCATTTTTGCCTATAAACTTCGTGCCGCATTTTAAACTTAATTATGAGGTAATCTTATTTTTTGGTATTAATAATTTCATCTTTTATTCATTCTAACGTTAAAAACGTTAACATTGTTTGGTATCAATAAATCCCATCATTTTTAAATATTTTTTGTCATTTTTTTTTGGATTAAAGGGCCTTTTTGTCTCTTAACTTTTACCTAAAGGTTAGTGAGCTCATTTCAAATTTTTTATAATAAAAAATTTAAAAAATGTGAGTTATTGTCAAGATAATAAAAAAAAATTTTTAATATTGAAAGACATAATTGATTTATAATTAAATTTAGGTGCTACATAATTTTTAAGATAAAGTGAGAGAAAAAAATAATTATTACATAAATAATTAAATTAAAATAATTTATAAAATTTAAATAAAAAAGATTTACACCAATTAAAAACTGGCGTGGTTTTTTCGGGAAAAAACACGTCGTTTTTGGAAGCACTTTGTCACTGTCGTTGGCGAACTAAAAAGGCCACAGTCCGTCGGCTCTCACCGCCACGCACGCAATTACATTTTAGTGAAATACAAAGAAAAGCCATGCAATATATAAGACCGGCGTTTCGAAACGCCTCTTTCACCTTCTCCTGCCTCTTAAACCCTAATCCCCATAATCCCTTGTTTTCTCTCACTCTCCGTTCGCTGCCCATCATCACCACCTCACCCTCACCGTCGCATTTGACCTCTCATTTCACACTTGAAACTTTTCCACCCTTGTCATCTCCTCGCTGCTTCTCTTCTTCAATGGCGGCTGCTGGCGACCAATCACACTCAGCATCTTCCCCCCAGTCTCTTGAAAAGCAATTTGAAGACTTTCGGCTTCAGCTAGAGGAGTCGGGGAGCTTGCGTGAGCGAATTAGAGCGGTTGTTTCGGAAATTGAATCCACCACCAGGCTTATGTATGCTAGCCTTCTACTGGTTCATCAGTCTCGTCCGACTCCTGGTAGCCAAATGCGATGCTTTTGTTCATCCACCGATTTTCTATATTAACTTCTTGAACTCTCGGCTTCGATTTTTGTCTATTTGTACGAACGAGGCGAAAATGCCTTGCGTTTTTCTCTGTTAAGATAACTTCGTTTTGATCATGTCTTTTGCTTGATGTCAAATTTTGGCTTCCTTGTAGGTAATGTTAGATGCATGTTCTCTTCTCTATAATGTTTCGAACGGCAAAAAACCTAAATTATTGTTTTGCTTTAACTCTACGGGAGTTCCTAGGCAAGCAGACAATTCAACTCTGGGATTCTACTTTTCATCTGGCTTTCATGTAGAAAAATTGGGGGCGGTTGTGTTTCATTTATGCTTCGGGTTTCTAAAATTTAATCTCGGTGTCATGCGAGAGGTTGCTGAATAAATTGTAGGAAGTCGGTGATGTTCTTTATTACCTCAAACTCATTT
This sequence comes from Prosopis cineraria, assembly GCF_029017545.1. Taxonomy (NCBI): domain Eukaryota; kingdom Viridiplantae; phylum Streptophyta; class Magnoliopsida; order Fabales; family Fabaceae; genus Prosopis; species Prosopis cineraria. The sequence goes on from NW_026555334.1 coordinate 41,644,669, forward strand.
CACTCTTTTCCATTTGAATAGAGCTTCTGGATAAAGCGAAGTCCTATGTCAATGTGTTGAAAGACCATTACAAGCAACTTGCTGAAGTTCTTGGAGAATGCCCTGGCCAGTACTATAGGTGATTAAAGTTTCAAGCAGATTTTTACATTTCATGAGCTTCTCTTGAAAATTTGTTCACAAGTGAATACTTTTTCCCCCACATAATATAGGTATCATGGTGATTGGAGGAGTGATACACAGACGGTAGTTTCACTGATTACTTTTATGCACTGGTTAGAAACAGGAAGCCTTCTTATGCATGCAGAAGCTGAGGAGAAACTAGGCTGTATGCCTCAATACTCTTTTGTCATTGCTTTATGATACGGTGATAAGCTTTTTCTATTTGCCATTATGGTGATAAACTTTTATCATTTCTAAGATTATAGCAGTAAACGAAGCAGGGCACAGACTGATGTCTTTAGCAAAACAAACTGTTGTAGCTTATATGCGGATTTTGGTTAAGGAAATATTATATTAAATACCTATAAATCGTACTGTTTTATAGTTTAATGCCAGGCCTGATGTAGATTTTCTTTATCATTCTGAGTTGAAATTTATGAGTTGAGAAATTGTGGTTTGGAACTGCCTTGGGACAAATTAAGGACCTATTTGGTTGCTAGAAAGGATGATGAGATTAATATTTTCCAGGCTGTCTAGTTTAAAGAGAATTTGGTGCTGAAAAATATTGATTTATGTTTATAATGTTCTTCTACTATAAGCTTTCTTGCTTGCTTCAAATTTTAACTATACTTAATTCCCTACTTGTTCAGAGTCATTATGAGATTTACAAGTGTCTGTTTCTTATCAAATTTGCAGTGAACAGTTCAGAGTTTGGTCTCGATGTTGAAGACTATCTAATAGGTGAGTGTACTAAGCACTATCTACTTTGTAGTATCCATTATTTTTATGAATATGATCTTCCTACAGTTCGAATCTGTCTTCCCTTTCATCTGTGTAGATTTTTTTTTTTTTTTTCGAGTAGTGATTACCACCAAAATGATTATGATCTGAACATGGGCGTAGTCATGGGCGTAGTCATGTGGTAATTTATCATAACTGTTCTAAGGAGTCATGAAAAAGGAGAAAAATAACCGAATATTTTGCTTTTAAGTTTAAACATTGGATTTACAGATTATGGATATACCCTAGTATTCACAGTTCTTGTTTATCATTGTGTTATAAAATCAACCAATCTCATGCAACCCCACATTCAACCCTCTGATTTTGGGGTGATGCACATAATCAAGGCTGTAGGTCAATGCTAGTGGGTTTTTCTTTTCATGATTCTGTAAAACCGTGAGATAATTTGCTATTCTATTAGGATTTTTATGTTGCTTATTTTGCTATATGCACTGATGTTGATGCATTTTTGTCATGCAGGTGTTTGTTTTATGTCCAATGAATTAGTAAGAACTGTTTCCCTCTAAACTTGATAATCTCTTACTTGTGCAAGACAGATAAACTTGTTTGTTCATAGACATAGAAGATCTTGAAATTATTGGTTATTTTAAGAAAGAGACTTAGCACAAGGTAATTATTCTCACACCCCATTTTGCAACTATCTGACCTTGCAGCCAAGGTATGTGGTGAATCAAGTGACAGCTGGGGAGTATGATTGTCCTAGGAAAGTCCTAAAGTTCTTAACAGAACTCCATGCTGCATTTCGTATGCTTAATCTTCGGAATGATTTTCTGAGGAAGAAATTTGATGGTATGTTGTAACTTCAGACCCTATCATATGGATTGCTCCCTTGTACGTAGTCATCTGTTTGAATCCAAATGAACCCACGTTGGCAGGCATGAAGTATGATCTGAGAAGAGTTGAAGAGGTTTACTATGATGTCAAAATTCGGGGTTTGGCGCCCAACGGTGAGCCAGTCGAAGATCAAGGCGTTCAAGGGCAACCTTAGGCTGTGAAGGTTGACTTGAGGGTACTCGTACTTCTGAGATATTGTCCGCTACTTTGCACCATCAAAGACGCATGTATTTGTGTTCCTAATAGTCGGTGGAAGGAAGGAAAGATAATTTCTTCCAACTCTCCCTTGAGCCGACAATGTCAGGCGAGATCCTAGATACCAGCGTTTCAGCAAGATGTAGATGCGGAATACATTGAGTGTGCGAGCGTTATATCCAGTGTCAACGTTCTTTTTATAAGTCATGTTAACCTTTATGTTTAGCTGAAAAAGTCCGCCGCCCGACTCTAGTTGTAAGCATTGCTGAGTTGTGAGAGGGGATGATATTACTGACAGTCCAAGTGTAGGAGTGTGCTAAACAGTGGCATCATTGAGTAGCTGGTGAGCAAAGTTTCTTGCTGATTCATATCTAACGTTTCTGATAACGGCAATTCAATGGCGGTAAAATGATTTTCAACAATAGGAAGAAGTATTGTTTAGGAAAAAAAAAATTGAATACTATTTTTAAGAATTCATGAATGGATATGCTTAGAAATGTGCTTTCATTATATGGGTTATGGCTGCGCCGGATCTACTCCCCTCCGCAGACCGCAAGTTTGAGAGGGTTTATAGGCCCAAAAAAGCCCATGTGCCCATGTTTATGTAACCATTGGCCCATGAGTTATGCTTAATTTTTTTTTCTTCGTGCTCCGAGAAATCGTGTCGATGTGCAAGTAATCGTATAGAGATTTGAAACGCCTGCGTAATTTGAAAGTCTAAAATCAACAGCAATCAAGTAGTTGTGTCTTTTGTGAAAGGAAAAAGCAGCACACGCCACGCACGTTTCAGAATTCAGATGTGGTCACGCGTATAATTGGTCGTGTTTATGAACTCAGGCTTTGTATATTATAATTTCTCCAAAATTTATGAACATAGTTTCGGAGGTTCGCAGAGTAGTCTGACGAAACAGATTCCCAGAGGAGAGAACGACAGAGTATGCCTCTTATTAGGAAGCATGAAAATGATATGATAGGAGGCATGTGAGCCAGCTCATGAGAGCACGGGATTACACGTGCAAGGGATGCTCGTTGCTAAGCCAGTCAAATCAAATAATTTTTGGAGGATATCTAAGCTATTTAGTTGTTTGTTTCAACTTTCAAGTTCAAATTATGAAACAACGTACAACTTTATGGGCCAAGCCTCACGTTCTTCACATCCCTTGCTTGCCTTACCCTTCTGTTCCCTCACCTCACTGATCAATGATTATCAGCCTCATCGCTTCTCCTTCTACAAAATTGGCTTGTGAAGCCTCCTTGACTCTATTATATTATAACTCAGCACAAGATACACAAGTAAATGTCATTCTTTCTCCAATGAAAACAGCCAATTTTTTCCTCAACAGCTGATTGCCACTTTCAATAGAATTTGTTGAATCAATCTTCCCTGACAGTCAAATTTTGACATTGAGCTGAATAGGATCCATGACAAGTCGGTTGCATTTGCCTCTATGAAATGCAATAAAATGATGCTTCAAAGTTCAAATGGTGAATGATTTGACAACATCCACTGAAAGGATTGTCAAACTGGACCAGGCACAACACACCTTTGTCTTAAAGGAGTTGTATCACCGTTCTGGCTTCCTTGTTATCTCTGCCCATCACTGCGTAAGATACACGAAGCAGAAAAAAGGAAGCCCGAAAACTCATCTTCAACTATTCCAAATAAAAATGCTGAATATTTTCCAGCCAATTTCACCAAAAGAATAAAGGAGTAAATTTTCATTCCCTCACTAGTCACTGTTTTCTAGATACACAGGATACCTTCTTCTGGACTTTCAAGACCAAAACAAAGGGATAATCTACTTTTGCTCTGGTTATTTCTTTTTTTATATAACCGATATATCAGACCTACTCCTCAACAATTTTTACTGAATAATATTGACAATTGAGAGTGGAACCATTGAATGTCATGGTTGATGAGATTCCGAAGGTCAGTCAAGTTTCATCAAATCTGTCTCAGAAATCTCATCGTGGTCAAAATTTTCGTATTGAAACATTCTGTGCAACCCGTGATATTTTGCAATGGATATTTAGCCCATTTCCTGCATACCTGAGTGAGATGCAGAGAACAGTAAAACTTATCCCTAATCCATTCAAACTTCAAACAATATATCGTTTAGAAGACTGAATAAGATATACTTTCGTACGGACGGTGCACTCTCAGTCCCGCTCAAACAAAATAATGCTTTAATCGACAACTTGATATTGTTCAAGATCAGAAATGAGCTGACACCAATCACTTGACTTTTATACTTGCCAAGAAGATGTGCTTAATTATTCATAAATCACAAACCATGAACCACTTCCCCAAGAGACCCATTTTTCCGGCACTAAAGCTAGTAAGCTATACTCTTACCGACGTTCCGCTCTTAATTAGCAGTCCGAAATGTTCAAGAATTACGACTCAAAATATTTGAAGCCCTTTCAAAAATAGCTGATATATCTTGCGACATCCATCCCCATATATTAGAAAAAGGTGGGATCGCACTTTACCCAAGAAACCTATCCCATCCCTATATCTTATCTTTTCCTTTCCAACTTGCAGGGTCTTGACTTTGAAAACTTCGAAAGATCTGTGATCGAGCACTTCCCTTTCAGAATTACAGAGAAACGGGGTCCTTATTTCCTAGGAGAGATGTTAGCTGATTATAAAATGTATCTAAAGCCATTGCATGCATGTTCCTTCAGTTTCTGAGATGCTCTAAACTGGCAAAGTAACGAGTAAAGTCAGCAACCATCTACAAGGGTATAGTAATTGAATTATTACCATAAGCTCCCAATGATGTCAACCATTTATTGCTCCAATGCAGTGGCTCTTCTCACGCCACAATTATATAAACCTTTTCGTTTCCGTGATACTCACTGCACCTTCTATCTCCTCCTTCCTCTCTCTTTCAGCAGACACCTGAAAAGTGAACTATGAAGGGCAGATTTCTGAAGGAGTACCTTAACAAGTGGAAGAAGGTGGGGACATGCGTCAAACCTTACACTGCCTGTGAGTACTCCGGCCAATGGGCTTCCATGCATGAAAACAGCTCCATCCCAAGTGACGTCCCAAAGGGTCATTTGGTTGTCTATGTTGGGAAGAACCACAAGAGGTTTGTAATAAAGATCGCACTACTTAATCATCCCCTCTTCAAGGCATTGCTGGATCAAGCTCAGGAAGAATATGGTTTTAGTGCAGATTCAAAACTTTGCATCCCTTGTGAAGAGCATCTTTTCCTCAGTGTCCTTTGCTGCGCCAGCTCTCCACAGCACGAACAGATGTGTTTGTGCCTTTGAGAAATCAATACCCGTCAAGACTTTTGTTCAAACAGTTAGAGGTCTAACCAGAACATTGATATGATATCCGATGTAACTGAAATATCCAATATGTTGTAAGTAGACTAATTAAGGCATAATTGTCTTCTAGATCACTGATGTAAATCTATTCACGAACATGGAGGATTCCATTCTGTTTATGTTGCTCTTAGTTGCAAGATGTAAAGGTTGCACCTTTCAGCAAAGTAATGCCAGCTCTACAATAACTAGATTATGACTCATCTAAACATGCTCAAGGTTGTTTGACCAAAACCTGAAGGCATGGAAAAACTCGATGAATGGGGAAAATGCATTGGGCCAATGAATTTTCAATAACGAGGTCAAAAAAAAGGGCAGCCAAACTGTACTTTTAAGTCTCTTTGATCTGAGAACCTGGTTGTGCGGGAAAAGGGCATATGATTTGAGTCAATTGAGAAAGCTCAGACGAAATTCCAAATGCTAATGACCCGTGCACTTGTTCCGGGATCTTTTGGTCATCAGAAAAAAGATTTGCGCCGCAGCTGGGAAGGAAAGAAAAACAGAACAACGATGCAGATTTTCCAAGAGCCAGAAGTTGATGCCATAATGGGAAAGCCAGTTTTCGACCAGACAAAACTCTCAACTCAGGCAAAATACTGTAATATTTTTAGGTTCATGTCTATTGAATCATTCGCTCATGGGTTTTCTTTTTATTTTTGGTCAATGAAAACTGTTACATTAGTGTTACTTTGTTTCTCGACATTTGCCTCAAGAAGCAACTATGCATTGCGAATCATGTTTCCAAGTAAAACAGAAATATTATTATTATATAGTCAAAATCTGCGTCGGGTACGAAAGAAACATATGCAATACCAGAAAATCTCACTTAATTTCTTTCTTTCTTTGTTTTTTTTTTTTGGGGGGGGGGGGTTAGGGGCAATTGCGTTCTATCTGCTGCTTGGAGAGGACGATATCTTGATCATTTTTAACAAACATCACAGGCATGAGCATGAATAGAACCAAAAGTAGCCAAGAGCAATAGCAAGAGCCAATGCTGAAGGTGCAGTGGTTTCTGATTTTTAGTCATGGAATTGGAGAAGAATTTTTAAAATTAAAAGTGCAGATGCAGCGACAATGACATGCAGAAAATGGCATGAAAAGCTGAGGCGAGGTTGATGATGAGGGGTGCTTTGGGGCAACAGGAAATATCTCAAACTGAATTCATATCTGCAGAGCATCTGTGGTAGGATGTGGCAGCCATGCTGCAAGAATTAAAAAGAAAGAAATGGCCGCAAGAAGGCCATACGTGATAAGAAGAGGACCACCTTCCTTTACACTTTAGTTCAGCTCCGATCCTCTCTGCACTTCTCAATTTTCTCACTCGAACTCGCGAAACTCTATACCCTGCATGTCATCTATCTACATTAAATGTATATGATAAATTATATTTTCGATCCCTTGAGTTTTAGTTTCCAACAGGTTTGATCCAAATATTTTTTTTTAAAAAAAATTGAGTCATTTAATCAGTTTCTTTTTTTTTCCCAAACTTGATTTAGCTTTTTCCCCTTTACTTGAAATCGAAAAGAACTGAACTGCACAGGTGAAAAAAGATAACGTTTTTATCAAAGTAGAAAAACCAAAAAGAAAAAAATAAACTCTTCTGCTCGGTAGTTCCTTGACAGATTTATATCCAAAATGGATAAGAGCTCATCACTTCCACCCATTTCCAATATGACCCATTGATTTTTCCCCCTTTTTTCTTTTTGTTGGAAGAGGAAGTTCCACGTCCATAAGATGGGGGCAAAACCCGAATGAATAAATACGGAAGCTACCAGATCCATGAAACTTTTCCCTTCGCTGGAAGGTATAAACTACAAAGTATAAACAACAGACCACATAAACGGGATTACCTACTTCGGCCTAAAAAGGAATTACCATTAACTTAAGAACCAGTGAAACATCTGAAGATCCTAATGATACTGTGATGGAGAGGCCCCCGTGTTCCACCGCTAGATTTAGAGTTTTCGTGACAGGGAAAAATAGGATCTTATATGCATCATATGTATACTCCTTCTGTTCCTATATATAAAAAATCTTCTAGAATTTTTTTGTGTCCCTGAATATAAAGAGTTGTTAGCATTTTTAATGAATGGACCATTATATTCTTATTAAATTAAAAAGAGAAAAAAAGTACTCTTATTAATTTATTTTGAAAAAAAAAATTTAATTTTTATTTATAATAATTAAGGATAAAATTAAAATATTGTTATACTTTTAATTAGATAATCAACTTTTATCAATTTGTGTAATTTAATTAAAAACATTTTATATATAGATACTGAGGCAGGGGGAGTATGAATGTAGATATAGATTCTCCTAGCAAATTCTTGGAATCCCCCTATATGATGCCGACGTGTCCCACTCCCTGCCTGCATATTTCCCAAGTGGTTTTCCAGTTCTTAGCGCTCAGTTCATCATGTTCAGGGATCCCACGCACCACTTGTACATATTTCTTTCCTATGGAATTGCTAGGAATCCAACCAGCCTGTTCTAATAAAGAGATTCCTATTAACTAGCATAATTTCTTTGAGAAATGCACGGATCCCAAATCCATAATATCATCCCCAATTCCATTTAGATTCCCAAGCTCAATACCTGCCTCTGTTCTGGCCAAAGGAGTTATTCCATTCAACAGCCAAATTCCTATCCACTTGATTGCAATCGCGCTGCATCCGCAAACTCTGTCAATATGCAACTTACTCCGTTTCCCCTTTCAGGAGACAGCGGGATAAACTAACATGTTTTCCCCCCTTTTAAACAACACATACCATCAACATATCAACAAAATAAAGTATTTATATATTACCAATATCATCAGTGTCATATAAAATCCTTGACGAGTAAAGTCTTTACAATCTATCATCAGCGTAGCTTATTCAATAGACTTCGTACAATGCAAGAGAACCTAACTAATTACCAAATAAATTGCCAAATACAAAATTAGACTTGAGCTCAGACCGCTGGAAATTTGTCTGGTAAAATTAAACTCATAACTCATCAACAGCAAATAGCAACAATTGAAATGGCGCCTCTGATATGGCACTATCGCTATTGCCATCCATCCTAATTCCAAGTCCTTGCGGAATGCAAAATAAATTCTATGAAATTGCCGCAGGGAAAGTATAAGCAAACAACAATAGCACCCCATAAGCAAAATCGTATGCAAAAGATGCTGAAAACCAGGAAAGACAAAAGTATGGTTGTTTTCTTAAAGATATTCAGGACTGAAATAATAGTTTTCCTCCTTCTAGCAGATTAATTTACTTCTACCGTTGTTAGTGTAAACCAAATATCCCGACTCATGCGATAAATTGTCAAAACAAAACAGCAAAAAGAAAACCATGGTTAATGTGGTCATGACAATACGCCACCCTCCTTCATTGAGAAAAATGAATACCATCCTCTACTTCTCATCATATAGTGTGGCTAACTACTATCATCACCAACTTTTTGTTCTGCTAATAAGTGACCGCATGAACAATTTACAAATGAACTATCCTCATTCAGAATATACACAAGTAGTATATTTGCCTCCTGTGAAATACATACAACACATAATTGGTCATAAAACTACAAAATGGAAGTGATGGTCAACAGGGACTACAAAAGTGGGACACATAAAGCTGTGGAACATTGCTGCAAAATAAGCATTACAATTGATGAGTTCCAAGTATCATCTACGACCTTCAATCAAGCCCTCAAGTTCTCTCTGCCCAAACCTCCTACCCTGTAAATCGGCATCCCTACACCTGGCCGCAAAGTAAAACAGCAGCCAGGCAACCATGAAGTAAACTTCCATTGTTGACTGGAACATCTTAGCAAAAGACCTCCCACAAATTCGAGCTAAAACCCATCTCACAAACGATCCACAACATATTGCTTCCAAGCATTTTATTTTTATGCCTTGGTTCAACATTGTAGATATCAAATAACAACCTTCCTTCACGATTTCTCTCCCACTCCTCCTAGAGTCCACTATGGCAACCCAGGCATCAACAGAAAATATAAAAGCGACAAACGTATCAACAAAAAACCAAGCAAGCAAGAATCCAGAAATCTGCTTCTCAAACCCTCGAACCCATGGGGACATGACTGAGAATGGCATTAATTTCAATCTAACGAAAAGCTTGAAGAAAGAATACTGATCTTCGATATCACCGAAATACCACAGCCCCAGAAGCTGAGTCAACGCGTCCCTCACCGCCCACCTCATCAGAATAAACCCTGAAAGCCTCTTAAGACCCAATCTGGAACCATCCCAAATTACCGCAGCGATGGAACTATACCTCCCTAACAGATCCTTGACCACAGTAATGAAGACGATGCCTAAGACCCATGAATAAGTAACAAGAAAAACTAAAATCACCCATCCGTAGGCCGCAGATAAGAAACTGATGAGGAAAAACAGAGTCGCAGCATCACGGCGGCCGAGCTCCAATCCCTTCATAAAGAAACGCAAATCAATGGCTTTATCCACATCTTGACCATTTCCCAAATCAACCTTTTCATTTCCGCTATCGTTCTCGTCCTCGCTGTCTTTATCATCAGTAAATGATAACCCTTCCGCCTTGAATGTAACTCCAGAGCGAACCACTTCCGACACCCTAATTCCATTATCAGTTACATGATCCGAGAACACTGACTTCAAGCCAAACGCGCCCAACACCACAAAAGTACCATTTTCAGGGGCGCTCCTGTTGGGCCCGAACAAACTACGACCATCGTCGTCATCGCCGGAGAAAAAGTCATCGTCTAGGGTTCCAACTCGGGTGAGGTGTAGGAAGGGGCGGCGGCGTTGGCGGCGCAAACCCTTAGACGAAGGATCATCGGGCGATCGGTGGCGTTGCTGGTTACTGTTTCCGGCGAGGTCAAGGCGTGAAAGAAGGGCTTTGAGGGAGGGGTCACGATCAATGAAAGAGGTAACATAAGTAGTACCGTTCTCAACGAAGGTGCGGAAGGACAAGATAAGGAGAGAAAGGAAGAGGAAGGTAAGGAGATTGGAGGTAAAAGAAGAGGCTGATTGTCGGAGAAGTTGGGCAGTTGTACGCAGATTCTGCAGCCGAGGATGATCGTTCATGGCGGTTCAGCGATCTCTGAAGGAGTTGCCTTCTCTTTCGCCTTCTTTTTGGTGTTTCTGACCACAAAGCGGCTTCCTCGTCGGTGCCAGGAGGCGAGATGGCTATGCCCCTCAGGACTTCCGGGTAGGGATGAAAGCAGAACACGCGCAATCAGGCTGTGGACCGCACGCTCTCGGAATTTGGTGGTGGGCGAACGAAAAAAGAATTTTTAGCCCGCATCCAATTCCTCGTTCGAAATATTTATATCATACTATCGTTTATAATTTTTCAATACGAATATAAAATAATTACATAAATATTAATAATTTACTTTCATAAATAAAATTCTTACATTTCTCTCCGTTGTCAATTTCGTGGCCAACCATTTCTCTCTGTTGTCTAAAACAATTTTTAATGATGTGCAATAATAATTATCGTCTGTATAAATTGTAAAAGTATAAATATTATTATGTTTAAGTTTAATTGAAAAATTAAGTAAATAATCGCAATACCTTTCTTAATCAGGTTCGTTTCTCTGGCCAAAAAAATAAAAGCAGGTTCATTACTATCCTATTTTTTTAAGAGGGGTGGGGGAGTGGGGGAAGCCAAGTTCATTACTTATAATAATTTACATCTCGAATGGCTTTTTTAAGGGGGGGGGGGGGGGCGAAGCCAAGTTCATTACTTATAATAATTTACATCTCGAATGGCAATTGATTCACTCCCACTTTTTAAGGGGAAAAAAATCACATTAAATCAGCAAAATAACGATGCTATTAATATTAATTAATTAAAATGCTTCAGGTAGATATCTCAACACGGAAACAAGCTTTTTATTTGAACAAAAACACGGGAAAGGCCGTAAATAAAAATAAGGAGACCTTTTGCGCCATTTTGTGCCTTAGTAATTCCTGGTGTTTTTTGTTCGCTGGGCTCGCATGGTTTAGAAAGGTCCATGCTCATAGCCAAACCCAGAGTTTGTGTGTCCACGTGGGTGTCGGGGAGAGTTTTTTTTTTTTTTTTTTGAGGGAGGAGGGGATTCTTGTAAAGCTAATAGGCTTTGAGTGGTCCTTGAATTAATATTCCTTTTGATTTAGAAAGAAAAAAGAAAAGAAATAACCCATATGGCAGCCACATGGTGGATTGTTTCCCTCAAAAGCGAAGCAAAGCAAAGCAACGGTACTTGGGAACAGACAAATTAGTAAAACAAGTCAAAGACGAAAACATGCTCTTGCTAGATTTAAATTATGCAGGGGGAGCTATTTTCGTATTCCAGTTATTGCCTCCGTTCTCAGCAACTTCTTTTGAGTATTTTCACCAGCCGGAATTACAACAATATATCCCCAATGCCCCGGTCATTACAAAGACCGGCAAGTAATTAGATAAGTACGATTGGATGAGAATCAAAATGACACAAACGACACTTTAACAACCAAAATTTCTCAAGGACGTCCAAGTTCGGGGAAACTACATTCATTGAAAATCAGGCTTCTCCGGGTAGGTGCAGCCTGACCTTTGGATGATAACATTTGCTGCATAACAGCCAGCCCTCACGCATTCTTCAATGGGCTTTCCCAGAACCAGCTGTGAAAGAAACCCTCCAACAAATGCATCACCTACGACCACAAAGAAAGGTGGACTTCAACATAATTTCACTAGCATGTTCGGCGGACAAAATTCGCATCTCAGTGATTGAGCTGATGACTGCTAGAGCAAAGAGCTAGACTTCTACAGATTTTTAAAAGGCTCAAACCCCATAGCCCAACGAATTTCTTTCCCAACAAAAGTCTAAACCTTAGCCCCCAATCAGTTTTATTCAGTCATAAATACACACTTAGATTCACTTGGTTGCATGATATAATATACGTGAAGTAATATACATGACCGATAATTATAGATTCCACAATATTATGAACCTATATCTTACCGTGAAAAAGGAATTTTATATTCAAGAATTTAAGCACATAACCATATATAAGACTTTGTTCTGCAGTACGACTCCCATAAGCAACGAGACAATTACCTGCTCCATTTGTATCAACCAGTTTCTCTTTAGGTAACGGTGTCACAGGAAACAAGTTCACCTTGCCATCCTCCTCAGCAACGCACACAGGATCTGCACCCTGTGTGATAACAGTAATTCTTTTATGCTTTCCGGATGCCTTTGGCCATTGGGAGATCTTAACAGCTATCTCCTCCACCTTGTCAGTCTATTCATCAGGAGAACGTAAATCGGTCAGCATTTAAACCCCAAAAGGGCATTTCAACATATTTGCTAAGTTATGATTACCTCCCAACCATGGACTTTAGCAAAAGTTCTAGCTTCGGTCTCATTTCCAAAAACGAAGTCCACATACCTGAATCCCAGAAAGGACACTCATTAGATAGATATGTAATTTTTTTTTTCCATTCAAATTTAACAGACAAAGATCCTTACTGCAGAGCCTTTTCCTGCACATCTCTGAAGAACTCACAGATGAATGGGGCAGAAAGGTTCATCAAGAAGAACTGCATGCCAATTTAGAATAGAAACATGTCAGAAACTGCTAGTGAATGGGAAATAGGGATTGCCAATTTTAAATCACATCTTACCTTGTTATTTGCTGCCGCATGCTCAGCAACCAATTGAATGGATTCTGGTGATACAGTAAGGAAAAAGCCAGCTATATAGATATACTTGGCCTTTTCAACTGTTTAAGAAAACATTGCACAATGCGATCTCAGTCATAGGGAATCAAGGGGAGGGAAAACAATAATACAGGGACTGCATAGACCAAAAGGGTACCTAAAGCCCAGTTTTCTGGTTTCTTCAAATGATCAGACTTGTAGCAATTTGCAGCTGATAAATTGGCAACAAGAGACCTGTATTTCCATTTAAACAAGCATTTTAAAATGGAAAGATATTTAGGTAAATCCCAAAAGGCTTTGACTATAGTTTGCGTCAACTAAACATCAAGATGAAGATGTACACTTCGAAAGCAGCATGAATGATATGTATTTAAAAAAAAATTTGAAGGGCTGCTCATTCATCTGACCTTTCACCACCAATTACACAAACAGCACAAGTGCCAGTGGGTGCAGTTTCATCTTCATAGTAGTGGACCTGATAGTCAAGTGAATAGAGTTAGTTCAAAATGCAAAGAGTCCAGGGAATAGTTTAGATTCAGAGGAGACGATTTGAAGAAAGAAAAACTAAAACTCACATTTACACCAGCTTGCTTTGAGTTCTTCTTCATCTCCTCCCCAAACTTGTCCTTTCCTATGGCACCCATGTAACTTGTTGCACCAGGTATTTGAAGCATCCACTATAAAACAAAATGGAAAATAGTAAATTACTTTGACCGTAACTTTTCCAGTATCATGTTGCCACCTACGAAAGGCTATATACCTGTGCAACTCTGATAGAATTCTGAGTAGCACCTGCCAACAAGTAAAGAAACTATTATTATGCAATGTGCACTTTATTGCCCAGAACTTCATCAATAACATGAGAAGAAAATCAATTATCTAAAATCCAATATTTCTGACTAAACGAATCACCTCCGGCAATATACTCCACGTTATACTTTGTTGCCAATTCTTCGTACCTGAGATGATTGGATGATCATATTAGCTCTTAAAAAACTATCATGATAAAAGAGAAATCAGTAGGGGCTGGGAAGAGGAGAGATATCGAAAATTGAAGCTTGCTGGATGTTGGTTTCAATCGTAATTGATTCCAAGCAATGAGCAATATCAAGAAGCTTGTAAAGTTGAAACTACTGTGGTCGTAAAGTTGAAACAACTGTGGTCTAAGCATAGCAAGGTATCTCTTACATAGGTTTGTGCTTTTCCTCCGCAAGAATTGCATCGTTCAACTTGATGCCGTATCTGTCACATAAATGAGGTCAGATCACTAAGAACAGCGAGAATTTGCAAGAGCTTTCTTGAATTTTTCTTCTCTAATTTCAGAATGCTGTTAGAGATACAGAAATAAATAAATTCAAAGCAGAACCGAACAGAGATGACTTCTCAAAATAACAACACAAGCCCATAGCTATCCTAGAAAGTATCCTAGTATTTCCGAAACCGAACTAAACACCTCCAAATAATCTCGATAAACGTTGGAAAACAAAATGATGACTTCCCACTTTTCTTCAATACATGCGGGATCGTCAAACTACAAGCCCTTGGTGTATGCTGCAAAGGCTCATTGTTCAGCATTATAGAGAGATGTGGAACCAATCAGTAAAACTAAAAATCTTCAAAAAGAGAACAAGTTAGCAACATATGCAGACGATGCGTAATCATGCCAATATATAGCTCAACAAAGACGCGCAGAATGAGGCAGAGAAGAAGATAGATCCGCCACCGTGAAATTCAGCAAGGCAAATCAACCAAGCTAAAAACCATCAGTTTGTAATGGATTCAAAAACATATCAACAAGTAAACTAGATCTTTGAATAGATATCTGGAATAGAGATTACGGTCCAGAAACGAAGCAAGAAAATAAGGACCGAGGAAACTTACTTTTGCAAAAACTCGTCATCGACAACGGCCGAGATATCGAGGAGAGGGTTGCCCATCCCGAGGAGGATACCTTCGGATGCCATTTGAGGAAGGGGAGATCACAGAAGAGAGGGCGGCGCAGGTTTGGCAATTGGCAAAGTGATATAATCAGCGGTAGAGAAGAGTGTGAGCGAGATTCAGATCCGCCGACGACGAAGCAGATGCCTATTTTATAGGGAGATGGTACAAACCAAAAGGTCAGGCCAGAAGATTTTAAAAATATTAATTTGTCCAAATAATCAAATTGATGTAATTACTGTTCTGACTTTCTGAGTTACTCCAAAATTTTAAAACCCTCAGAATCATTACAATTAATTAGTATAAAATACTAAAATTTATTCAATTATCAGAGTTTGTTGAGACTTTTACTGGGGCGTTTAAATGGTTATGGCGCCCCCAAAAAAAAAAAATCTGATTGGAGATTGGCCAAAAACAATGCTGTGAGTGGACAACGGAGTGAAATGGGACCCCCTCACTTTACCTTACCAACCCCTAGAGGGCCCATCGCTGATGGTGTATGGCGCACCTTCCCCGGTTTTGGTCACCAATCCGCCATTTTCTCTGGGAGTGCGCTTTACGACCCTTCATTTGTTGGCAAACGTTTTTGCTCTCTCCCCACCTTCTGATTAATATTTTAAGCTTTTTTTTTTTGTTTAAGAAAAACACATAATGATTGATCCATACTCCCTCCATTCCTATATATATGTATTAAAAAAATATTTTAAATTTTTGTATTCCTAAATATAAAAAGTTATTGGTATACTACTCCATTTTTATTTATAAAAAAAATATCACTTTTTACTTATTTTTTATATAAGTAAAATCAGAAATTTCAATAAGTATTTATTACATATTTTTTAAATCACCTCTCGTAATTTACATTAATAAAAAATAATTAATGTACGTTTATGTTGATTAATATAAGATATTTTAGTCTAATTTTTTTATTTTTAGACATAATTATTATGATTAATTAACTTTTTAAAACTATGTGATATAGTTTTTTTTCTTATATATAAGAATAAAGGAAGAATTTTTAATGAATAGATCATTATACTCTTATTAAATTGAAAAGAGAAAAAGATAAGTATTTTCATTAATTTACATTTTTAAAAAGAGATTTATTTTTTATTTACAATAAAAAAATAATCAACTTTTATTAGTTTACATAATATGATTAAAAATATTTTATATATAGAGATGGAGAGGGTATTATTTTAAAAAATTTTATTATAGGTCTTCATAGTTTTTTTTTATTTGTTTTAACCACAAAAAATACAAAAACCTATATCAAATCACATCAAAATTATTAGACTAATTATGTTTTTCCTATCTTTTATTACTGCATATAGTCCATCAGACCCAAAATAATTGTACGAAGAAAATTCCAAATTTTCCTCCTATCATGTACTGATATACTTTCTCTATTAAAAAATATAAAATATTTTTAATCTTTTGAGGTGTAATTATTGTATTTTTTATAAAAAACTCCTATTAATAATGACTTTATATTTTTTATAGAGTGTTTAATAGGAGTAAATATGAAAATATAAAGTTAGTTTGAAAATAGGTAATTATTTTATTGGTGAGATAGATTCAGTTAAAAATGCCTTACATTTTTTAATGGAGAGAGTATTTACGTTTTATTAAAATGTAGAAAAACACACAAAATAGGAAATAAAATAAAGAAAAAATTAATCTTTTAGTCTTCCAACTTTTAAATCACTTGTAACTCAATCCATCAATTATGATTCGCTGTGACTCAGTCCCTTAACTATGACTTGCTTATGACTCAATCTCTCAACTTTTGAATCACTTACAAATTAATCCCTTAACTTTTGTAAATTTTTTTCATGTTAGTTTATATCTTACATCAATGAGCAAGATGAGGATATTTTAAAATAATATATGAGTATTTTTTATCCCTCTTATTTGATAAAAAATTAAAAAAATTAAAAAATAAGGACCAAGTTATAGGTGAATCAAAAGTTGAGAGACTGAATTGCAACGAGTTATAGTATAAGAACTGAGTTACAGCGAGTCATAGTAGAAGAACTGAGTCGCAGCGAGTTAAAAATTAAAGGATTAAAAGATTAATTTTTTTAAAATAAATATCCATGCTGATTTTTCAGTTTTTATTTTCAATTATGCATTTCTTATTCAAAATTCTTCATCTATCTCCAGTAATAAAAATAATAGGTAGGTTTTAGACATTTGGAAAACACAATGGTTTGCTAATTACTTGATCCATTTAAAAAGATAAAGTATTTTTAACTAAATTTCAGTCTTAATTAATTAGTTATCTTCAAACTAACACCATCGTTTTATATTTATTTTTTTAATAAGGTGTTTCACTTAAAAATAAATACAAAGTAATTTATTTATTAAAGGCATTTGAAAAAAATACATCAATTGTACATTGAAATACAAAATGCCTTATATTTGTTTAATATCTAACCTCTTAAAAATTATTTACATATTTTGACTAAGGTTTAAAAATGTAAGGTATTTTTCATCAAATTTCACCCTCAATAAAATAGTTACTTATTTTTAAACAAACTTTATCTTTTCATATTTATATAAGCTTCATCCTAAAAAAAATAAAGTCATCTATTTAATAAAAATATTTTTTAAAAAAATATAATAATTATATTTTAAAAATTAAAAATATTTTATATTTTTAAAATTTAATTATTTAAAAAATATTTTATATTTTAAAATAAAGGAAGTAATAGTTTTATCTTTCACATTTAAAGTTAGGCATCATCTTTTTAGGCCCCGTTTGGTTGGGGGGGAGGAGGGGAGGGGAGGGGCTCCTCTTCCCTCCCCTCATTTGGTTAGGAGGAGGGGAGCCCCTCCCCTCCCCTCCCCTCATTTGGTTAGGAGGAGGGGAGGGGAGGGGAAATTTTTAAAATTTTCCCTCCCCTCCCTTCCAAAGCCTCCCCTTCAAATTGGGGGGGAGCTCCCCTCCCCTCCCTTCCCCCTCCTCTCCCTCCCCTTCCCTTCCCTCCTCTCCCCTCACCTCACCTCCCCTCCCTTTCCCTTTCTTCCCCTTGAACCAAACAGACCCTTAGAGCCGCAATTATGTTCATGAGAATTGGAGTTTGCCCCTTGGGAGCTGCAATAAGCTGTCGTGGGATTGAACGACTGAGCATGGCTTTGTTCAAAGAGAGGAAAATGTGGACGTTGACTACTTTGCCAAGCGTGCATTGGCGCCACCTTTTGGCCTTCATTTTTTACCTGGAGACGATTTTTGTTGTTCACCTTCCACTCAATAAAGTAGAAAGTTTTGTTCAGTTTTATCTATTTACCAAAAAAGAAAAAGAGTTATTATCAAATTCTAGCCATTAGCAGATTTTTATTTTTTTCTTTGAAAATAAGTCAATATATATTAAATATCAAACAATTACAAACACACACAAAAAAGGCTTTTAGAAATCCTAGCAGAAAAGTCTGAGTTACATAAGAAAATAAACTGGACGCTAAACAAAGAAAGAACCCAAACTACAAAAACACACCAGATTGGAAACAAACTGAACAAAGAAAAAGAGTCTTCGGATCATCCTTGCCAGATGTGTGAACACGTAGATCATTAAGGAGATAAAATTTAAGAAAGCTTGCCCAAAGGAAATAAGTAACCAATTCAAAGATTAGCCTATCCGACAGTTTGAAAAGCTTCGCAAGCCAAAAAAATGAATGATTTCCTAAGAAAGAGGAAATCAAAATGTTTTAGAAAGATCTCATAGGATTTGTATATCCTAAGCCAAGAGAGCTTTGTTGTTGCTTGAAAATTATAAAATCATGACCCAAGAGACATCTAACCAATGTATAAAAGGCACACAAAGTGAAAATTTTAATAAAGAGCCATTGATCATACTCAATTGTTTTAATTATATTTAAAGTCTCTATATTTTTGAAATTTCATTTTAGTTCAAGAGCATTGATTTGATATTAAATTTTTAAAAAATGATAAAATTGTTTTTTATTTAAATTAATATTAGGACTGTCCTACTTCACTTGTTTATTTTTTTGGAATGAAATTAACTGAAAGTCTGGTAATGAACAAGTGAAGTAAAGTGATAAACAAGTGAAATACGATAATAGATAAAGGTGCATTTTTACCCTTCAAGTATTTTTTGAGGAGCACCCAACACTCTAACATTTTTGTTGAAGCAATTTTGTCTTTAAAGTTATCAAAACGAAGCATTTTTGCCCTTTCCGTCAAATTTTCCACCAATCAATGTTGGAATTTTAACAAAAATGGAAAAAATTCTTCGTTTTGATAACTTTAAAGACAAAATTACTCTAACAAAAATGTTAAAGTGTTGGGTGCTCCTTGAAAAATACTTTAAAGAAAAAAATACACCTTAACCCTAAGACAATTAATAATTGTCTATAAGGAAATGAACAACATACAATATAAAAATTAACAAATTGTCTTAAGATTATTTAAACACCTAAAATGAAACAAGTTAAATAGGATAATTAACAACATTTCATAAGTAAGTAAACAAGTGAAGTGGAGCAATTAACAAGTAAAATAAGAAACTTTTGATATTAATTTAAAGGAGGGACAATTTTGTTATTTCTCTTAAAAATTTAATATCAAATTAGTAATCCTAAATTGCAGTGAAATTTTAAAAATTTAAAAGCTTAAAATGTAAATAAGTTTAGTAAAGGGTTCTGTATTAAAATTCTCCCAAACATTAACATGCAAGCGAAACTAAGACACGAAAGAAAAGTTCCAAAAGCTGCAATGACAAATGATAAACCTTCACGATTATGCTACAATCCATGAAGGTCCCTTTAGGAAACATTCGCCAAGACCTAGGTTTTTTGGCACGAAATTCATCAAACCTAAATATCAAAGCACGCTTTGTTTCATTCTTAGAAAACAAAGGAAAAAATCTCATTTACATAGCTAAGAAGCAGATAGCCTATTGAGAGACATAGAAGTAAGTGAAGTATAAAGGAACCTAAGGTCACTTAAAAAAGGAGTTATTAGGAAGCACAAAAGTGGGAGATGATGATTATGGTGACAATAAGGGTATGGAATGAATTGATTTTCTCTTGTTAAAAATAAATCCAAACTCAACAAGTCCAAGCTTATCAATAGTATACAGCCCAATACTAAAAGGAACAGGCCCAAGATTAGTTGATGTATATCATTATTACTTTATTATTCTTTTATTCTTTAATTGTTTTGTATTGCTTTCTTTCCACGTTATTGCTGTATGATGTCGTATTGCTGCTATAACTAACTTACACTATAAATGATTAAGGCTGGCTCTGCACCTCACACATTGTGAGTATGTATACTATTCAAGTAGATTTTGTCTTGGTATCAGAGCAAACGTCCACGGCTACCTTTCCATTGCTATCTACCTTAAGCTCCCTAACTTTCATCTCTTCCACAGCACCATTTCTTTTCTCATCTTCTACCTCTGTGACTCCTCTAGCATCTTCTTCCTCATTCATTCCTTCCATTGGAGGCATATCAGCTATTCAAACTAAGACTGTTTTACTCCTCAACAGCCTTAATTAGGCAAGATTTATCAAGCTAGATAGATCCAATTATCTTTTACGGCATAACTTTGTTCTTTTAGGGTTAAGAAGACATAGACTTTAGGGTTTTGTGACTGGTATGTGACCAAGTCCATTAAAATTTATTCCTCAAGGAAATGATGTTATTGTTAATCTAGCCTTTGAAGACTAGCAATCCATCGATCAATTGATACATGGATGGATACTAAGGTCTCTAACTCAAGATATTGCTTCTCAAGTCCTGTATTGTCTGACTGCTTCTTAGCTATGGCGTGCTGTGATAGACCTCACATGTTTAAATTTCAAAGCTCGTTTTACGTTTATGTGAAATGAATTTCAGAGAACTAGGAAAGGTTCTCTCATAATGGAAGCTTATTTGAGCCAGATGAAAGTTATGTCAGATAATATGGCCCTTGCAGGTCATCCTCTTCCTCGCTTAAATCTAGTCATGCAGATACTATCAGGTCTTAATGGAGAATATACTCTTATAGTTGTTCATCTCTCTAATAAAAAGAATCTAACCTGGATTGATTCGTAGTCGTCCTTGCTCATTTATGAGAATCACCTTGAACATCTTCACAGCGTTAATGCTGTAGGTAATTCTCTCGCTGCTTTAAGTTTTTATAATAGTCATTCCTCTAGTGATAGTTAGGGTTCATCAGGAGGAACTCATTCTGCATGGCGAGGTTCTAGTAGGAATCGTGGTTATCGTGGGCAAAACAGAAGATCTAGGTCCAATAATAATCGAGTAAAACGCCAATTGTGTACAAAGCCTGGACACACAGTTGAAGATTTCTATCATCGTTATGATCAAAATTTCTCTCTAAGAGATCATAATCATGATTCAACAATTGCATATTTTGCAACGTCCTACACTATACAGGACCCAGCGTGGTATTTAGATAATGGTGCTTCAAACCATGTGACTAATGTGATTGGTAACTTTGTAGGCACAAGAAATTTGAGTACTTTCAAAAGTTGGAAATGGTCATGATTTATCAATAACAGGTTATGCATCTAGTTTTATATCTTGTGCATCTAATGATAAATTATTGCTGAAAGATATTCTTGTTGTTCTAGAAATTAAGAAAAATTTACTCAATGTCTCTGAGCTTATTTTGGACAATGATGTACTGATTCAATTTTTCTCTAATTGTTGTGTTATTAAGGATCTAAGAACGGGCAGAACACTGCTTAAAGGAAAGAGAAGTGAAGGTCTCTATAAAGTTGAAGGAAGTCCGCAAGTTTTTCAATGTTATTTTGATCACAATACTACTAGTAAATCAGTTGTTGATCTTACTGTTTTAAATACATGGCATAGACGTTTGGGTCACGCTACTTGTAAGACAGTTCATAAAGTTTTTAAAAGCAATATAATGTCTCTCATGATAGTAATGAAAGTTTTAAATTTTGTGATGCTTATCAATATGGTAAAATGCACAAACTACCATTTCCTATGTCCAAATCTCATGGTAAAGCACCATTAAAACTTGTTTTTATAGATCTTTGGGGTCCAGCTCTTGTTAATTCAAAATTTAGATTTATATACTACATAAGTTTGTGTAGATGATTACAATCGATTTACTTGGTTGTATTCTCTTCGTTCAAAAGGAGAGGCATTCTTAGCATTCATGCAATTTAAAAATTTAGATAAGAATCAGTTTGATTGAAAAATTAAAGTCTTACAAAGTGATTGGGGAGGTGAGTTCAGGAGTTTTACTTCTGTTCTCTCAGATGCCGGTATACAATTTCATCATCCATGTCTACACACCTCTAAACAAAATGGTAGAGTTGAACGTAAGCACAGGCATATTGTTGAAACAAGACTAAGCATGCTTGCTCAAGCTTCAATACCACTACAGTACTAGTAGGAA
The DNA here is from genome assembly GCF_029017545.1 of Prosopis cineraria. NCBI lineage: Eukaryota > Viridiplantae > Streptophyta > Magnoliopsida > Fabales > Fabaceae > Prosopis > Prosopis cineraria. The sequence continues at coordinate 41,667,020 of NW_026555334.1, forward strand.
GCTTTTATGAATGCAATATATGTTATAAATAGATTACCTACTCCTATTCTGGATGATTTGTCTCCTTTTGAGGTCAAGCAAAATCGAATTTTGGTAGATTCAAGATTTTTAACTGTGCATGTTTTCCTTGTTTAAGACCATACAATAGCCATAAACTTGAGTTCAGGAGTGAGAAGTGCACTTATTTGGGTCCTAATCTTATATAAAAGGCTATAAGTGCCTTAGTCTGTTTAGAATAATTTTTATTTCTCGACATATGGTTTTTAATGAAAATAATTTTCTTTTTGCAGGACAAGCTAAGTAGCATATGTCATATGAATCAGATATTTCTAATCAGTAAAATTCTCAGTTATGGCCTCTAATTATTGTACCCTGTTTTATGTGTTTTGAAACAGAGTACTCTCATCTAACTTCTAATAGTGCAGATGGTAGTGATGATTCTTCTCCTTTGCATATAATAATACGATGTCGTCTTTTAATGAAGATATGTCTCTTCTTAGTCTATAATTGGTCTCTAAGCATAATAAAGATTTAGTATCTACTGGGCCCATTATTATACCACACGATTTAAATTTCGACAAGCCCACTAGTTCTCATGAGTCTGAGTCTCATATGTTTACCTGATGTTGATACGTGTGTTTTTTATCTTCATCCCATAAACTCAATGTCTAATGTGCATCCTATGATTACACGTTCAAAACATGGGATCTTTAAACTAAAACATCCTTTTGTGGGCTTAGCTTAGTCAGATTCAAAATCTCTTCAATTTAAACCTTAAATTACTATTGAAGCACTCAATATTCCACATTAGAAGGTGATGATGGATACTGAATATACTGCACTAGTCAAACATCAAATATGGGAATTAGTTCCATTTCATCCTTCTCAAAATATTGTTGGATGTCGATGGTTATTTAAAACTAAACTTTATCGAGATAATACTGTTGAACGGTACAAGGCTAGACTTGTAGCCAAGGGTTACTTATAAGCTCCTGAAGTAGATTATGGTGAAACTTTTAGTCTTATGATTAAACCTTTAACAATTTAGGTTTTTCTTACTTTCGCTGCAGCTAAATCATGGGTTGTTCAACATTAATAATGCATTTTTGAATAGGTACTTGATAGAAACAGTGTTTATGGCTCAGCCAGAAGGTTTTGTTGATCAAACTAAGCCTCATCGTGTTTGTCGTTTGAAAAAGGCGCTTTGTGGATTGAAACAAGCTCTATGTGCATGGTTTGAACATTTAAGATCCATTCTTATTTCATGAAAGTTTCAAAACAACAAAAGTGATACTTCTCTGTTCTTTTTCTAGAATGGTGAGCAAGTTTAAATTATTCTTATTTGTGTTGATGATATTTTGATCATTGGGAGTAATTCAAAAAGTGTGTATCAGTTCATTTTACGTCTTAGTGAAATCTTCTCTCTTAAAGATCTTAAGCCAATTCATTATTTTCTAGGGATTAAAATATCCAAAGATGAGAATGGTTTTTATCTCAGTCAGGGAAAGTATATTAATTATTTACTCAAAAGGTGTCACGTGAATAGTTCTTCTACTTGCAAGACACCCATGACTTCAAGACAAACCTTATCTTGTCTTAACAGTAATCCTTTGAATGTTGATGAAAGTGTTGATTATCACAAGATTGTTGGTTCACTATAATATCTAGCTAATACTCATCCTGATATAGCATTTGCAATGAGTAAATTAAGTCAATTTTTATCTTGTCCAATATAACTTCAATGGCAAGCTGTAAAAAGATTGTTGAGATATCTACAAGGCACACTTGATTTTAGTCTGCATATCAAGAAATCTGACTTTCTTGACTTCGTCGCTTTTTCTGATGCTGATTAGGTAGCATGTCTAGATGATAGGTGATCTATTAGAGGTTATCTTGTTTACTTTGGTAGATCATTAGTATCATGGTCCTTAAAGAAACAAACAGTAGTTGCTAGATCAAGTGTCAAATCAGAATATCATTCATTAGCTCACAATATTAGAGTTAGTATGGTTAAGATCCTTACTTACAGAGCTAGGATTAAAGCAAACACATCCTTCAACTATATTGTGTGATGATGTCAGTGTTGCAGCATTAGCATCTAATCTAGTTTATCATGCATATACTAAACACATAAAAATTGATACTCATTTCATTTAAGATCTGGTGACTGAAAGAAAGATTGTTATTCACCATGTACCGACAAAAGATCAAGTTGCAGACCGATTAACAAAGCATCTACCTTCTACTCAGTTTGTGTTGTTGAGAAATAAACTAGGACTTGCTGTTAGAGGTTCTCGTTTGCAGGGGAATGTTAGAAAAAAAATCCAAACTCAACAAGTCCAAGCTTATCTATAATATACAGCCCAATACTAAAAGGAACAGGCCTAAGATTAGTTGATTTGTATAAATATTAATTTATTTTTCTTTTATTCTTTAATTGTTTTGTATTACTTTCTTTCTATGTTATTGCTATATGATATGGTACTGTTGTTGTAACTAACTTGCACTATAAATGATTAAGGCTAGCTCTGCACCTCGCGCGTTATGAGTGTGTGTACTATTCAATTAGATTTTGTCTTCTCTCAAGTGAGAAGTGTTTGGATGTTTGCTATCCAAATCTGTCACACGTATGAATCCATGTTGTTCAATAAGTTCAACATACTGAGATATGTTTTGAAAAAGTGGGAACAACCTTAGCTAGTTACTAGTAGAGTAAGAGTAAACCTGTAGCTAACACTTGCAGTTGAAGTGAAATTGCTGGATGACATCAATGCTGATGAAAGATAATTAAGAAGAGTAAAGGTGTGGCAAGACAATAAGTCAACCTTAATTCTAGCTATAAATATAAAAATTTGATCACCATGTGCAAATGACACCTGTGAAGCATTATCCGAAAAGCCATCATCAGATAGTTTAAAATGGAGATTTTCCTGATGTTTTGAATGCCTATATTCAAGCCAGTTTGATCCGCCTATAAAAATATGAGGCCTTCTTTTAAGGCCACTAGTTGATCTTCCACTGCCATGCACGATGACACCTGTCCCAATAAATTGGGGGAAGGTATTTCAATCTTCCACTCTCAAGATTGAAGAACCTAAGCTGACTGCATCAGAGAAATCCAAATATTACAAGGAATGATTGAAGCTCATTATATCACCTCAAACTCCAGAGAAAAAGCTCTCCAATCAAAAAATTTAAAGGCAAAAATAAAACAATAAAAAAGGACATGAACAGATTCTTCATGCAAGTATCTTAAAACCCATGAGTGAGCAAAGGATATGAATATTGCAGAAAAAGTTTGATGACATGACAATGATGAAGAACATGACCAATCCGATGGCAATTGAAACATAGTCTATGAATTCTTTTATAATATATGTTGAATCCAAACTCAGAACCATCTTCAGAAAAGAGAACACCTTATAATTTCAAGGCCTTTGAAACATCCATCAAAGCACGAAATCTCATTCTTGATGATTTCAAAAAATTGGATTCATAAAAAAAAAAGGTTCCCACAGAATTTCTAATCAAAGAAGCAAAATACTTTGTGTAAACTCAATTTGCATGGTAACCCTTGAAGATAAATCCAAAGTGGAACATGAGAGAAGGAGAAATCATGTAATTGCAAACATTACCTCCATTGTTGGAGAATGACCAAGTAATCACTAAACACCCAGGGTCCTCCATTCAGCATGTAGTTCAAATCATAACTACAACTGAAGAAAAGCAAAAATGATTGTTGAGAGATTGTATGACTTGAAGTCATAAACAGTCTCTCATAACTCCTAAAAACGTGATATATTTGGATGGATTAAATTTTATTTCATCATGAACCCAAAAAGATAGTGAGATGAACACATTCATGATCCAAAAAGCGTTGATCCTTAGTCATAATAGAAGGACAAAGTTGTAGAATAAAGAGAAGAACAAGCTTGATACCTAAAATAGATAAAAAGATGAAGCGAAGGAAAAGAAGCAGCAGACTAGAAGCAACTCTAAACGAGAGAGAGGACTCTCCTCAACTCCTCGATAAAAGACACTCTCAATAACAAATTTTTATAATTGAGCAAGTGGAGTGAGACATTAGTTAACTATTAACTATGAATTGTCATAGTGAATGTTGATTAGTTTATGAATACACTTTCTAGTCAAGAAAAACAAAATTGTCATAGTAAACAATTACGCTTGCACAAAATTGACATTTGACGGCAACTAGAATCAGATTCATCCGATCTTATAAATGGCACTAGTGGCTTAAGTAATGCATTTTATCTTAGTTTATTCAATTTAAACCTTAATATTAACAAGTTTAAAAAAACATTGACACAAGCCAACAAATTCTTCAAAAAGTATACACTCACCAGAGTAAACATGATATCATTTGTGAAAATCTAATATTACAAAGGTATCAATGGATAAAACTGACCCAAAATATGTAACAGAATAAGAAAAAATAAATAAATAATGCAAAATATACAATCAACCCATATATAATATAAAAGCTAAAATAAATTATATTATTCATTTGTCATGAATAGTACAACTCATTTTTAAACTTTGTGTGAACATACAACACTTACCAATTTTATTTATAATTATTAGCAAAAAATTATAGATGTTTTTTACATTTTACTATTAAATAATTTAGCGAAGCTGCAACCTGCAAGAAGTATATGGTTATTTAACGTTAATGTGATAGCTTATAACTTGATTAAGAAATTGCATTTGTATTTGCAATTATATTATTTATCTTGTTATTACGAGGTAATCATATAATTATTATCTTTTAACTAAAATTTTTACAATGAAAAAAAGTATAATTATAAAAAAAATTATGCATGGGCATCATATAAGAGATTTATTTACAAAAAAAATCTTGCAAATTTTGAAAAATATAACCAAATCCTTAGAAACGTGAGTGTAGTTTGTGATTGCAATACAAAGACAAAACTACCCCAATTAAAATGCACCAAATTAGGAAAGGATGAGTTTTGAGATCTTCCATGAATCCGATCGCAAAGAACGACCGCTTCAACAGCATGTCCTTTCTTCTCCATTTAGTCGTCCTGAAATTGTAGATGAATGTGTCCATGAGGGGCTCATAACTCCATGACCACAAGCTTCCCCTGAAAACTGGCTATTGACAAAAGAGAGGCAGGCAAAAAGGGAGATTGAGAACATAGTAAAGGCATTCTTAAGTGAGATTGAGAGGGTCGAAGATGGTGATGCCATGAGAAGGTGAGGATGTTGGCTTGTATGTTACTATTACTCTTATAGCCTAGAATCACTTGTAATTACTATGATAATGTACTATATTTTATGTATACTTGACTTTAAATTGTACATTTATAGATGTAATTGATGTAATTCAATAATTAACTTTAAATTATTATACTTTATGTTATCGTGTTGTTTTTGTTTTAAACTCAATGAATTACGTGATTTAAAATTTTAATGAATGTTGTTATCCAAACCTTTTTTTTTCCATATTGTTTGCTTTATCGAGAATAGTGAGATGTCTTGATCTCATATCGATCCCTAACAGGACAAGACAACTTTTAAAATGGAATGGAATACGGGATAAAAATTTAGTCTCAATCATTTTTCAAGAAAAGACACAAGATAAAGGCATCCTGGTCCCGTGTTAACCCTTCCTTAACTTATTATTTATAAAGCATAATATATGACCCGTGAATTAAGAATTTCTACTTATAATTAAGATTAATTGGAGAGAAGCAATTGATCAAGCTAATCAAAACCCCAACTAAATAAGCATTAACCAACCAAAGAAGATATATGAGAAAAAGTAATTTTGAAACTACAACAAAATTACGAGAAGGGTATAAAATATGCAAATGTCATCAAATTCAAATGAAATTTATATCAAATGATATCGATTGTACAGAAAAATCGCACAGAAAGTTGGAACTCCTAAATTGATATCATAATGGAAACCTGTCACTGAAGGCCATACGCTTCTTTGAAATTAAATGAGACCAAGCTTGTTAGTGATAATCGTCTCTAATTTCTCCTTCCAACGCAAGGAAGCATTGGAATTGGAATAATTTGCATATATTGCATAAGAAAGCATATGAACATGACGGTAAAGGGAAGTAGATGATGGTGACGGTGCAGGATTCGCACAATTGCTCCTTGGAGAAAGGTGTATGAAGAAGGAGCACGTTCAGAAAACGTACAAAGGGTACCTTTGTTATTGTAACCTAATGTATAAGGTAAGTATTGTCTTTATACACCTCTTATAAATTACACTTAGATCTTAAGAAATTTTAATTATAGTTTTTAAATTTCATGAGATTTATTTGTAATAATTTTTTTATACAAGACCTATACGTAATTTGTCCTGTTATTATTTTACTATTTTCAAAAGCATGATATGACCTTATATTTATAAATTTATTTTACCTCAATTCAATTTTAGAATAATTTTATCATCTCAATTTTATGTCGAATTGAGACAACAATGTTGACGTGTGTTTTCTATCAATATTGTAAATTAGCTGAGAGGTTATGCTGCTTCATGATATTACAAAGAGTAATAAAAAAGAAATGGTTGTAAGTACTTATGATTGTGAAACAATACAGATAATGTGCACCTCCACACCGATGGGTCGGTGTTGAATAATAACTCTTCAGCGTGTGGTGGTGTCATCATGCATGTAGCGGAAAATTGGGTCAAGAAATGTGTGGAATAATCAAAGGTTTGGAATTATATGCTGTCACCTAGTTTACTAATTGTACAACAACTATAAACCTACTCATTTGAGATTTAATTGATGGTCACTCCTTCCAGGGTATCAGCCAAAGGAGTCGTAAGTTACTTTTCTTCACTTGGAACACTTCAATTTATTTTACTTATCAGCATTTGAATTGTACCATCACTAGTTTAGCTAGGAACAGTTCTAGTTCTACTCATGATTTTTGTATCTTTGATCAACCTCAGTTTTTATTACTAAAAATAGTGGTTGATGAAAGCTTTATGTTTCTCTAGGTCGGTCTATTTTATTTGCTGCTGTATGTTCTTTTGAATATATGATACCCTTTGGATTAAAAAAAAAAATACAGATAAGGTTGTCTTTATCAGATCCGAAAGGAATTTGCTAATCATCTCACTTGCTCATAAGTCCCTTTGGAGACGATTTCACAACGGCATTGCGATGTAATAATTGATGCGAGGCATTTCATTGACTAAAATTACGAAACTTGGTTTGAAAGAATTACCAAACTTAATGAAAGATAATATAAAATCCTTACTCATTGCCGACCTGTCGGAATTCTCAGAGATATCAGAAAAGCACCGTGAATGGGCATTAGCAAATTGAAATAGTAATGCAAGCGTGTTTGGATTCCGTTCCTATTTTTGTTTTCAAAAATTCTTTTGCAATGCAAAATAAAAACCATTTAACTATGCTAATTTTAAAAATAATTTTAAAATTAAAAAATAGACTAATAATAATAGTTATAATCGGTTAATGATGATAATTTATAATAAACATTGATCAAAGTAATTATAATTTTCAATAATCAATTGTAATGTATTTTGAAAATAAGAAAAATAAAACAAAAGCCACTTGAATTTGTTTCTATTTCCATGTCTTTAAAAACGAAAAATGAAAATAATCTTAAAAACAATAAATCAAAAATACGAATTCAAACAAATTTTTAAATTTTTCTGTTTTTAAAAGTAAAAAATATTTTTAAAAACAAAAAACAAAAGGTGCTTTGTAAAAGGAATCCATGTTAGAGTCAGTAATTTGAATAGAGCAGGCTTATTCAGATTGGGCTTGAAATCTCTTATTTTCATTTTAAAAAGCCCATATGACTAAGCCCATTCCTAATATCTTCGGCCTTATTTGGGCTAGCCCGAATACCGACACTTTTTAAAAATATTTTTTCTTTATTTTTTGAATTAATTTTAATTTTTAAATAATTCTACATTAGTGCAAAAATCATTTTTCGCCACAATTAAGATGTATTTTTGGCGACGAAAGATGTTGTGTAGTAAAAAATTTTATGATAGTAAATAGATATTTTTCACCATAAGTCAAAAGAAACTGTGGCGAAAGATGTATTTTTTGCCACAAGTCTCATCTAACCTGTGACAAAAAACACAATGGTAAAAAATATTATTTTTTATTGTAGGCGAGTTTGGACCTGTGATGAAAGACCGCATCTTTCACCACAAGTTCAAGATCACTTGTGATGAAAAATAAGAGAAAAATATAATGTTTTGCCATAAGTTTGTGCCCACCTATGGCAAAAAATTTTATGGCCATAATTTTAGGTACAACTGTCACCATAAATAACTTTTTACCATAATTATTGTAATAATGTGGCTATAAATATTATATTTTTTTTACTCATACCACTATACATATATACATTCCTTACTTATAAAAAAACTCAGAAACAGCAACTCTAGATATCAATACAAATATATCTAGTGAACACATATAAACTAAAAATTTACATTTCTAATACAAAACATATAAAAAGCTTCTACTCTAATCTTGTTAATTCTAAGAAAAAATAAACCACAAATTGTATATATGTCTCAACTCTAGAATATGGCTCTAAACTTTGAAAGTATTATATATTTAGTAACAATATATACATGAATAATAACTCAAGTACATGGCAAACTTCATAATTATAAATCATTATTTATAAATTATTACATGATCAAATGAGTGAATAATATCTTAAGTGATGATTTTCATATATGAAAATTATCACATAATAACCACACTCTGCACTTCATAGTTGTTAAAGACACTATAAAGAAAATAAAAATAATTAAATTCATTAAATTAATATTATAATATTCATTCTAATTAAGAAATAAATTTAAAATATTTACTTCCATTGGTACAAATTAATATGTCTAAAATTCAGATATACTTTCAGTGACAGGCCCCTCGTGCTTGTGGCTGAAGGAGTTTTGATCAGAGATATTAATGTGCCTAAATTTCAGACATTTTTAGAAATTTTAAAATGTTTGAAATTTAGACATATAGCTTTAGTAAGGCTATCAAAATTCAAACAATTTAAATTCAAAATTCAAAATGTCTTAATTCAAACATAAATAAGTAAATTATTTATTTAAAAATTTAATCTTAATAAATTAAAATAAAATTTAGTAATTAATAATCTAATTGTAATAAATTATGAAATAAAATTCATTCCGTATTTTTATTTTAGGTAAATTAATTTGTCTTAAATATTACTTTATTAATTAAAAATAATTAAGATTATAATTGAATTTATTCTAGTTATATTTCATATTAGTTACATTTATGTAATAAACAATTGAGTAATAATTTACTTTAACTAATTAATGAAATTAAATTATTTAATTTTTTAAATATTTCTCATAGTAATTTATGCGATAGACAAGATTATGGCTATAAATGAAATACTTTAAGCATTTAATTATGAATAAACCACTTACTCATATATTGCATAGGTTTTTGAGAAACTGTGATAAAAAATATGTCATTAAAATTTTATTTTGCACTAGTGCTATTAAGCATGAAATATTATTTTAACTTTAAAATAATAATAAAAAATAACTTATCAATTTTGTATTTAAAAACAGAGTTATTGTTTTTTTTGTATTATTTGTAATTTATTCATGAATGTTTATTTACTTATAAATTAATATCTTAATTATTTAAATATTACTCTTATTATAGTCGTATATAAATATTTTATATATTTTAATTAAATTATATTTTTTAATTATGATTAAGTTGATATCAATTCAATCACACTTAGACTATTAATTTAAAATTATTATCTTGATTAGTTTAAAATTTTTAAAATTTTAGATAAATTATATTTTTTATTCATAAATATAAAAAAATAGCCATCATTATATTATATAAAGCAAAATTATTTAATTATGAATAAATTATTATTATTTTTGAAATTATTTTTCTTTAACTTTTTATATTGTTTAACTCTTATATATAACATATTTTTACTCTAATTTATTTTTAATTTTTAACCAAGTTTAGCATGAACAATAGTCAAGTAATTATTTAAGAATATTATTCTATTTATGATATTTATCTAATAGTAGAGTTAAAAATTCGTACATGTCCAAATTTTATTTTTAAAATTATTTTTATTTTTACCTAAAATTAATCATCTTAATTTGTAAAAAGTATAAAATTAATTTTTTTATACGCAAATGATGTATAGGACTCAAAACTGTTTTAAAAAAATTGGGTCTTAAAATATAAAAATTAATATTAAAATATATTTTAAATATTATTTTGAGATATTGTATTGATTAAAAATAAAAAATATGAAAATATAAATATTTTTTAAAAATAAATATATTAATACACACAAATATGTAGTATTTTGATATAAAATGTATAAAACATAAAAAATTAATTAATATTTATATATTTTATATATTTTTTTAAAATTTATTTTTTTATTCGGATATTCGGACTAAGTTGAACCGATCGGGCTTGGCCTAAAAAAAATAGCTTGACTTTAAATTTTTTGAATAGATTCAGGTTGGCTCATCGAGGCCCAAACCATGCCTTCTTGATGTCAGGCAACTTTGAATCTGGTATTGCCCATTCATAGTCTTTGGCATCTAGCTTGCGTACTTAAATGTGTTTTTCCATCAAGCCGATGTAATCTTACTACTCTTCGGTTCTTCCAGAGAAAAACTGAGATAAATCTTGGAGCATGGGTAAAAAGAAAATACAACAATCCCTCTCGATACTAAAGCAAATTTCAAAGATGACCCCAAATGGCTTCCGTGAAATCAGTCGTCGTGGAAGTGCCGCCAAGGTCAGCGGTACGATGTTTCCCTTCTGCTGTTGTGTTGAGAATGGCATTTTGAATCTGCTCCGCTTTGTCATTGAACTTACAAATGGCGCAACATTGAGACAGCACTCAGCAGCAAGGCAGTCAGATTCGCCAAGTTCTGTTAAAATCCAGATTAAACATGGCAAAACAATAAAATAGCTCTAAAAGAAATGTATATTTCAAAAGGAAGAAAGCAGTGGCCATAGTGTATCATAAAAAGGATGTTCCGGCAAATAAAGGTGGAAGCCAGTAACATTTTAAAGGGGACTTAAGATATATATATATAATCTTACACTCATCTTTCTTGAGAGTACTGAATTTAATTTTGGTTTCCCATTAACCAACCTCATTTTGCGAACCAATGCACACACCAATGGTCATCTCGAGAGCCCACAAGTAGTTATTACTGCATTAGAACTTTCCTTTGTTCCATTGAATGCTAAAGGTTTATTAGAAAGGCAAGCAATGCTACAGGAATCCCAGCAATTCCCATGTGGCCAGATGCCAACTTGACCAAAACATCTCCACCACGTTGACTTGATTCACCCAAGGAACGTCCAACACCACAGGTCTCCGCTATTCGATAGACGACTAATGTATCAGCTCTATTGACAAGGTCTGAGCTCTTATTCTACAACTTCTTTTCACCCACTTCATCAGCCCCTCATTTTGAGATGCTCTTTTCCTTTCCATAATTTGTATTATGCTAATTCTATAGAAGTATCAGGGACTTCTGTGCATCTATTAATAAGATTGCGCGTAGATGTTAGACTAAGATACAAATAGAAAACTATCGTGTTTCAACAAATAGTTTGATTGGATGATCTAAAGTTGAACTGAACAACCACAGCGTTAAAAAACCAAAATAATTGTAACGTAGTGGATAATTTAAATTTTGAATTTATTCTAATCTGTCCAAATTGTTTATATTCAGAATTTATATAAATTAAGCTAAAATAATGAACGTCATGGTAATTATTTTGTTTACAAGATCCATATTTAAATTAAAAAATGGATGAAAATAAACTAGCGTCAATGAAATTTGCACTTAAGGACATTTGAATGATATAGCATATACACATTTGGGATGGGCTGAATAGGAATAGACATTTAGAAGTGATTACATCACAAAATAACATTTTTTATAACAAAAGCCTGTATCTCGCTGCCACACAGACGATGGGCAACAATGGAACTTGAATATTTTTTATAATGCAGCATTCAATTACAAGTTCCATGAGACAATTTCTATGACTGCTTCACATGCAAAGACTATATAACAAAAGAAAAGCATTGCCAGGAGTAGTAATTCCAACACTGAAACTAACAGATAGGAAGAGGAGCTCCATTCCACTGCCCAAGGCATTCCAGAAGAGGATCGATGATCTTGCCCTGGCACAAAGCCGTGAAGACTTTGTCACACTCTTCACCTGGTGACCCCGTCTTCTCTCCAGTAACCAGCCCAGTTCCTAAATCCTCTCTCACGAACTTGTACAATGGGTAGGACCTGCATTCCTTGATCTTGTTTGAAACTGATGAGTTGCCGTTCTCGTATGCAATTCTCGCACTTTCAACCTCCTTTGGCAGCACAGCCTTCAACTCCTCCTCAAATGTTGCAATCTTTTGGAAGACTGACGTGCTCGAGTTCTTCTCATTTTCCCCATTTGCCAGCGCGTGATCCACCAGAACTTGCCTCAGTTTCTGCATCAGCGGGTAGGTAGCACTGGTGGGTTCGTCAATGTAAGCAAATACGTGCTCCCGATCCACCACTTTCAGCAAATCTTTCTCACAGAATCTTGAAGGATGGAGTTCTCCGCTAACCCCTGTGGTAAGAGTTCTCTTTGCCACCTGACTCACGGTACTCCTCACCGTGCTCTTCAAATTCTCCTCCAAATGCCTCAGGTCAATTGCTTGACACAGTGCAATGAGGTATGTCGCGGACATGAGCTTCAGGATCTCAATTGCTTCATTGGTTTTTCTGGATGAAATCAAACCCAGCGAGTTCACATCCTGATTGTGTTGCTCAGCACTTTGGACGTGGCTTGTCACTGGGTTTGCAAGATACTGAAGCTCAGAGCAGTAAGACGCCATGGCGATTTCAGCACCCTTGAAACCATAGTCCAAGCTGGGGTTTCTACCGGCAGAAAGATTTGAAGGCAGGCCATTGTTATAAAAATCATTGACTAGCTCAGAAAATTGAGCAAACATGAGTTTCCCAATAGATGCGAGAGCCAACCGAGTATTGTCCATGGAGACTCCGATCGGGGTTCCCTGGAAATTACCGCCGTGCAGAGCCTTGTTCCTTGAAACGTCAATCAGAGGGTTGTCGTTCACAGAGTTGATCTCCCTCTCAATGGATTTGGTGGAGAATCTGATTACTTCAACCAGAGGACCGAGCCACTGGGGTGAAGTTCGAAGCGCGTAACGATCCTGTTTAGGCTTCTGAAGGGGATCAATCTCGTGCAACTTCTGAGCTGCTTTAATGTAGGAGCTTCCATTCAGAATGTGTTCCATTATAGCAGCAGCCTCAATCTGACCAGGGTGGTGCTTCAATTTGTGTGTCAAATGGTCTGTAAATTCAGGCTTCCCTTGCATCACTTCAGCAAAAATAGCCGATAGAACTTCAGACAACACGGCCAAAATGTTGGCCTCGAAGAGCACCATGGAGGCTAAGCCGGAACCGACGGCAGTGCCGTTGACGAGAGCAAGGCCTTCCTTGGGCTGTAATTCGAAGAAGTCAGATTCAATGCCGGCCAACTGGAAAGCTTCCTTGGGAGCAAGGATTTCACCGGAGGGTCCGACAGCTTTGGAGTTGGGTCGGCCGGTGAGCAGACCGGCAATGTAAGAAAGAGGGACGAGATCACCAGAGGCAGTGATTGTACCGCGAAGGGGCAAGCACGGTGTGATGTTGTGATTGAGGAGCTTGGTGATGGCTTCCAAGATCTCAAATCTAATGCCGGAGTATCCTTGAAGGAGGGTGTTGATCCTCACCAGCATGGCTGCTCTGGTCGCTGAGTGGGGTAAAGTGTGGCATGACTCTGTGCCGTTGCCAAATATCCCAGCGTTCAAAAATCTGAAATTAGAAACTTTCCTTGTAATTCAATTCTGCTAATTACGTTGCCAAAACAAACAACTCTCCAAGCTAGGATAAATTCAAGGCACGTCATCACGAAATAAAACAATCATGGAAGAAATTAGACTCGGATAAAATTTGTATAGAAGTTATCGTCGAAACTCGAAAGCTGAGACACCCTCCTAATATAAATTAAAAATTAATCACATCGTCGCAGCTTTTGTTTTTACTTTTTAATCGACCTCCAGGGCCACCAGGCCAGAGATGCAATCGTATACCCACCCGCCCAGGCCCAGCCCAGCTGACTCCACTTACCTACCCTCCAGCAAGTACTCTCTCACGTGCAAGCCACTTCAATCATTATCCCCTCGACTCCGTCTTTTTTAGTCTTCAACCAAAACACTCGATCGTGTGTCGTCTCCACAGACAATATACTAGTAACTTGCACAAAAGTTTTAATGTTGACTAATTATCCTTCTTTTTTTTTTTTTTTGGATTCACATCAAATTAAATTATTTTTAACGAATTAAGAAAGATGGCAAATAGACGTTAAGGAGGCGGACAGAGCAGATTTACGTACCTGATAAGCTCTTTCTGCAGAGCAGCGCCTTGTTTGGTTCGTCTGTGGGAGGTAGCACCGAAGCCGGTGGTGACACCGTAACTATCGGTGCCCCTGTTCATGCTATCCATGACCCAGTCACTGCTAGCCGTAACGCCGGCCCTGGCCGACTCCGAGAGCTCCACCTTAACACCTTGGTCGTGGGCGGCGATGGCCGCCACCTGTGAGATGGTGAGGGTCTCGCCACCGAGGCGGACCACCGGCTTCCGGAACTCCTCCACCATGCGCTTCACCTCGTCCAGGTGGCTGCCCTTGAGTGATTCGGCCGCTACGCCCCAGCTGAGCGGGTCAGCGGCAGCTCCTCTGCCGCCCAGGCAGAAGGTATCGGCGGCGGCGTTGACGTTCGCAACGGTTTCCATGTTGATGAATTGCAGAGTCGTAAAATGCTGTGGAGAAGATGGGAGGGAAAGAATACGAGGGCTTGCAGCTAGGCAGGGGAGAGAGGAAATCCTTGGAAAGCCTTGGTTTTCCTGAGTTGGTGAGGCGGAGGGGTTGGGCTTTTATAGTGGATTTTGGGAAGCGATCTACCTAACATTAACTATTATATTACGTCTTCGGGAGCATATTTTTAATTACATTAGTGATGACTTGATTATTGATGAGTGCATATTTTATAATTAAATGAATATTGATTTTAGTTTAAATTTAATTATATTTATTAAAATTTTATATTATTTAATTGATATTTATATATTTTTTCTCATCACTTAATTATGAAATAAAAAGAAATTTTAATACAAAATCCACTTAACAAAATTCACTCATATTTTTTATCTATATCTTTTTATCTTTATATTTTACAGAGAAAAAAAATAAACTAAATAGAATAGGAAGAAAAAGAGAAAATATATATATATATTAGAGTCCCACATCGAGAAGGAATAAAAGAATGAGCCTCCACTTTAACTATGAATACTCCCTCCATCAAGAGGAAGGTATCGAATCACTTATCTAAATACTTTAAGAATTCTCTCTAAAATATTTGGAGCTCATAGAAGCATTTTAAAAGCTGAAAGCAAGATCATTGAGGGGTTTCACAAATTATAATTATTTTTTTCTACTTCTTAATTTTCTTGTGATCATTTTTTATGATTGGGTATTTTAGAACGATTTTATTTGATTTATTATGTGTTTCTAAATTACCCAATTGGAATAAGGATGCTCCCCAATTGGGGAGCTAGTTTTCTATTTCTTTTGTTTTGACTCTTTGCATTTATATTTATGAATATTTTTTTCAATTATATTTATTTCTCTTGTTTTTCATATTGATTTAATGACTGGCCACCATTTAATCAAGTCTATGGGTAATCTTGATGGACTGGGAGGATGAAGAGAGAACCATAGATCTAGAGAAATAAACATAAATAATTAGGTTAGGGATAGTTCTAGAAATTTATAGTGACTTAAACTATAGTTTTACGGTTTAATTAGTTGATTGGGTATCGTGGGAACGAATTCAACACTAATTAAAAAAGGGACTAATAATTTGAGAGAATATTAGGATACTTTAGGAATAGTTGTCACTATAATTGATTCGAGTCAACTCAAGAGGTAGAAACTAGCAAACTATAGGGTGAATCTTAAATCTCATTACTTCAAGTGATTACGTTTTTATCATTATTATTTTCTTAATTTATTTTTATTCTTTATATTTTTATCAAAATTATCTATTTTATCTATTTTTCTCGAACTATTAATTATTTAAATTAGTAAAAGTATAATTTTTATGGGTTCGACACCTGAAATACTCTGAGTAATTTATTACTGTGATCTCATACACTTGCGAGAGCGATCAATTACGTTGGATCCCGAGTTAAATACCTGACATTTTTTACATTATTCTGAATTACTGCACACTTTTTTTTTAATAGATAATTACTACGTGCATACTTTTAAAATTTGTGTTTCGTGAAAAAACACCAAAACTTTTATTTTATTTAAAAAGGTTAAACTTAAATTTTGAATAATTCAAATCAAATGCGAACCACTTAAATTGAATGATTCATTCAAGAACTTTTTTTAAAGAAAGGGAGATATTTTAATCCTGACATTAATTTAAGATTTTTACCAAGTATAAAGTGTTCGATTAAAGGCAATTATTGCTCCTGGCCAAAAGAAGAAGTGAAAGTTGTGGTGCGCAAATTTTGATGATGTGGTTCTTCCATTCTGTGGCTTTTATAAGCTGATCTATAATTTGGAAATCTGGCAAAAATTAAAGCCCCTAATGGTCACTTTCCATTAAAATGCGGAGCACGTAAATGTCCAGAATACAATTACGTGGAAGAAAAAGAAATAAAGAATTGACAGCGTTGCTCCGCAAAACTGAAATCGTGGCTCCTATTTAATTACGATTACGAGTAATTTCAATGGGCGACTCTTGTGAATAGTCAATATATAGTGAATGTAAGAGCATCGAATTCATAAAATTACAAGCGCGCGGCCGGAGAGGCACTGTTAGATTAGAATGTGAGCGAATTAGGTTTGAACTTTTATAAAATTATTATTAAAATGTTATCCTTTAAAAATAATGAAGATAACAGATTAAATTTAAACTGTTAACATAAAATTTTAAAATATTTTATAACGTATCAAATCTGAATTATCCAAATATTAATCTTGTGGGCATTCTTCATTTCAACATTTTATTTTTGAATATAAAATAAAAGCAAAAAATTTACCTAAAACCAAATTAAAAAGACGCAATCGTTAATGTTTTTTAAATCCCGGCACTTAATCTATTTTATATGAACGTATAATGGTGTCATCGGAGTTTACAATTATAACTATATATATATATATATATTAATCATATGTTCAATTATAAAAAAAATAATACTTTAAAACGAAATAGTTCTACATCATTGAATAATAAGAATAAAATAAATGGTGAATCAGCTTCTATTTTAATAACAACAATAAAAAAAAAACGAAGTGAAGCATTAGGCACAACTAACAATACTTTGGGGGATGATGGAGGTGGATAAAATGGGGGGTTTGGTAGGTGGGGTTGCGGGGACAAAGAGGTAGCACTGGTAGGATAGAGAAGGCAGGCGGGGTTGGTGGGAAAGCAAGGGACGCCGTCGGATGGTGTGAGGCATCTAACGGCCAATATTATAGTGTGTGTTTGGATAGGTCATTAATCAATTTTTTGAAGAAAAAAAAATGATTTTGCATGAATTATCCAAACGGCAATTTTCACAAACAATCCACTTTTTCAAAAAAAAAATCAACTTTTTTGCGAAGCTAACAGAGGCAGCTTTTGCGCTAGATTGCAAAGACATATAGAAAAATTATAAAGTAGGGCTCAAAGAAAATTATAAAAGAAATACAAAATTTAATAAAAATAAAACCAAATTCTTTTCTTCTATTTTTTTTATAATAAAATTCAAACTTTAAATCTTTAAAAAAGTTAT
The DNA here is from genome assembly GCF_029017545.1 of Prosopis cineraria. Lineage (NCBI taxonomy): Eukaryota > Viridiplantae > Streptophyta > Magnoliopsida > Fabales > Fabaceae > Prosopis > Prosopis cineraria. Next base: position 41,684,976 of record NW_026555334.1, read on the forward strand.
TAGTAGAATTTCTGTTAACCATCACCCTTCATTTAACACTTGTTATAAAAATAATTTAAATAAAATATTAATTGATAGAAAAAAAATAATCTAATTTAATTTAAAATTAAGAGTCGTTGTAAAGATTGTTGCAAAGGTTCATAGAGAGAGAGATTTTGTGTCATTTATTACATTTTTTATGTTATCAAAATTTTTAAATAGTGCTTAATATCTTTGCCAGATATGACTAATATTCGTGCTATCATTAAAAATTCACTTGTACATTATCATCTTCATTAGTTATTGTAAAATTGATGTTTGGTATTTAAGAATAAAATCTTTCTCTTTTATTAATTTATTTGAATTAAGATATATTGAGTTATTTATTTATGTAAATTAAAATTGTTAATATTAATATAATTAAATTTGTTATAATTAATCAGATATATAATTTAAATTATCTATTTACTTTTTAATATTAGATAAAAAATTTATCAATAAGTTAATTTAAAAGGAATGTCCTTTATGATAATTTACACCGCTAAAATTGATTTTGAGTAAATTATCCAAACATCTTTAATTCTATTAAAATTAATTTTAAAAAAATAATATTCAATAGATATATTATAATACAATCAATTATGATTAAAATTTATTATTTAATTAATTAATTTTATAATCTATTATATTCAACTAAAACCCAAACAGCACATAGTGTTCAGCTTGGGCATCTAATTTACAGCTTGTTCAGTAATTCTCACAAAGCACAAAGCATATTTAATAAATCATATTTAAAATATACTTTTATCAAGTAATGAATATTTAAATCTTTCAAGGATTTTTTGCTAAATATTGAGCTATCAAATTCCTTCAGTTTTAAATTATAAGAGATTTTGAAAAAAATTCATTTTAAATATAAAATACTTGGGTAACTAAAATTTCATTAAATATATTAATTTTAATATTATATTTTCGCTCTCTATAATTAGTTTTATATCCATTTTCTTTCATATATTAAATGATAGATAATTTTTCAAAGTTTATATTTTTATCTTGAAAAGATAAGGTTGTTAAGTATATTAATATTATTGATATGTGGATTTTATTTAAAAGTATCTTATAAATTGGGATAGAAAAAGTATAAACTGTATAAACACACTGTCTATATCCAACATAGACGGTACATGTTTAATGTTTTTTAACTTATAATAAACTTATTTTTTAATAGAGTGATAATTAAGAGATTATCTTTATCTTCCTTTTTACGTCTAATAAAATAAAATATTTTTAAAATATAACAATAATTCATACTCTTTCTATCCCAATTTATAAGATAATCTTAGCTAAAACCATACTGCATACCAATATATTTAATAGAGTGAAATTAAGAGATAATTTATCTTTTTTTTCGTCTAAAAAATAAAATATTTTTAAAATATAATAATAATTCATACTCTTTCTATCCCAATTTATAAGATAATTTTAGCTAAAACCATACTGCATTCCAATATATTTCATTAAATAAAATTTATAATTTTTTTTTAAAAAATAGAATACAAATTTTTTAAAAATACATTTCATTTAACGTAACTTTGTTTGTAAAACCATTTAATAAAAAGAGAAAAGAATATAATAAGCATGAAAGCGTAACATGAAAAAAAGTATACATAATAAATCATTGTTTTTATCAAGCTATCTTATATCTCCAAACACTAAATAAATCACCTTCCCAATTATCCTGTAAACTACTTCTATATCCTAATATATAAAGTATTTTTAATAAAATCACATATATCAATAAAAATTATTATTTAGTTAAACTCTCATTAAATAACAGTAATTTTTCAACTTTGCCTCTAATTAATATCTCTTTTATTTTTAAAAAATAAAAATAAAATTGTTTGATTATTTAAAAATAGTATCGCACCCCTTATGTATATAGAGACGCAAGGAGTAGGATGCAGAGATTGGTGCTCGTCCAAAAAACTTGCCAAGGTTCCCCCATTCACTTTCAAACTCGAGCAGCTGTTTGATCTAACAAAAAAAAAAAAAAAATGGAGTAGTATATGTGTTTGGCATTTTTTTTAAAAAAATAATAGTTAGATCTCAAATACTAAATTAATATTAGTTAAGTTCTTGATAATTTAAAAAAAATTAAAAAATATCAATTTAAATTATTATAAATTTAGAAGTTTTAACTGTAATTAAAAATTTAACTATCAAATATAACTTTTAAATTACAACAAAAATTTTTATTTGTAACTATTTAAATTGATATTTATAATTTATTTTATAAACAATTTTGTCAGTGATATAACTATCATTAATTCATTATTTTGAGACCTAACTATTATTCTCTCATATTTTTAAGTCTTGAGTCCTGATGTGAATTTATAGGAGGAAAACCTATACTGTTAAGTGTCGATAGCTCTATTATCATCCTGGGGAAATAAAAAGATAGCACTATTATTATATCCATTCTGCTTTTTTAATTTAAGAGGGGGAAAAATTGGCAGCCGCTAATAGCATTTCTCTTGACATTCTTCAATCACTCAAGTGTTCCAATTCTGTTTCTTTGTATAAGAAGACTCAATGGCCTATTGAATTTTTCTTGTCTTATCATTTTCTTGCGTTATTTTGATTTGTAAGGCATTTTTATTAATATCATAATTTGATCTTTTATTAAAAAAATAAAATAAATTGACAAGGTAGTTGGTGGCCCTCGCTCCCCCACAATCTATCCTCTGATGTCCCTTTTTGGTCCAATCCCTTCACTTTTTCCCCCACTCTGGGCGACCCAAACTTTCTATAGCTCGATCGATGTAGCCATTAATTTTACTCATATAAACTCAAATTTTTCGCCTCCCACTTTTAAACACACCACTTAATTGATTCTCTCTTGGCTGGGAAAACCGTCAAGCTAAGTCGTTATGGTTACAGTAATATTACGTTATTTGTTATACTTAAAAGGTTTTCATTTATGCCCTCACAATAATATGTAGGATCAATGTTTGCCTCTCTAGCTATTTCAATATATTGACTACATGCGCAAATAGTTGTTATAAGAATATGGAATGCGAAAACAAACATCCAGTGCCGATACTTCTTCTCTACAGTCACACACGAGAACTGGGTTACAGTGATGAACCACATGGATGAGTTACGCAGCAGATACACTGAAACAAATGAGGAAAGCGAAGAGAAGGATGGGGAAGAGTTTTTGGGAGGAGTTTTCTGATTGCGTCACATGACACTCGTCAGATACCCAATATCACATTTTGATAATGGGTAGTTATCTAATTTATTTAAAAAACAAATAACCACTCTCTCCAAAACGACCATTAGATGATAACAATAATTATTTAAATAAATAATTAATTAACCTAATTTAGGCCTCTATTTACTTGGTCCTATTCATTAAGGATGCAATTTAACAGTAATATATAAATGATAATTTGATAATTATGCAGTACCATGACAGACGCACACAATTAAACATGGGCGTTATTGTGTATCACGTGATACACGGAATGTTTTCACCAATAGGGAGTCATAATAAAAAGTATAGTTAACCCCCCCACCACCCACCACCTACCCTCCTGACAAACACATTTTACGTTGTTGTTGTTTTGTGTGTGTTGTATATATATATATCGATGATTATTGAAAGAGGAAGGAATGAAAAGCAATGTGAACGTGGAAATTATTCGAAGAAGGAAAAGAGAGTGATGATATGAAAGAAAAGATAAAACAGTGGAGGACTTGGTGGGAAAGGTATCGTGCGTGGCGTGGTGGGAGTAGAGGTTTGGCGCATACAGTACTGTGCATCACTAATTTTCAAACAGAAAAATTTTCAATTCAGATCCTTTGATTACACTTAATTAAAAACATAGCCTCTCAAATTCTAAATTTCACCTCAATTCAAAGGTAATGAAGCGAAATTAAAATATTAAGAAAAATAATAAAATTAATCCCCTCTCAATTCTAAGTTCAGTCACATCAAACAGTCAGCCTCCCTCCACCCTCCACCCTTCTTTCTCGTCCTCTTTTGGCATCTTCTCTCTTTTTTATTAGAGCCAAAAATTTGCCTCCCGGTTTTTCTCAGCCACATTTTCTCTCATCCTCTGGTGCTGATCTTCCTTACAAACTTGCTCATTCCTTTTCCTTTGTCCTCAAAAGCTTCTGCCTCAATTCCTCCTGCCTTCTGAAACGTCCTTAATTTATGCATCAGATTTTACACCATTCTGAAGCGTCCTCAATTCCTTTATGCATCGGATTTTGTGCTTCAAATGACTTTAGTTTGGTGCACAAAATTCACCATAGGAAGCCATCATCCACTAGAACTTCCCACACCTCCAAAATACACCTGTAAATTCTTTTACACTCCTAAACTACAACCAAGGCCAATAATTAAGTGTACAACGCTCGACCACATTACATACATGTCCAAAACCAATTCCTATAGATTAATAAACAATTTTATATAAGAAAATAAATAACTTTAATGTGAAATTAGAGGGGATGAGGGACAATGAAGTAATTTTACTTCAATATCCCTGATCTAAAGTAAATTTCTAAAGTTTAAAGAGCCTTATGTTTTATCAAGTGTGGTCAAGGGTCTTACGTACACAACATTTTTTCTATTATACTGATGGGATCGGATCGGATCTGGCTTCTGGTCTCATTTCTTTATTATTTGTTTCCCTTTTGACGACGCACGAATTCAAATTGCCGGTCCCGCAAAGACTGCTTCGAATTCATTTTTTTTTAAAAAAAAAAGGCTAATTAATTTAAACCGTTTAATTTTCCTGACATCCGCCAAATCGCCACCCCTATTGGAACGCTGACCCAGCCCTTCCTCCAGCAGACAAAGATAAAACCGCAAATGCCATTAATTAGTTCAAGTTTATGTTATTTGCCGACTTCCTCCCTAAACAACACTAGATACAAGGCTTGCGTTCGTTTCTTGACAGCAGTATTTTGCATTCATGAATTGAACGTCAATAAATGTTATAACTGCAAATAAATAATGTGTGTGTGTCTATATGAAAATAACCGAACTTCCCGTAGGGTGAATACAACTATGTTTTATACTTTTTCCATTTTTATATGTAAGGGGAAAAAAATGATATCATACAATTTAAGAAAGTTAATTAACTATAATAATTATGTATGAAAATAAAGAAATTGGATTAAAATATCCTATGTTAATCAACATAAACATGCATTAATTATTTCTTGTCAATATAAATTATGAGGAGCGATTTAAAAAATGTATAATAAATATTTATTGAAATATGTGACTTTATTTATATAAAAAATAAATAAAAAGTGATAATTTTTTTTTTATAAATAGAAACGGAGTAGTATACTCCTGCATTAATTGTTTATTTGAAGTTTGAAGAGTTTAGCGTATGATTATCTCGATCAGTCGTTTGCGCTATGACTGAACTTTTCTTAGTGTGCAATTCAGGCGGGGGGAAAAAAGCGGGAGGAAGGGATATGTCACACCATTCAGGAAAAAATTATCTTAAGAATATATACATAGAGCAGCAAGAACTCTCAAGCTTGGTTTAAACAGAGGAAGTTGGAAAAAAAAATAAAGAGGAGAGAAAATTATGAAAAGAAATTTCTTAAATTTTAAGGATTTTTTTCTCATAATTTTCTTTTCTCTCTATTTAATTTCCTCCCCATCCAAACAAAGGGTCAAAGTTGTTGCATTTATAGGATTTGAATCCAAAACTTTTAATTACATTAGTGTAGATTCTTGCTATTTGAACAAAAGGCTGGATAGTATTTAATGATATACTCCCTCTAGATTATAATATAAGTCATAATTAATTAATTTATGATTTATTAATAATGTTATTTAAAACTTTAAATCATTAAAATGTTCCCAACTTTTCATTTATACCCTTATTTATAATAATAATTAAAATTTTAATGCATGAATTTTTTTTAGAAAGAATAATAGATGAAGTAGAAAGTTATCTAATATACTACATTTTAGATCAAGTAAGATTTTTTAAATATATCTTATATTGGGGTCTCAAAAGAGTATTTGACAAGACCAAGTCTTATGCAATCTTTTTGAGAGGGATGGGGACAAGGATAGAAGGGCTTGTCTAGTTGTCTTTAATAATTCACCCAGAATACAGAGCCCGATCTCTCAGAGAAAATGTCAAGTCAATGGAACAAAACAGATAGTAAACTATGCTGGCTTTTAATGTTTATTTTGAATTTGAATGGCATGCAACCATCAATCAGAATTAACGGGAATATGATACTTGTGCTGGCGTGCTCTTAATAACGAGATAGATCCATTTTTTTTTAAATTCTAATTAAAACTCGAGGGATCAATCCCGTAACAGGAAACTAATTAAAATTCCGAAGTCAAACTGCAAATTAAAAGTCCATAACAACTTCTCCACTACAGTACTATCGATTATCAGCAAAACATTTGAATCTTTCGAGTTGGTAATAATCTTTCTGCCTCTTGGTCGAAAAACCAAACGCACGTTTGAATAACGGGTCAAATTAAAGGTTTTTAAGCAATAAAAATACAAGTATATATTCCACTCGTGGGATCCATGAGCGTCCCTGTAATTTCATATACTCCTAAGTAGATCAATTGTAATATTTATAAGAATCAAATATAATCACTCAATATAGTCCTACATACAGGAGCTAATTCACATAAATTAAGAATTAAAGTTAAGTTTTCTGTGTATAACAAACAATGCATCAACAATTTACAATAGTTTTTTCCCCTCAAATACCCCAGCCATTTAATTTAATTCCCTCTGTTTAATAATGTTCTTTCTGGCTAGAAAAATAATGGCCTCTTTGCCCAAAAAAATAATGGCTTTAAATAGAGGTATTTTGAAAAAAAAAATGCCATTGACAAAATTACATGCCTGGTAATGTATAATTGGTCACACGTAAATACAGACATGCAAGCATGATTTATTAACACTACGCGAATTCTGTATTTGAATCTTATTTAATTTACATTCATTACAGATGGCAATAATATAATAAAACATTGTCCCTTGCGAAAATTGAATGACGATGTATATTGAACTAGTCATGGTGATATGAGTATATATAATACTAATATATAAACCTTCACCCCTTTCAATGTATCTCTCAACGTTATTTTGCCTTCAATGCACGCTTGCTCATCTAAGTAACAATATATTAAACATGTATCATTAAACAATCCAAGTGACTTGTCAGGGTTTTCCTTAATAATAACTTTAAGTTGTATTTTTACTATTAGGGAGGCCTGACAATGCTGCAGTAGCCGAACTCAAAAATTAACTAATTACTTACACACAGTATCAAAGCTTAAAAAGGTTGCTTCTCACGAGGGGAATGGGAATGAGAAGTAGCTGTTTTGTGCCAAGGATTGACATGATGGTATAAAGAAATCTAAAGTTATTTTTTATCTCGTCGACATATCAACCTGTAATAATCAATTTAGAGCGTGTACAGTAAACTAAGTCACGTCATTTATAAAAAAGAAGGCATTCATATTCATTTATCCATACTTACACATAAAAAATACGCATCTGTTGTCTCTTTTAATCAATACATGGGAGTATATATTACATAAACTGGTGAAAAATTATATAAGTAATATACAACAGACCTTAAATTTCTTGCACAATTATGAAAATTAAAACTCATTTAATATATTTTTTCTGTTCAAAATATAAGTATTTTCTTTCAATTAGTTTTGATTTTAAATATGGGTAATTTAGTATACATAAATTTTTTTTATTTTATCTCTTATATTTATTAACCTAAATTTTTGTGTAGATACATATTTTAGTCATCATAAAATATATTGATATTTAAAATTAAGAGTAAAAAGTAACATATTTTTATGGGAACAAAAAACTTATTAATATATGATTTTTAAAAAAAAAAACTACTTATATTTTGGAGGCAGCGCTTATTAGCCATGAATAGTGCGTCCTTAATTTAAGAGACCACGTGGCGTGGCCCTTTGAGAGTCCAGCTTCGGTGCTCATCGTGGAAAAACATCTGGGCCATCCAGATTTTTAATCTGGATGGTCCAAATTTTTTTAATTTTAATTTTAATTTTAATTTTATAAAAATATTTTTAGATTTTTTAATTTTAATTTTATAAAAATAAAAATAATAATTTTTTGATAAATATATTCATTATCAATTTAAATAGTATTAATTCAATTTGAGACTCTACATGATTTAATTTAATATTATAATTTTTATAAACTGAATATCTACATGTATTCTAAACAAGAAAGATTTAATATTAAATTTTTTTAATAAGTTTTATTTTAATAAATATAAAATAAAAATAAAAACTTTAAATCTAGGCCTTGCAAATAAAAATTTAGTGTTGAATTTAAACTGTTCAGAGTACATCCAGATAGTTAATTTATGAAAATTATAACATTAAGTTGAACCATCCAAATTTAATTAGTACTGTCCAGATTGATTATGAATATATGCAGATTGATAATAAATATATTTATCAAAAAAATTTATAAATTTTATTTTTATAAAATTAAAATTAAAATTAAAATTAAAAAAATCTGGACCGTTCAAATTAAAATTTGAATGGCCCAGATACTTTTCCACGATGAGCACCGCGGCGAAACCGGACTCGGCCCTTTGACGGCAATTTCCTTGACATTTTCATGCAACCCCACCAACCAAAACGCGGTAGTCAAATCAAGTGAGTTGGTGGTGACAAGTATACATTAGTTCTCCCTTGTTTTCAATGAAGCATATTGGATCCATATATTATATATACATATATATTGGCCACATATATCGGACCGATATTGAACAAATAACTGTTCCTACCAATCCGTTGTATTTATTTGTCATTTTAAATATCTATTTACTTTAATTGTGAAGTTATTGTAATGACTGAGATAGCTGATAAAATGAATATATATGAGCATCATAGGGAGTTTAAAAAAGATCACGACATGTTAGTATCTATAATTATTCCCTTAATATACATGTTCTAAAACCTTAAATCACTGATAAAAACAAACGAGGGAAGGCATAATTCTGAATCGTCACGATGTGAGATAATTTATGTACTTATTTTTATATATTTAATATGCTCTTATGTAATAAAATCAAAACAAATAGATTTTAAAGTATCAATAATATTAATAAAAAAAATTATAATAATTTAAATAATCTTTAAAAATCCACACGCCTTCAATTAATACAAAATTAATATCTTGATGAGTATATAAAATTAAGAGACATAATTTTTTTTCTTTATTTATTTCTGATCAATCATTTTATTTTCTATTGTGCATTTTTTTTATATGACTATCTGATTGTATTATATATGAGTATTGTTCAATTTGATTGGAGAAAGCTCTCTTAAAAATATTTTTTACATTCACGCAAACTCCAGCATGATATATTCTATTAACACAAATACATAATTGAAATATAAAGACCATGTTCAAAATCAGTATCGGAAACAGGAAGTCGACCAGGACAATTTTTTTGCCCTTGAAGGGAATCTTCACACGGCTGTCGAGCGTGCGTGCGTAATCAATCGAAAATATTTTTTTTGGATGAAAGTAATCAGTCTAAATATTACTATAAAAGCATCATATGCATATGCAGTAATTAAATTGAAAAAACATAAATGAGTTATCGTTAATTATGAGGAAATGGACGTGGTGGTGATAGTGGGAGAAATTTAGTTTAAAATATGGGTGGGCGAGCTTTAATTATATAATACATAATAGAAATCTTTGATAGGCATGATGTTGGCACGTCAAGTGAGGAAGTGTTGATACGTTGGCACCAACCGCTGATAAAGATACTATGAATTCGTCCAAATGCATCACTCACCTACCCCTCCCTTGCTGCTCAACCACTCGTTTCAACCATTCGTTTCCATCAAAAACAACAAACACACCAGAAAAAGAGTGCATGCACTGTTCCAATGTCTCATCAGCCCAAAGGCCAAACCCTGTTAAACATGGCATGTATTTAATATCTGCCGTATATCGAGACTTGATATTGTTAGGCAACGCTTGATATCGTCTCACACTGCAGACTATTATCGTTTCAAATCTTAATTTATATCACTCGTGCTGTGTTTGGCATATGATGAAAGGCAAGAGTGAAGAGAAGAGGATGAAAGAAAGCGAGATGGATTTTGTTTGGTGCAGTGAAAAATGAAAGTGAGCAGAAGCCAGAGGAAGATGGAAGAAAGTAACGTTGTGTCAGGTTGTTCGTTTAATAAAAATATGGTAACAAAAATTAAGCTTGTAAGAAGAGAAATATAAGCGATGACACCAATATTAGGAGTGCAGGTGTCCACCTGTCCTAAAATGGAGTTCATCCAACAGTACGCTTTCTTCTTGAAGAATTAACCAATTCATCCTTATAATTTTAACTTAATTATAATTCAATCTTTAAATTTTAATTAGTTGTAATTCAGCCCTTATAATTTTAATATGATTGTAATTGAGTTCTTGAATTTTTAATCTTACAATTCAATTCTTATAATTGTAATTATTTAAATTTAAAAAATAAATTATGAAGATTAAATTATGTTAAAATTTATAAGAAATATTTTAAATTAATGAACCCTTTAAATTTTTATAGAGATTATAAATTTTAAAATATTTTTAATCTTTATAATTTAATTTTTTTAATATAAGAATCAATATTTCAAATGGTTTAAATTATAAGAACTGAGTCACAAAATTAAAATTTAAAAACTGAATTATAATTGAGTTAAGATTATAGAGATGGAGTTAAAATGAGTCAAAACTTAAAAATTAAGTTATAATTAAATAAAAAATTACAAGTATCAAATGTCTCTTTTTAAAGAGATGAATGGAGAACAGTGTTGACGTCATGAATCATACCCAATGGGTCTGATGTTTGAACAAGAAATGGGCAGCATTCCGGGAGCTGGGCTGTTCGAATTCAATATGGGCTCGAAGAGAAGGCCCGTATCGTTGACCATGTTTTTCTTCATCGATAGAGAAAGTAATAGTTCATGTTTAAATTTAATTTCTCAGTTTTATCTGGAGATGATCCATGTCATGTGAAAATGTTGGGTGGTTTATTTTCATAAGAAGTAATTTTACATATATGTTTAAAAATAAGTATTGTAAAGTAACTTGTAACTATAATAAATTCAACTTAATCGTCATGAAATTATCAGATAAAAATTCCATACGGTGACAGACTGAGGGCAATGAAATTATGGTGGACAGATAGAAATTGGAAGGACCAAGTTAAGGCAGAGCACACTTGGAAAGGACAAGACAAGAAGCCTCACATCCATTTGTCCAATGGACCACTTGAATCAATTGGATCTCTACACACTGGGCCATTACTACACGACAACATATTATCTGTTCATTTTATTCTTCGGCCGTTTCAAAAATATCTCAAGGGCAAAATAGTAAATACGGCAACCTCATCCATCCATCCCCGGATAAATATCCTCTCGTCGCGCAAGCGGCTACATTCCATCGAACAGGTTTATATACGCCTCTCGCCGCTGGGAAGCCCTCTTAATCTTTGAAAGCCTTATCTAGTTGTAGCGCCGAAACCATGTCTACCTCTGCCGCTTCCTTGGCCCTTCCCACCTTCACTTCCAGATTCCGGCCACGATGCTTTGCCAGACAAGCCTTGCTCTCTTCCCATTCCTCTTCTCTCCGACTAAAATCCAGGCCCTTTTCATTGTCTGCCTCTTTTCTTCGATTCCACACGCCTTCACCCTCTCGTTTTATCCCCAGTGTTGCTCTTTCTTCTGAGTTCGAACAAGAAGAGATTGTGACTGATGAAGACGAGCCTAGCTACTCCCCCGACCTCAAACTCTTCGTCGGTAATCTTCCCTTCAGCGTTGACAGTGCCCAGCTGGCTGAATTGTTCGAGAGCGCTGGAACTGTCGAGATGGTTGAGGTGTATTTTCTCTTCAATTTTTAATTTTATTGCAATCGATTATGCCGAAATTGGAAAAAATGTTTTGTTCTTGCTGATATGATTTCTTAGATCGCAAGATTAGATACCGTTCTCTTTATGCTCTAAACTTGTTTCGTCTTATGGTAGGTAATTTATGATAAAATGACCGGAAGAAGCAGGGGATTCGGTTTTGTGACCATGTCTACCTCTGAGGAAGTTGAAGCAGCTGCTCAACAATTCAATGGCTATGTGAGTAGTAACATCCTGAGTGTTACTGTGGTTTGGTGGTCATGCTCCATTTTTTTTAAAAAAAATCAGGACACAATTTTTTCTGACTTGATAGTTGGTTTCAGAGCATTTCTTATTTGGTTAAGATTGCCACATGCCTTCACCAAATTTTAGAAGTATTGATTGTTTAAATTGAAATCGGATGCCGAGTTTGTTGTTTGTTCTTATACATCCTGTCTTTGAGCTCTTTTTTTTTTAATTCACATTTGGTGTAATATATGCTGGTAATTTTTAGGAACTTGATGGACGGGCGTTGAGAGTAAATTTTGGACCTCCTCCCCGGAAGGAGAATGCCCCTTTCAGAGGTTCAAGAGGCGGTTATGCTTCAGATACTGGAAACCGCGTTCATGTTGGTAATCTTGCATGGGGTGTTGATAACTTGGCGCTTGAGACTCTGTTTGCTGAGCAGGGAAAGGTTTTGGAAGCAAAGGTAATTTATGACAGAGAAAGTGGAAGGTCAAGAGGATTTGGATTTGTGACTTACGGCAGTGCTGAAGAGGTTAACGGTGCTATTGAGTCCTTAAACGGTGTGGTAAGATAAGAATGCCAAACCTTTCTCCTCAATAAGTGCACATTTGAAAATTTTGTGGTTTGCTTTTTCTGCCACTGTCTGGTAGATGTGATAGACATTTAAGATGATACTAAGCAGCAGCATTTTTCAATGAGCGATATGATATGTTCTTCTCCATTAAAATCTGATGTTGGTATGTGAACAAAATTCTATATTCATCGTGTAAATTGTGAAACTATCTGCTTGCTACACAAAGAGGAGTTAATTATGGGATAAATGCATCTTTTAGAGGTGGGACTTATTCAAACATTTGACGTTAGATCTGGGTTTAGTCCCCTGATTCTTAGGACTGCACGGTTGCTTGGGCTGACCTACACACATAAATATGTGGTGTTTAGATACACTTTCTGAAATGTCGTGGAAATGAAGTCATGATTGTATCCCATTTAACGTGAATGCACGTTATGCATGTTTTAACTTATGAATGCTGAAAGTTGTGAAATACTATGTTTTCACTCAGGTTGAGGCCTCATATATTTATAGTGTCCACCCTCAATGACATTATTTTTTGACCGTGCATTCAACCTCCAGAATCTCATTTTAATATGGTTGTTGCAGGACTTGAATGGCAGAGCTATTCGAGTGTCCTTAGCAGATGCTAAGCCAAGGCGTCAATTTTGAATATTTGACCTCTAATAAGTAGCTTGTGAAGCAATCGCTCCATCTGGGCGTGTTGAATGTGCGCCGTTCATTCTAATTCAGTGATGCCTTGGAAGATTGAATTGTGGAGCTTTCTGCCATTCTTCCTCTTCAATCTATACTATGGGCTCTTGGTGTCTGCTTAAAACTGCTCCCGCTTGTTGGGAGATTTACGTGGACGTGGGCGCACTTTATTGGTGTTTTCACGCGGTTTCTAAAAGCACTACCTCATTATAGCTTGGTAGCAGTATATGTCATCTTGATATGCTCATTTATTGCCTGAGGATTTGATTAGTGTGTTTATTGAAGTTGGAATGTATTCACCAAATATAGCCCATTTTGCTTATGCACGTAGATGAGTTCTGTGGTATCTTAACTACCAGTGATATTGTAGAAGGATTTTATTACTGCAGAGTCGCAAGGAGAATTATTTACTTCTGTATTTGTAAATCGATTTTCTTGGTTGTGGGAGAGCAGGTACGGGTAACTTGTCTATTTACCTTGTGATGACTATACAAGTCGAGTTTTTTTTTTTTTTTTTTTTTTTGTGGGGGGGTGGGGTTTGTGGGAATTGCGATTAATGGCTTCATGACTACTACCATATTTGGGTCGTTATAAGCTACATGTGAGCGTCATTGTAAGTTTGGATTTGAGAGAATGTGGTATGACTAGGCGACCTAGTCTTTTCGGAACTGATCTTGGCCGCCTTGCATTAATCTTGTTGGGGGTAATTGCGTCTAATTATTTTGTTTGTTTCTAAATGGGAGGCATTATTGAGATTAAATCCATTTATTTGGAGGGCAATCAATTCGGTCTGCAACCAACCGCTATTCCATCTCCACATTCATAATCTGTCCGTATCCCGTCTGTAATGAGGTTGGTTAGGCTAGGTTTGCGTGGTGTGGTTCAATGCCACTTGTGCAACTTGCATTCCAAACTACTACTTTTATCACCCCATGTTGCTTCATTCATCGTTTTCATCCATTTTTCTTCTAGGTCCTCTTGTGTCTACATCATCATGTCTTTGCCATGTTGATTGCGGTCGTGTCCCTTTAACTCTCAAAATTAATTGAAGTTTATTTTAAGGTAATATAGAGTCAATCTTAAGTTTTTTCTCAAGAAAGAGGTTTTAACTCTAAGTCAAGTAAACTAGGTGAATAGATTAATCATTAATTGAAGTTTATTAGTTAATTATCCAATGAAATTAAGTGCAAACTAAACCTGAGAGTGCGGTGGTTGGTTTTCTTATTAAAGTAGAAACCTTGGGATGTTGTTAATGGAAGAATCCTAATCCTTAATTGATTATGACAGCTCACCCAACTTTTTTTCTTTCGCTAAAAAAGTATTTATTTAAGACAACTATTTTAAGTAACTTAGTTTAATTAATTCAATTCCCTAAATGCTATTACAAGCCCTATATGTTGTCTCATTGGCTTAGCTCAAGAATTAATCAAGTGTCTAATTAAATTTTACCTCCCAACAACCATGGCTCATGAGTAACTCAAGTACAAAACTATATAACTCTAGCATTTAATCAAACACTCACCAAACATAACATCTGTAAGGTTAATGCAAGACTAAAAATCACATTGACATAATATTACTCCAAGTGGCCGAAATTCTAAAAACTAAGGAGAATGAAAATTAATTCAACAATCATGTTCCAATATAATCAATTATCACAAACTATAAAACTAAAATCAAGTTGAACTATAATAAATCATAGTTATAACATTTTAATGAAATTGAAACAAAATAAAGAAATAGTTGAACTTGGCCAAGTAAAGACTTTAAAACTCTTCTTCCATCAAGTCTTCCCTAGGATTCCTTGAAAAATTTAGTTAGAAAACATCAAGAATCTCTTGCTTTCTCCATGAACACATGCTGGCAGTGGAAGATGATCTATGCTTCTTGATGATTTGAGCTTCAAATCTCCTTCTAGACGATTGGGATAGGTTCAGCCATGAGAGGAGAAGAGAATGATGAAAGAATTGAGTGAATTTGATGGTGAAAAGTCGAAGAGAATGGTGCTGGACGTGCTGTGTGTGTAGAGAGAAGAAATTAAAAAAATGAAGAATTCTAAGAACTAAAGAGAGAAAATGTGGAAAATGAAATGAATGGTTTATTTATCTGAAATAAGGGGCTCTTGGACATGTAATTAGAGTTTGCCATCAGTTGAAGCTAATTAAAATAATAGAAAAAGAAATTAAAAAGAAAATAGGAACCTTGTCACACTTGCAGGGTGGCATTTTCTTATTGGCTTGTAAATGATTCTCATGTGTGTGTAATTTTTCATGTGTCATCCATATTATTTAAGCTGATTTAATCCACTAAATAAGGCAGAAAAATGTCCAAGCATCAGCCCTTTAATCTCAAAGAGTGTTGACTTTACTTGCTCAATTGATACACTAGTCACATGTCACCTATATCACATAAATCACATAATTCAATTAAATAACATGTGACATAATAAAATTTAATTAACATCTAGAATTAAATTCAAAATTAGAAGAGATAATTTATTAAAATAACTATGTTCCAAAATGTAGAAAATTATATAAAAAATTTTATACAAAGACAAATAAAAAATTAGGTCAAACTAAAACATTTAAAAAGTGTTAACTTTTTATTTAATTATTTTCAAACTAAAATAAAATTTAAAAATATAATTTAACCACTCATCAATTAAACATAAAATACATTTTGTCAATTTTTCTTGTACATTTTTTTAAAAAATTATTTTTTGAATCAAAATATTCCTAATGCACTAAATCTAGACACTTAGATAATTTTTCAAATCTAATGCAATGAGTGTACACTTTGGCTAATAAAACCTTAATAAATGGTTCTAATTGACTTAAATAAGTATGTAACAAATGTGTTTTATCACATGTTCACTTTAGCCACTTTCTCTGGACAGGGCCAACTTGTGCTCCTCAACTACTTAATGATGCCATACTTCCAGCAAAATGTGTATATGCATTTGCTATATCTCATCATCCAAATAGGTCTTCTTCTTCTTCTTCTTTTTTTTATGGCCATGAAAAATCAAATTTGATGTGTGATAATTGACCGTTAATAATTCCTTCCTTCACATTTCATCCACACATAAATCGAAATGAATAGAGCTTTACATTCTTTGTGCAGTCTCGTTCTTTTCCCATGAATACGAGAGAGACTGTAAACAAAGGCGTGAGATATATAGGGTAGAATCCATAGTTGTGACCACAAGTAATGCGATCACGTGGATCTCTCCACACAAGTAATACTCACCAATTAACGTATGTCCAGACTTAAGGCGATTAATTACTTTTAGTGACATGTTATCACGTTTCTCTCAACCTTTTTATCATCTTCGTTATTTATTTTTTAAACGTTTATTTGGAATTTTTAACATACTTTCATCAATGTCTTTTACAGTGGTATTCTTCGGCTAGTCAAATGCGCTAATTTTCAGTGATACGACGTAGCTCATTTCTGTACCTTAAAGTGCTTGGATGGTAAATGCAAATTAAACGAAACAACTGGATAACAGGTAACTTTGTGGCTCAACTAGCCTTGGCAGCTTGGCTCTCCTGTACTGACCGTGAAGTCCAAGCGGCGACTTTGAATCCTTCCCTAAGCTTTTAAAACTCACAAGTTTTACCTGCACTTTAATGGAAAACCCCGAAAGCGATAATTGTACTTGTAAATATATAGATTCGTCCTACTTTCTGCTCACATGATTTCTGGGGAATTCACTGAGAAGAAATTGACTTCATTTTTGTGTGGTCCATAGTTCTTCAATCACATCTTTTCCTGGTTGTAGATAGTAGATACACTTGTATATATGGGCTTCCAATACGTCTTCTTCCCGGTAAAGAATCACAGGTTGAAGCAGAGCTCTATGGCTTCAGGTGAACCAAGAACTGTTAGGTTTGCCAGTTCTTCTCTATCATCCTACTGGCTACTAATCTAATACCTTCTGATTTAGCTGTGATGCTGAAATTCCAAGTTAATGTATGTCTTCAGGTTTCATGATGATCTCGAGACTGAGATGAAAGAAAGCAAAGAAAGTCCCGTGTCCATGCCGACCTATAAGATGAATGGCAAACAGATGGACGTATGGAAGGAAAGGGAACTTTCGAGGGTCTTCTCTGAGGATTATGATTCCTCAGACAAGTTGATATTGGACCCCAGGGGACCAAGAGTGAACAGATGGAACAAAATCTTCTTAGTGGCATGTCTGGTTTCCTTATTTGTGGATCCCTTGTTCTTTTACTTGCCAGTGGCCAAGAAAGACAAGTGCATTGATTTATCCCTCAGCCTCGAAGTGTTTCTCACCGTAGTTCGCTCCATGGTTGATGCATTTTACATATTTCAGATTTATGTTCGCTTTCAAACAGCTTACGTTGCTCCTTCCTCTCGTGTATTTGGTAGAGGAGAGCTCATCATAGACCCTTCCAAGATATCATCCAAGTACCTTCAAAGAGATTTCTGGCTTGATGTTTTGGCTGCCCAACCTCTTCCTCAGGTATGTTAATCTTAAAAGAATAAATATGTAACATAAATTCCTATGATATGTGTCACTTGTAAAGTTGCAATATTTTTTTACTCATCGGAACACTTATAAAGAGCATATACATATACGTGTAGGCGTTAATATGGCTTGTAATTCCAAATCTCAAGTGTTCACAAATGATTACTTCAAGGCATATACTGCGCCTCGCTACCATCTTCCAGTACCTTTTAAGGTTATGTCTCATCTTCCCTCTATCATCGCAAATCGTCAAGGCGAATGGGGTAATGATGGAAAAAGCTTGGGCTGGGGCAGCGTATAATCTCATGCTGTATATGCTAGCAAGTCATGTAAGTAACTGCAACCAATCATTATCTGCATTAGAATTTTTGACGGCTTTGTAACAAAACTAATTTTGTTTTAGAATAGGTTTTAGGGTCGTGCTGGTACCTCCTATCAATTGAAAGGCAGGAGGAGTGCTGGAAAAAAGTTTGTTCTCTTCAACAACCGCACTGCCAGTATTATTATCTGGAGTGTGGAAGCGTAGGCGTTCCGCAGAGGGTAGCTTGGTTCAGAACAAGCAATGTCTCGGGTCTATGTGATCCCAGTAGTAATTTCTTTCAATTTGGCATTTTTGCTGACGCGCTGACTTCGGGAATCACGGGCTCCGAGTTCTTCATCAAGTACTTTTACTGTCTTTGGTGGGGGCTGAGGAATCTCAGGTAACTCCAGCGGTGGTATCTGATGCTGTATACATATCAATGAGAGAGAGTGTGATCAATTCAATGAGCATATGTCAGAGACACGATCGTATTCATTACTAGATTAGAAAGTAACCGTTCCACGATATGTTTTGCAGCTCTCTGGGACAGAACCTCTTAACAAGCGCTGATATTGCTGAGATTAATTTTGCTGTGATCATTGCAATTCTTGGCCTGGTACTTTTCGCCCAGCTTATAGGCAACATGCAGGTAAGTCCAGAAGCTTAACTTCATGCATGACCCCAATTTCGTCTTCAATGAGCTGGGGGATCATCATGCTGTCAAGCATATTATAATAATAATTACTATTTTTAAATTAAAACAAACAGATGTACCTGCAATCCACAACCATGAGGCTGGAAGAATGGAGAATAAGAAGGACAGATACAGAGAGATGGATGCGCCACAGGCAGCTACCTCGTGATCTGAAACAACACGTTCGACGATACGAGCAATTCAGATGGGTTGCGACCCGTGGAGTCGAAGAGGAAGTCATCCTCAGAGACCTTCCTGCAGATCTCAGACGTGACATCAAACGTCACCTCTGCGTCAATCTAGTCCGACAAGTGGGTCCTTCTGACATAGATTCTTTGGTAGGCACAAATTTATTGAACTTAACTGCTGACATGGTGATGATGATGCGGATATCAGGTACCACTATTTGATCAGATGGATGAGAGGATGCTGGATGCCATATGCGAGAGGCTAAAGCCATCCCTGTGCACCCCCGGGACGAGGCTAGTTCGCGAAGGTGATCCTGTGAATGAGATGCTCTTCATAGTTCGAGGTCGCTTGGATTCATACACAACCAATGGCGGCCGAACCGGGTTCTTCAATTCCTGCAGAATAGGGCCGGGTGATTTCTGCGGCGAAGAGCTGCTGCCATGGGTTCTGGACCCTCGTCCCAGCGTGGTGCTTCCTTCGTCGACTCGCACCGTAAAAGCCATAACCCACGTGGAAGCTTTTGCACTCATAGCTGAGGACTTACAGTTCGTGGCAGACCAGTTCCGGAGACTGCACAGCAAACAGCTGAGGCACACCTTTAGGTTTTACTCTCAGCAATGGAGGACATGGGCTGCTTGCTTCATTCAAGCGGCTTGGTTTAACTATAAGAGGAGAAGAGAGGCCGGTGAGCTCAAGAAGCAGCAGAATCTCGTGGCGGTATTCTCTGTGCCTCCAAGTTGCACCGCCATGGAATATTTCTCTGCACCTCTGCAACCCCGCGCGGAGTCCATCATTACGAGGTATCCCATGAGAGGTGGGAGCTTACGATATGGTTCTGATCTTGACGTTCTTGGTTCGTTGAGAAAGCCTGTTGAACCTGACTTCACCGTGCAAGATACATGAAGCATTGAGATAGCAATAATCTCCGATCCAAGACCAATGGCCATTAATGGAGTTTGTAATTATCGATGTAGTGGTCACACAAATAAAGTAGAGCCGAGGCCAAATTTTGCATTGCTCATAAAATTTAACTACTCTTTTTTTTTTGGGGGGGGGGGGGGCGGCGCCCTGAAAACCAGTTGTAATATAGCAAGTCGAGCAGGAGGATGATTGATGAAGCTTCAAGAGATGTCCTATTTTCGTCCAATAAATCTGAACCTCCAAATTCAAGAGATGTCCTTGTTGTGTTAATATCGGTCTCCAGTTTCTATTAAAAAAAATAATTATTGAATGTGAACGATATTGGCGTGCAATATAACTTCGTTCATTTGAGCAGATCGTGGCAACCCTTTCCCATTGAGACTCGTTATCCAGTGGCGATTTTTTTCCAAAAAAATAAAAAAAAGCCTCATATAGTCATGTTAAGCATTTTTTAATTAGTTTTAAATTACAGAGACTCTAAAATTTATTTTAGAATTTTTAAAAGTATTTTAATTACTTCACATAATATTAAAAAATAATTTGGACATTCTATTAACTACGTTTGAGCTTTTTAAGTTTACTTAGTGCATTACTTTCATTTAAATTCTTTTTGAGCTTTGAATTAAAAAAATCAGGTGAAATTTTTTTTTTTTTAACCCATGATTTGTGGACGTCACAACTGGCTACACGTGGATGGGATCTTTTTCTATGTGTTTTTGTGGTTGTATATTCTCCGGGATGAGAAGCCCAGTGAGCAGGGAATGGCAAGACCGAATCTGCCTTACACAGTAGAGAGATGACCATTTGCTGGCACGTCAACCACGCAGCACGTACGGATATTGGTTTATATTATTTTGGGCTTTCAGCCCAAGTACTCATGGCTGGGTCAAGGAAGCCTTGAGCCCAACTGAAAAAAGACTTTCCAGGCAGATAGATAGGGTGGGTCCCAAATCGCAATAAATACTTTGCACTTGCTTATGTTCTTTTGACCACCCTTATCAACCGTTTAATTTAATGTCGGATTCCAATTGATTTTACCAAAGAATATTCCAAATCCATTTCTCCTTCTAAGACACCATGCTCCTTTTCTTTTCCAAAAAGATCATTTTTTGTTCTTGAATATAGCTGGTAGGGTCAAAAGTTTCATCATGTTATTGTTTGTCCTGCCCCTCGTGAACCTCTCCATCGTTGGTTCCCCTCATTGACTTATTCGTGTGTAATTAGTTAACAAGGGTAATGATTAGCTACAGACATATCATTTTATTCTGGCATAGCTGTCTTGCAAGCCAAGCCAACACAGAATCACAGACATGTTTTAACCTATCCCTCCGCTAATATCGATGCAACAGCTTCATTCTTTTTTCTTCTCCTTTCTCCTTTCTTTTCCATTTTTATTTTTTTTTTAATGAGCGAACAAGTTCATTCTTTCAATATACCACGTCGAGCATGATCAGCCATCCATGGTTCGATATCATCATGCTTTCATGCATGCCTTCCTAATCCTTTATCTGTATCTCTTATATAACCTTTGACCTTTCCACGACATGTCTCAATCCTGCCATTAAGTTGTGTTATCGGGAAAAGATACTGGTTAATCACCTTGAGGTGAAATACGTACTGGGAGTAAAATAAATTATTCAGGGATAAATTAACCATGAATAGGTACAAGAAATATAATGCACGCCACAGCTTGGGAAACTTAATTAGTACACATAGCATATAATTAATTGTTTTATTTATATATAGATGAAATTTCCTAGAAACACTTTGGGCGGTGGTAGCTCATGACTCATGAGAATGTCATCAGCTTGGAACATCACTTTGTCTCAGAAATGGGTGACACAATTTTGTGTTTGGGCTTCACGCAAGTGACACACGGTCTTTAAGGAAGACCACTTATATATATACAGCCCATATATATATATAGACACACACCAACAGCACTAATTCATGTTTAATCAATGCCACCTCTTGGTTTTGTCTTGTCTTCCCCCAGAGATTCACCCTCCAACGCGCGCGCCGACCCGCACACCTCTTCCTGTGGCGTTAATGCACTCCGGGTTTGGTTCGATGCAACTGGAGCCCATAGTTTTATTTAGTTCCGATTTTAATTTTAATTTGATCACTTACAAGTATTATTATATATTTGCATCTTTTGTTCTCTCAGCCGCACACTAAAAATGAATAAAATGAAATAAATTAAAAAAATTAAGATAAAGATAAATTAAATCAAACTCTCCATAATAAGTATGATAAAATTTATTAATATATATTATAAATGTGAGAATTATTATATTTTTAAAAAATTTAATAAATCATAATTCTCAATATTATGAACTAAATTACTCCCCCTCTGATGAATGTACTCACTTATCCTTTTTAATTATTTTATTTTTATCTTTATTTTTTTAATTCATTTCATTCCATTCTTTTTTAATAATCAAACCGGATCTCAATCTAGAATGTGGGTGTATATTATTTGTGTAGAGTGTGAATGACGATTGCTACATATAATTGACATGGGATTGACTAAACGTAAACAAAATAATTAGTTCTAAACTTAATGTGCCATATTATCTTTAAGGTTAAACTAAGATCACATTTGCTTACTATAAAATAATGGAATGCAATAGATTGAAAAAATAACAATAAAAATAAATTCAATCACCTTTCCTCCCATGATAAGCGTGATAAAATTTATTAATAGATATTACAAATGTGAGAATCATCATACCTTTAAAAATCTCATGAATTATAATTTTCAATCCTGTAAACTAAATTACCCCTCCTCCTTATGAATATACTTACTCATCCTCTTTTATTACCTTATTTTTATTTTTATTTTTTTAATCTATTCCATTTTATTTTAATAAGTAAACGTGATCTAAGTATATCTTTTGTTACTTAGGGATACAATAGTTTTTTTTTTGGCTAAATAGATAATATTAAAAAAAGGTGAAAAAATATGTCTTAACAAAATTTGAATCTTCCTTACTAATAATGTGATTATTTTGAATATGAAATTGCTGAATATACATGGGGTGGAAGTCAAATGAACCGTTTTAATTGACCGAGAGCACCTCTTGAAATTTGTGGTCGACTATGTTCCATTAATTTTGGAATGTAGTGTTGGAAAGCAATCAAGAGCAAGCACAGGCAAGCTAATTGATTGCCTATCATTGATTTCTTTTTCGGGCTTTACAGTACTTTAATTTGTTTGACCAGAGCCTGATTAAAAGTTAGTCGCATGTATGAGCCACCAGAGCCTGATTGGAAGTTAGTTGCATGTGAGCCAAGTGTGTAAGTCGAACAGGCCGAAAAAGAAGGTAAAAGAAGCTGGGCTTTAAATATAAGAGCTCGCTTTTCCTTCACAAAGTTCCTCATTTGTTGAGTATGTTGAGAATGCAGAAGATCCATGTCCCCTCCAAACCTTTCCACATATCATCAAAACTTTTATATCAGTATGCATGGTTTATTGTAGATGTATACAGAATCAAGGAATATAAAATATGCACGCACTTCAAGGCAACATGCATTGGACGAGAAATGATGAATAATGGTCATGGTATTGCTGGATAGTAAAGTCGCAGGGTGACAGAGATAGGAATAAGGTTCCAGGGCAACTCAATTGAATGAAAATATGGCGTATACTTCTTTTGGTCTTTCATAAGTTGCTTTTGAAAAAAATTGATGGTTCTTCTATATATTAGTCATTTTGTATAAAATTAAATAACAGTGAATTGATTAGTTTTTTTTTTTGTCTTTTCAAAAATCACCCCTATGTTATTTTAAGTATTTTTATTCTTTTTAATTCATGCTTTTAAATAAGGATAGATAATCTGGAAAGTTACTTTGTTTTTTTAACCATTTTAATGATTTGTCACTCTCTCCTTGATTTTGATAAAATAGTTTAGATGACTAGATAATGAGGTATAGAGATTAAAAAGTCAAAGCACTACAATTTAAAAATTATAGGTGCTCTACTATCTAGCTCTAGAATGTACTCTCTCTTTAATTCTATATATAAATCACCTTTTAAAAGGAATTCAAATCCTATTTAAAAGTTACTTTGCATTGAAAAGTAGATTATTAATTAATTTCTTTCAATCTTACCCTTTCACACTGATGAGTAGAAACTAAAAAGTTATATGAAAAAAAAAAAAACTTTTAAAGATGATGCATTTATTAAAAGTAAGTTAAAAAATTTCTCTTGTTTTGAAATAACATCAACAATATAACAATCTTTTTTTAGTTTTGGTAAAGTAATGGAAAGTGTCTTATTTTTAAAAAAATAATAGGAGGGAGTTTATGATTCCTCCCTCTGCTCTTGCTTCTGAAAAAATATATTTGTGGATCCTCATAGTTTGTTTCAATTTTTAATCAAGCCCCTATAGTTTTATTTATTAAAATTGGGCTGTTATATTTTCACCCTTTAAACCTGTCAGTCCTTACCGTTAATAAGCCTGTTAAAATGGTTTAACATCGTTAATGATCCTGATGTCATTGCCCACGTGGATTTAATGTTATAGGATTGATGGTGAGGTGGACTAAAATTATTGCCAGATAACAACTTCATCTTCCTATAAAAATATTGCCCACATGTCACGCCTACTGTGACTGCGACTCCCTCCCTTCCACTCCTCACAAGATCGTTCGCTGTGTGGCATCGCCTACAACACTGGCAGATCGGAAGTGGATGTACAGAGGAGTGAGGCGGCGGCGGCGGGGGAAATAAGGGACTCCGCAAGGAAAGGGGTGAGAGTGTTGATCAGATCATCAGAATGCTCAAGACGGTGAGGCCGCAACTCTGGCGTACGATTAGGCAACATTGTTGACGCAGTGCGTACGTAGGATGAGGATGGAGTGCAGTGTGACTGCATTAACTCCATCTGGTGAAGTGTAGGCGCGAGAAACAAGATCAACTGGAATTGAGCCGTGTTTCACGTGCATTGCAAAGTAACCCTGTTACTTAGTTCGAAGTAATTGGACCAATGGCCAGGAGTTGAAAAGCTCAGGCTAATTAAGAATCGATGAAAGCAGAGCTTATAATTAAAATGGATAATTTAATTATTTATAGAAAAGAAAAGTGTCGACTGCATGCATGCCACTGCGCCCATGTTCATGGGACCAATTTCAAAAATGAATGCTGTGGACAAGTACGTGAAATTATTAGTCAAATAGAGGCCTCATCCAACATGACTTTCCCACCTGATTAGCGTTGCTTCGTCACTTCAATTAAATCGCCACCGAAAAGCTTGTTTAGGACATACATAGGATTAGGACCTTTAGGAGTCAAAAAAGGCGATGTTTTTTTTTTTTTGGGGGGGGGGGGGGGACGAAAAACGACCAAATTAAACAATAGTCATCATTTTCGTCAGCGACATCTTAATTAAGGCCTTTTTGGGAGGACATGGGAGGGCCTTCCCCATAGGACTCCTCGGCCTTGCAAAAATCAATCTAAAATACCCATCATTCTAAACTTTCATTCATTCCCATGTTAGGATGTGAATAGGAAATTAACGATGATATTAATAATTTAACTATTTCTTTATATATATATATATATATATATTCAGATTTAAAGGGTACTTACAAACTACTCACACATCGCCTATCAATGAGATTTCACGTCAATAATAAAATTTGATTCCGTGTAAATTATGGACTAAATCAATATTAATTGGACTAATATTTGTTAGCATTTATCAGATTTCCTTTGACATGGATAAAATAGTTATAGGAGACTTATAAACACTACTCCCTGATCAATATTATAAAATGTTTTTAATCAAATTACATCTCAAATGAGATAATTAAGTTGTCTTTAAAATTACACAATCTTTCTATACTTACTCTTATATAATAGGGTGTTTCAATTAAAAAATTTATTAATTACACTTCTAATTAAGGGTATTTTTAGAAAAACTTTGCATCTTGAAATACCTATAATATCTTATACCTTCTTCATGACAAATTATAAGATATTTTTCGGTAAAAGTATATATATTAATAAATATTTTTAGATAAACTTATATATATTAATAAAGCTTGTTAAATATATTTTATAACTTTTTATTTTTTTAAAATATAAATATAAATTTTTAAAAATGTCATTCATTTAATTCCGCATTTATGAAAGTATATCAAACAAATAATATAATAGGAAAAGTAATATTAGAAAAATATTATTAATAAAATTTTATTTTTATTAAATTATCTTATATTTCAAGATATCAAATATTCCTCACAAATGCCTTATAGTTTAAGATAGAGAGAGAATTTTTTAACATCTCTTATAATTTTGAACTGAGGAAACACACACAGTAACCAATAATAGTAGAGTACCAATACCAACTCAATTTATAACATAATTTATGAATTTGTTAAAAGTGAGAATGAAACCATTCCCTCCATCTTTGTACATAATGTATTTTTTAAAATTTTATTTTACCTTTAAATATAAAAAGTATCGTAATATTTTTGAGTAATTAAATAATTTTATGTTTGTTTTAAAAAATAAAAAAATATTAATTATTTGTTTTATCCACTATTTTTATAAAATTAATTATGATATTATTAAAGATAAATTTAAAAAATAATTATAATTTTAAATAAAAAATAAATTTTTATTAACATGCAAAATTTAATTAAAAAACACCTTGTATTTTGGCCCCCCGGTTCCGGGGGGGGGGGAATGAGGGGAGATAAAAGAAGAACGATGTTTGGTTGTAGGCATGTAGGAGTAGGGGCTAAGGCAACAGCATACGGGACATATGAGATAGAGGGCCCCACATGCCGCCACGTTTCGAAATTCTGGCCCCTTTGCCTGTCCACGACGTTCCCCTCCCCTCTCCACCCCAAAATCACTGTTCTCCATCACCTCACCGTCCCCTTTCCCTCCCACAATCATCACTCAACTCTTACCCTTAAGCTAATCATCTCTCTCTCCCTCTCCCCCTCTCCCTCCCCATTGTACCAGCAGATATAAACAAACCGTCACTCTAAGTTTTTTAACTGTTATTATTTTTATAATATGTACGCATTTTAAATCTCAAAATTTGAATCTTCCTTAGGTCAATTACGAACATTCTTTTTCAAAAAGAAAAAAAAAAAGGGATTACCAGCTGGTCAAAGATATCTTGCCGGAACAGTATATGTGCACCGATGCGTAAAGGTGATATTTTTTTTTTTTGAAAGAAAGTATGTCTGGGAGAGAAGAAAAAGAAGCAGGGTCTTGACTCTCGAGGGATACCATAAGAGTGGCTACAATGGGAAAGCTCGAGCAAGAAACGACATTCAAACCATGCCCAGTCGAAACATGCAAAACACATTGCAGTTCATGGTGATGTTAGATGACAGCTAGTGTTTTCTTTTCTTTCACATCAACTCAGGCCCCTTTTTGTGGAACTTCTCTTTCAGATACCTACTAACATGAGTGATAAGCATCATCATCATCATTATACCATACACTTCTAATTTCCTGATCAACAACTATAACACATGTGCTTTCAAAGTTCTTTGATGTCTGTCGAAACACACACGCACACACGCACACACGGAGAAGACATCGACAAAAAACGGGGAATGTGTTTGGTGTTTAATTATTATGCCTTCAGACTACGATTCGTTTATGCGTATTGCTGACCAAGAAAATGCGGGCTGGGAGGGAAGTACTTATTTGTCTTGTTTTTCTTGTCATATGTATAATCACTAACACACAAAAACATACTTTTAAACGCGCATGCAAGCATGGGAAGAGCCTCAAACGAATATTTATGCAGGAGCTCAATCCCCCATTCAGAAGGAGTGATAATGAGTTTATAATCTCTAAACATGGGAATGGGCAGGAAAGCAGACAAACAGAGCTGTTTCTAAAGCTAAGCAAGAACAGGCCAGAAAGGCCGTCTTGGGATTGGAGCCTAGAAACCAATATAATGACCCATTTAGCTTAAAGGCTGGAACTGGGCGTGTCAGCAGCTTGATTGAATCCATAAATAATAAGACTCGAAAACCCATCAAAATATTAAGAAACTGGCGGATGTAAAATCATGGGTTTTTGGAGAAGGTAATTGGATAGGCGGAGAAGAGGGCAAATGCAATGAGTGAGGATGGAGGGGACATGGGAGATGGTAAGAGGGCGTGTGAAATGAATACCAGATGTTTCCTGCGACTGCAACAAGTGTGTCGAATAATGGAGAGTGGATGTAATAAGGGCACTACCAAACCCACTCATGTTTTCTTATTCAATCATCAATGCACAATGCTCAATGGCGTTACAGCTCTATCTGAACTCAACCTCTGCTAATACCCATAACTTGTTCAGTCTAAACAGTTCTCTTTGTGGAACACCAGGTTGAAATAAGAAAATCTCTGTCAGAGTAGCCCATATACAGAAATTATTTAATCGCCCCATCCTCACATTTTGTTGTTGTTGTTGTTTTTTATATTTAAAAATCTAGGCTAATCATAGGTAAAAACGAGGGTGAAACTTGAAAAAGCATGCTCCTATTGTACGCGTAAAGCAGGGACACTCAAGTTCTCCACTTTTCTTATTTTGTATAACTATAAATGTGTATTTAGCGTGTTTCATTCACGGTCGGGGTCTTTGTAGTTAAGAATCCATTGATTTTGGTTAGTTGAAAAGTCATTAATGAACCACTTTCGTATGGAGGCCGCAGTAGATAGAGGCCAGGGAATGATTCATCCTACAACACTTTAAAGCAAAGTGGCAATACAAAACAGCAAAAGTGGAAGGACAAACAGGGCATAGTGGCAGTGTTGCCCATACATAATTGGCTCCACGTTGATTTGTGACTTGCGCTATGGCAACTCTGTTTTTGGACAGCTGGTCAAAAAAACTGTTTTTGTACAGGACCCCCTTTTATCTCATTCTTCACAGTAGTGATCCAAATTTTAGATGGTAGGATTCTGCGTGAATGGATGTCTGGTTCAGGAGATGTAAAAATTGAAAGGAGGGAGGTATATATACATGTGTATTTGATTTGATCAGTTTATCTGGCACTTGGCTTTCTGATTTCTGGTATATAGCTTCTGTACTGTTTCATGAAAAATTACTTTAATAAACGGAGCTTCCTTCCTCGCAAAAGGAAAATACGAATATAAATTTCTGAGAGAAAAACACGAATAGAACAAGACCAAAGCTAGTTTGGCCTTAAATCTATCAGACCTATTGCTAATTGATAAATCAGCATTGAATGTATATTTGATATATTTGATCACAGTATTATTATATTCAATACTATAAATAAATAATATATATATATATATATTATATTATATTATATGTTCATTGAATAATCCTATGAAATTGGGTAGGGACCACAGGAACAGTAGGCCGCGCGTGCTAAGGGTAAATGTGTAAATGTGAGGGTATGGGGGTTAAAGCATGCTAGAGCACTCAGGTGCGAGGGAGAGGTGTCTTGTGTTGTTTATAAATTGGGAGGGCTGGAGGAGGAAGGCACTGAGAAGAGTAGGAGTGAAGCAAACAAAGCTTCTAGCAGTTGATAGTGTGACACATGCATGAGTTTGTGAGAGTGAGGTTCTAGTGCTTCTGACTTGTAAAGCAACACACCGGCACAGACAAAGAGTGTGAGTGTGAGTGTGATCAATAGATAAAACAATGGAAATGGAGGGTGAGACGAGGCAGTCAAGATTTAAGAGGATTTGCGTCTTCTGTGGAAGCAGTCAGGGCAAGAAGAGTAGCTATCAAGATGCCGCCATTGAGCTTGGCAAAGAATTGGTATTGCAATATTTCATGGCTTTTATTCCCATATTTTGATCTCCTTACGTCTATTTCTCAAAATGCCCAAAAGGAATTTTTTTTTTCTCTTGGGATTATCTATGTTGCATGAGTTTCATCTGGGTCTGACGGAAATTTGTTAAACTTCATACACATTCAGCATCCATTTAGGGCTAACGCGCTGTTCGTGACATGTTTGTTATTGTTCCTGAGTAACATTGGTTCCGTTAGCCCCGAGCTTCCCTCTCGTTTGAATTTGTACCTTTCATACATGTCATGCAAAATACTATGTCACCTTAAAACCTTCTCAAGTTGACTCTCCCTCTTTTTTATGGTATTTGCTACTCACTGAGAAGCTCAGCACCTCTCTAAATTAAACATTTCGACGTACGGTTCAGTCAAGAGTGCCATCTTGCCCAGGGAGGGTTGGGGAATCATTTTGAAGTTTTGGGATTTTCTTTCCCAGATGAGTCGTCATTAATATTACACTTTGTGTCGTCATAGTATTCAAGCCATATTTGTTTGCTTAGATATTGAATCTTCATGGCCTCTTGGGCTTGATCAAATAATGGTGTCTGAACTCTGAAGGTCTCAAGGAACATCGATTTGGTGTATGGTGGGGGAAGCATTGGTCTGATGGGTTTAGTTTCACAAGCAGTTCATGATGGCGGTCGGCATGTCATCGGGTATGATTACTTTTCCTTTTCCTCAGTTCTCACTCTTCACTCTCTTTTATATTTTCCTCTCCTTTTTCCCCAAAGATGTTGGTAGAAAGGAAGATCAGGCGAACAGAGTCAATGATCAACCCCACTGTGCTGATGTTGTTGTGTTATCATTTTCCACCATTGACGCTGATGTCATTGTATTGTCTCATGCAGAGTTATTCCCAAGACGCTCATGCCTCGAGAGGTATGTCTGCTTCAGCCAAAAGCTTAACGTCCTTTTCCTTCTCATAATAACTATTACACCTGCAAGTATTTCTTTATTTATTTCTTTTTCGTCATGGATCAGACCAAGTTTTCCCCTTTTTAAATTAATTTCTTATTTTGATTCCATTCCAACTTGCATCATCTTCCTTGTCCTGTGTCTTCTTTCTTTGGATAATGAAATAGCAGCCTTTATTCTCCAATACAACTGAACTGAAATAGCTGTTACTGCAGCATCAGCATCTCTCTTTTTTCTGTTCTATTTCAGCAGTTTATACATTCAACTAAACGGCTTTGTGCAGTTTCTTCAGTTTTACACTTTCACTTTGTTGGCTATTAATAGCCAACATGTACCTGTCGTCTATTCCTTTTAAAATCATTTTCAGAAATAATAAATGATACAGTATAAAGCTGGACTAAATAAATGTATGGGATTATTCTACGGTTCCTGCAGGCTGCGAAGCTCATCATTACTAGAGACTAAACAGCACAACACTCCAAAACACCTGCCTTCTTTTTCATCTCTAAATTTGGGTTCACTCTTCTGATTTTATAATCACGTTGCATCTGCTGTGTCCTTTGCAGCTCACTGGCGAAACAGTGGGAGAAGTGAAAGCAGTGGCAGATATGCATCAAAGGAAGGCAGAGATGGCTAGGCACTCAGATGCTTTTATCGCCTTACCAGGTTACCCTGCAATAACACTTCTTGTATTTAAATCCTTTCTCTCCCCTTCACCCAGATAAAGGGAGGAAAAAAAAAAAAAAAGCTTTCCCCACTTAAACCAAGAGTAGCCCATTAAAAATGATGCTTCGAGTTTTCTTCATCTATAGCTTGTAGCTACCTAGCTTCTAGCCACTATAGACTTGACTGAAACTGTAAACTAAATAAACAGAAGCATCGCTCACCACTAAGCCTTTTTGGCTCAAAGTTACTCTATATATTAGTCATCCTCTGTAACAAATTGATTATCTTATATATTAGTCACTTTGCATAAAAAATCAAAGTATCACTTAACTTTTTAGAAGTCATCCTTGTTTACAACTTTCATTTTTTTTTTTTTGAACTCATGCTTTTCAATAGGATTAAATCCAGAAAGTGATTTTATTTTTATATTATTTTAATGACTTAACTAATTTTACTTGGTTTGGATAAGGTAACCTGAAGCACCATATATTTAGGATAGTTAAGTATTAAAAAAATGTAACGTGGTGAAGTTATACCAAATTGACTGGGGAAATGCAGAATCCAATGCAGCTTTCCTGATTTTCTTTTACAGTTTTTCATGTCCCAAGGTTATGATTAGAGAGGAAACCCTTCCTTTAACTTGTTACACTGAAAATCAGAGCTTTTGGCCCTCTGAGCAACCGTGGTTCTTGTTTTATACCATTTCCCCATCTACTTCCTGTGAACCGTGACGTGATTGTACCAAATTCACTGCCAAGGCTAGGGAACTAAAGCAAAATAACTTTCACTATAATACTATATTACCCGCTGAAACCCGTACCTGCACCTGACATGAGAATAATGCTTTGCTGGTTTCAAATTTTCAATGACTTATCAGGGTAGTTCTCATTGTTTTAAGTAATCAGGTGCCTAACATTTGTGACAGAAGAAGCACGCAACCACGCATAGCCAAATTTGTCATTTGTTCTTTGATATCAGGGGCCCCTCGCATCATTTGAAAATCTACTCCCCAATCCATGGCCTCCAATATTGGAAGACTAGGCAGGAGGCATGTCGAGAAGACCCTATCAATAATTAATTAGGACCTCTCTGGTGAACCCGATGCCAACGTTTGTTTTAAGATAGCAACACAAGATAAGTGTGGTGGCTTAGTGAAAAGCGCTAATCAAAACAAGAAAATAATTGGTGAAACAGGAATTCAAACTTCAATCAATTCTTCATTCTTTCTACCGCAGTATACTTAAATGATATTATAAGAAAATTTAATGACACCATTATTTTCATTGATCACTTTGTCATAAATGGCCGAAGTTTTTATAATAAAATCTGGAAGGAACTCATGGGATTTTCATACAGGAGGTTATGGGACTCTTGAGGAGCTTCTTGAAGTCATAACATGGGCTCAGCTTGGAATACATGACAAACCGGTAATTGACAAGTCCCATTTTGTTGGAACCTGAATTTTTGTTCCCATCCCTATAGTTGCCTAACTAGGTTAGGGTTAACTGGTAGGTGGGGCTACTAAATGTTGACGGATACTACAACTCTTTGCTATCATTTGTTGACAAAGCTGTGGAAGAGGGATTTATTAATCCAAAAGCCCGCCACATAATTGTTTCAGCACCAACACCAAAAGAATTAGTGAAGCAACTGGAGGTAATGGAGTTTATCAAATTAATTGTGTTCATCTAAATGCAAATTCTTCTTCATCAATATGCAGTGATAGTATGAATATGTGAGCTAAACATGAAATATAATTGGGCGTTTAATTCACAGGAATATGTTCCCTGTCATGAAAGTGTTGCTTCAAAGATGAGCTGGCAGATGGAACAGATTTGTTATCCTCAAGAGTATGTATGATATGTCAAGGTAGCTGCAGTTTGATGACATGCAAGGAAAGATGAGAGCAGATAGAATTTTGGAAGTGGAAGAAGCTGATTAGGAACATTATAGATCTGTTTTCTTTTTTCGTGTAAATTAATGTTATTGATCTGAGCATGGATGTGAAAGGAAATTGTGTTGTTCCCTTTTTTTGAAACTAAGCCCCTGCTTCACTTGTAAGTACTAGCAAGGGCTTGTGATGTTAGTGTTGAATGTCTTCCAACTAATTTATCCTGTTCAACCAAGCTTCCATCCATTACTATAGTAACAGTGAATCACTTTAACCCCCCTTGTTAGGCAAATGGTGGGAAACAAAAATGCTGGGAATTCCACAGGGATAGTTTTCTTTCTACTCTTTATTTCCTACTTCTTCACTGCAAATCTAAACCTTCTAATTAAATATGTACTTCTAAAAATTATTAAATTTAAATTATCAAATTCAATTTAATGGTCTAAATTTGCAGTGATTCTTTCTTTGCTCTCCTCTGTAGAGGAGGAAAGTCAACTCGCAGGAGATTCTATCTCCCAGCAAATGGTGGGGGCCGCTTGGGATTCAAACTCACGTTGATGCTTGATCTTGACGGGTGGAAAAGCATGTGATGATACTGAAAGGCATCAATTATTGGGTGTTCCTGCAACAACTGTTCTGTAACGAGACAATTTCCCAAGCATTGGTACTGTCCGTTGTAATCAAGTGGCGCGGAATGATTTTGAAAGCATGGTGAGGAATTCCAGGAAGGAGGGAAACACCTTATCAAACCCTGATGTCAGACGAACAAAGGAAGCAAACAGGGAGGATCGTGGTGGGAAGAGAGGTGAATACAACAATGAGTGGGTGAGGGTGAAATCAGCATCATGCGGTTCCAGGTTTGGCAAACATCCATTAGGACCACAAAGAAATTGTTGTGTATTTGTCTAGCAGGACCACGTTCCGCTGATGCGTTATAGTGTTGGGACCCTGGGAGGAACACGGCTGGTGTTGTACGGCGCAATGTCAGATTTCCTTCAGCAGTGAAAACAACCTCCATGACCTTTCCTAACTAAACTCGCTGTATATGCTAGGATTAACGACGCTTTCTGTTAAACTAGGATTTCATTTCGTATCCAGTTCATTAATTTCGTGAGTTCATGAGTAATTGTCTTCAGCCCATGGGTCGTCGGGGAAGCTGGCTTTTTCCCCGTTATCACTCGGACAATGGCAATGTCTCCGTCCGGCTCTGTCTGAAATCGTTCCGTGCAGAGAAGGGATTTATCGAAGGATTCAGTTGAAACTAAATTTACATTCACTGAGCAGCCAGTGAACGGGAAATTTGGCTAAAAAAGAAGTGCATTTGAATAGAAATGGTTTCGGAATGGATGACACCGAGACGTTCTTTTTTTTAAAAGGTTTGACTCTTTAGATGCCTAGATTTCTTTTTTAATCCGGTGTGATTAATGTACAACAGTACAAGCTTGTATTGCGAGCTTGAAGCACGTGAGCGTTGGAGGATAATGGCGTCACGTGCACTGCAAGACTGCATCTTGAAATAAAACTATTATCTGCATTAAAAAATATAAAATATTTTTAATTAAATTTTATTTCTTAATAAAATAATTATTTATTTTTAAATTAATATTATTTTTTATATTTACTTCTATTTAACATTCTATAATAAATAAAAAATTACTGTTAATAGAGCCACTTAAAAAAATAATGATTACACTTTAAAAGATTAAAATCACATTATATTTTTTAACATCTAATTCTACAAAAAATATTTTATATTTTTGAATTGATGGAGTACATTGTAATCTTTTTCCACAATAATTAAAGAATTTTTTAGTTTGGAAAAAAAATTTAGAGCACTTCATTATATATTTTATGAGATTTTTCTTTCTTTCTTTCCCTCTTTTTTTTTAACTTTTTTGCCCGTAACTTTAGATGAGTTGAAACAAAAACAGAAAATTCTCAATTTTAATTTACTGTTAGTTTTTTATGTAAGCATTTTTTTTTTTTTGGTGTGGGTAAGTCTATGCGGAAAGTTCCCCGTTAAGGGCATGTATTTAAATAATTTTTAAAAGTATATTCAAACTACATTTGAGACATGCTTTATCAAATTTAGTAAATAATTTGATCTTCCAAATGAACTTTTGCCATAACATTAAGTTTTTTTAAAAGTGGCACTTTTAATTAAATAAATGCATAAAATATAATGAAAATAAAATGAAAATGAAAAAAAATATGACACCAAACTATATGTATCCTAACGTGGACTAAAAAATTAACAAAAATACTCATAAAGTTATTGCTTTAAACATTCAATAACCTAAAGTAAGAAAAGGACGAGAATATCTACAATGTTGTTTTAATTATAGTGATCGATCTATCAAAATTCATGTTACGTGATTTTTTTTCCATTGCCATATATCTCATGTCCTTTTCTTTCTCTCTTCACTCATTTTTCTTATTTGTAAAACTTGAAATTCAACACGATGAGATAAGTTGCACGCGATTAAAGATTGAGACTAGAGACACTATGACTCACTGTAAAGAATACAAGCACTTTATAAAATAGGTTGTCTCTCCTCGAAACACTTTCGTAACTATGCATATTTCTTACGCTACCTACTTTAAGAACATGAGGCGAAATTTGTTTATAATGATGTTCAAATTCCTCAATTGGCCCTTGACAGTATTACAAGAAGTAATAGTTTAATTTGTTGTTCAGTCAAAAATGATATTTTCAAGTATGGTACTCATATAATGATCAATCAACTTCCATAGAATTTCACATGAGAATATTTTTTTTATCTACATCAACAAAAAAGAGTAAACTTTTGCTTATGCATTAATTAAATGGTTAACATTTAAAGAATTTGATGAATTTGTCACTCTTGCACCTATTAAAATAACATTATAGGTTTTCCTGCCTTTTCTATCAATTTAGGTTATTAGACGCCGTTGATTGATCACTTGGTGAATATTTTTTTTTATTTATCTAATAATAAATTAAGTAGATTCAAATGAGTGTTAGAGTTTAAATATTTAATAATTTGTAGGATAGAGAGTTTGATATTAATTTTAAACACTAACAGTTGTTTGCCGAGAGACTTCAGCCAGGTTAACTTTTCTTGGCCGTTCAATTATTATTATCTGCTAGCAATCGTCAAGAGATTGTGAGACTATCATGTTGTGCGCTTATGGGAGGCTGAAGAAGTACTTGAAGGGGGAAAAGGCACAAGTTGAATAAAAAGGATGCCACATGCCGGCTCTCAATATTAGGCCATCATTCATCAACGGCCCATGAAGCCTTTTCCCTACAAAGAACTCCGTCAGACTGATCTATAAGACGCCACTTAACAGTATGCCCACTAATTCTGCATCAACCTATGTATTTCACTGCCTTTTTGTTTTTTTTTTATTATTTTCTAAAGTATAAGGAGTAGGCATATTTTTATTATTAGTATTAGGGTTTTCATGAATGGTATAGGAATAGGATGTACAAAATGAGTCGTGTTATAGACAACTTGGAAATATACGCATGATCTGGCGTCAATCCCTTCATTGTGTATTCAATATGAATAAGGAGGTTGGGATAAATATTGATAACATGCCTAATTGACACTTGTTGGAGGATTATCCACAAGAATAAGTCAAATGAGTGGCCTGCTATATCTATCATTACAAAGTAAAACATATTTAGGGTTTCCACCTCGCAATTCTCGGTACAAAATATTTGTTTTTTTTTAAATTAATTACTTTTGTTTATGTTTTCACATGCACTGAAAATCCCCCCCTTCGAAATGCTTGTCCCAAAAAAATAGCAATCCGTTACAAACTATATATATTGTTGGTTTAAATAAGTGCTAAATAAACAACGGCAACTTTTTTTTTTTAAACGACAGCTACTTTTTTTTTTCATGTAGTACTGTGTTAATATTATAATTAAAAATAATATTTATCCTAAAAGCAGTTGTAATAAATCATGATTCTTAGCTAACTAGGATAGAAAATGGATCGTGGGCGGTCAGTCACCCAAGCCCATGAGTTGGGGGGAACGCCATTGACGGGGAGCGTGTAATTACTCGCTGAGGGGGACAGCGAACTTGACCAACGTTGCGTTAAATCCGTGAGTTGAACTTATCCCTCCCATGTTATCTATCAATGTTCATTATTTTTCTTTTTTATTTTTATGAAACATCGTTTGAATTCATTAAATGATTTCTGGATAATATCCAATGAATAAATTCTGCCCTTGTTTTTTTTTTAAAATATTGCAAGTAAATCCCTGAATGTGCTCAAATTTGCCAGGCTGCTTTTAACTCCTGCT
Organism: Prosopis cineraria; assembly: GCF_029017545.1. NCBI lineage: Eukaryota > Viridiplantae > Streptophyta > Magnoliopsida > Fabales > Fabaceae > Prosopis > Prosopis cineraria. Next base: position 41,722,600 of record NW_026555334.1, read on the forward strand.
TCAGCTTACCGCCTCAACTTCTACTTACAAATCTTAATTGTTTCATTATGTACTATCTCCCACTCTTAAAATTAATACATGACTCACTATGTTGGCCAAAAAAAAAAAAGACTTTATTTCCGTTTTATATAAATATATATATATGACTAACTTGGTTACCTAGTCGCGCCCTAATTTGTTGTGAAACCCTCCAGATTGGAGTGTACGAATGCATTGCTGGCCCAAAAAAGTCGTCTCTTACTCACTTGGACTTGTTAACAGCTTCCTTAGATATCAATGCTGTTTTGCCGCAACCCGGAGCCCGGAGGGACCTCGGGCTTTCTCTGTTCCTGATTCGAACAAAAAGGAAAGAATCCCACGAAACAGGGATGGAGCTGACTCGTTAAACAAAACAGATTAAATTATTAAACTACAATTTACTAATTACTAAATTTACTAATAATACGTGTACGTGACGTTCCATTTCAAAAATGTATTCTTCCACAGAAATTATAATTTGTCAGAAAGAGATCCCCTTGGTACTTAATTACTATCATACGCGGTCTTTTTTTTTTTTAAACAATTTGTATATGCAGGCAAAACAAAAAATAAATCCTGTCGGCAAAGAGTGAATATTGAGAGATTTTTTGTAATTTAATGTGGAAAAAAAAATAGAATGGAGGCAAAGAAAATGAAAGAAAGCTTGCAGTCGGCAATATGGGCAAGGTTGAGTAATTGCAACTCGTTGGAGCCACAGGCACCCCAAGTGGCTGTTAAAGAAAGGTCCATTTGTGTTATTTTGTGGTACTTTTGGACTCTTGCTGTGTGGTGTGTGCCGTGTAATAGGAGTGCGAGTGCGAGTGCGTGTGCGTGTTCGTGTGTCTATGACTTTTTATCTGCTGCTTCTCTGTTGCAATTTGCAAATTAAATGGACTTCATCTTGTGGGTTAATATCTTCCAACGCGAAGATTCAGGGACCCCATTTTTAATTTTTCCACTTCTTCGTGAGAATTTTGGGCTCAATTTTTGAAATTACCAACAGATATTATTGTGGAGTCAGTTACGGCTTTTGTTTTATTTCTTGTTCCATCCTCTTTACTTCTCTGTCATGCTCTCCTGCTGTTCTTTAATTGCTTCTCTTTTTTTATTTTTCGAGCAGTTCCTTTAATTCATTCCAGTCTCCTCACCATGTCTCCACTTCCGCCTTCGATTCTCCACTCTCACTTCTCTTCCCTATGATCATCTCCTTCTTGCTTGAATGAGAATCCCAACAGATTTCAGGATTTTGGTAGCCGCACCAAATTCCGTTCAAGATACCTTCAAGCCTTCGGAGTTAAGATTCTCGAGTCTCGAGGATTCGGATGTGTTAATTGAGAGCTTGCCAGTGAGCTTGTGAATTCGGAAGGAATTGTTTCCGTCGCTTGTCTGACAAATTGGAAATCAGAGCAATCGTCAGCATCGACTTGGGATTATGTTGTTCGGTGGGAAAATCTCTCGCTAAACGATTTGCAATCTTCGTGTGAAATTTCTCTGACCCTTCGTGGATAAGTGGCGCCGATCCTGAATCCACCTCTGCTGTGGTCCTGCACGCTTTCCCGGGTTAGAAATTCTTCCCTAAAATTCACTCTAAGATTTTTAACTATACTCAATTAAGGAAATTCACAAGGTTGCAGAAATTTTGCAGTGAAACGACACTGGGAACTTCTGTACTCTATTCTTTAAAGAGATGATTACATTTCTGGAGTTGAAGGAGAAATTGAAAGACGAGGACAAATGCTTGGATAGTCAACTGTGGCATGCTTGCGCCGGTGCGATGGTACAAATGCCCTCGTTGAACTCCAAGGTATTTTACTTCCCTCAGGGTCACGCCGAGCATGCATGCGGACCTGTGGATTTCAAGAAGTGCCGGAGGTTTCCTCTTCCGCCCTACATTTTATGCACAGTCGAGTCTGTTAAATACATGGCTGATCCCGAGACAGATGAGGTATATGCGAAACTCGGGCTTGTTCCTTTGAATGGCAAGGAAGCTGATTATGATGAGTTTGAGGACGATGGCGTCGGAGGCGGCAACGATGGATCTGAAACTCAAGATAAACTTGCTTCGTTCGCAAAAACCTTGACGCAGTCGGATGCCAACAATGGGGGTGGTTTTTCGGTTCCTAGATACTGTGCAGAGACAATTTTTCCTCGTTTGGACTTTTCTGCGGATCCTCCTCTTCAGTATATTGAGGTTAAAGATGTTCACGGGGAATCGTGGAAGTTCAAGCACATTTACAGAGGCACGCCGAGGCGGCATCTTTTGACCACAGGATGGAGTCCATTTGTGAATAAGAAAAAACTCGTGGCTGGGGATTCAATAGTATTTTTGAGGGGACAAAACGGGGATCTCCACGTAGGAATTCGACGAGCTAAAAGAGGAAATGGTCGTCGATTCGAGTCTTCATCAATGTGGAATTCAGGGAGTGAAAACTGTTCCGTACCTTTTGATGGATTTTCGGCCTTCTTGAAGGGTAATGATAGCAAAAAACTGGCGATCAATAATGGTAGTGGCAATCGAATGATTGGCTCAAGGGGCAGCGTGGTGGCCAGTGGGAAAGTGAGAACCGAAGCGGTTATTGAAGCTGCGACTCTTGCTGCTAATGGACAGCCCTTTGAGGTGGTTTACTACCCTAGAGCAAGCACCCCCGAGTTCTGTATAAAGGCCTCCTTAGTCAAAACAGCACTGCAAATCAGGTGGTGTTCTGGAATGAGGTTCAAGATGGCTTTTGAGACAGAGGATTCTTCACGGATAAGTTGGTTCATGGGAACCATATCTTCAGTGCAGGTTGCTGATCCTCTACTCTGGCCTGATTCGCCTTGGAGGCTTCTCCAGGTAACATAAAGTTTCACCCAACTTTAATTCCTCTTCAAGCTTAACTAACGGCATACTTCATAATAACTACTGTACTGAAGGGTTCATATTGGATTTGTATAGGTTACATGGGATGAACCAGATTTGCTTCAAAATGTGAAACGGGTGAGCCCCTGGTTGGTTGAATTGGTATCCAACATGCCTGCAATCCCTCCACCTTTCTCACCGCCGAGGAAGAAAATGAGGTTGTCTCAGCATCCAGAGATTCCACTTGATACCAAAATTTTTGCTAGCAACCTCTTAGGTACCACCAACAACCTCTTCGGTTATCATCTACCAGAAACCACTCCTGCTGGCATGCAGGGAGCCAGGCATGGTTTTTACGGTCTACCTTTACCCGATCTCCACCTCGATAAATTGCAGTCCCCCCTATATTTCACTGGTCTTCCACCTCTTGGTCATGCTTCTATGCAAACCAGGGTCTGTTATAACACAGCATTGCAAAATCATGGCGTGAGTGAGAATGCCTCTCACTTGATTTCCAAGGAAACTTCTGCCCATTCTTTGAAGGAACAGGATGACAAGAAGACGCCTCACCTCATGCTTTTTGGGAAAAAAATTCTTCCCGAGAAGCAGATATCCCAAGTTTTCATTCGTAATAGTTCATTACATGGAAATGCTCATGAAGGGGCCAATCTTTTTGATGATAAGCGCAAGGAATCTGATCGGTCCAAGTTTGACGGGGGTCACTGTTAGTTTTTTTTTTTTTTTTGAAGAATCAGAATTTTTGGGTCGGACTATGAATCAACCTCTCGTGGCTGGGATTTAAAGAAGAACTGCATAGGGAGATGACATGTTTGGAATTTTTTATCTGATGAGATGCCGAAATGTACTTCGCCAGATACAAAGGGTGTAGTCAAACGCACTGAAGGTGAATGATGGCTGCGGATAGGGATTTTTTTTTATCCCTTTTTGGTAAAATGATGCAAGTAGGGTAATTGTACCATTCATAGGATTTAATTTGCATTTGGCCTGATAGTCTGACGTGAACGTGTTCGTGGATTCTTGAGCCACTTCATTAAAAAAAAGAACGGCTGGGAGGTTGACCATTTTGATAAACTCCGGCAGTGACAGTGGAGCTAGGGGGAATAAGAAAATAAACTTCTATTTTTATTTGTACAGCGGTCGATCAATGATCATATCCTTTATTCTATTATGAGCCTTTATAGCTTATAGTAGCCACTTTTGAAAGGAGACAATCTTATCTAATTCAAGGATGTTTTCCTTCGGATTTGCGTTTTATTCGTTCTCGGGATTAGAGGACACCTGGACTTTAGAATCTTGAGGTGCAATGGCAGCTCTGTTCACGTTGTAACGTTTCTCCTTGGTTTTTAACATGGCGTTGTTGATTTTGATTTCCTTTAAAAATTTTGTCATTATGAGACAATGACGAAAGCATCTTCCGCGCGCTTCCATGCGGTCATCTAAGATTGCATCTTTGTTTTCTTGCTTTTGTCTGTATAATACTAAAAGTCAGCGCTGAGTAGGTATTTACAAAGTCCCGAATGTACAGTGTCATAAAGGAGATCATGAAATGTGAACAAGCTTCCAAACCGGAGACAAAAAACAGTTGTTGCTGTCTCGAGACACAGTTGGATTGGATTAATCTTATTTTAAGAGGTGTCTAATTTATTGCTGGAGGCGAAAAGCTGAGTTAAAACGAGGAAGGCAATGAATGGTGGAAGCAGGGGTTGGGGACATGGGTGGTATTGACTAAATCAGCAAGCGACGAGGATGGGTCGAGCATGAGATGTCTCACAAGGCAACAGGATTCGCAGCAAGTAAAAGGGTGCCACATATGGAGGAGAACCCGAACAAGTAATTTTCTCGTCCACGAAGGAACAGAAAACTAAACCAAATCAACACGCGTGATGCGTCCGATGTCACATCGTGGGGGCAGCGAAGCGTGGGGGGCAATTAATCAGGTTTTGTTAGAAAAGCAGTATTTATTCGATGGGCTGGTATGGGGACTAGCAAACAGAGACCGCCAAGCTCAAAGTCAATAAACAAATAATACAACTCGACAACAAGATACTCCAGAGTCCAGAAGGCAACACATGTACTAGAAAATGAAGATTAGGCCGCACGTAAGAACGCGGGGCCCTGTCCCGTTGGGGTCAACCCCAGGATAGGTTCACGTGCGGGTTCGGCCACGTATAGCGGCGGACAGGCTGTCTTTGCTTTGGGGTTCCTGGAACGGTATCGCGTGAAGTGACTGGGCTGGTCACTGGTCTCACCGGGCTGATGTAGGATGCATGAAAGTCTTGGACGCATGTGACCTTTCCATGCGTGTCTTAAATACGTAATGTTGGGTTTCTACCTAATTGGATATATTTCTAATGTTAGAGAAGGCCGTGTTCTGTTGACGCGGCACGCGCAAAATCAGTTTCAGCTAGACACGTGTCGAGATTTTTCATAGTTCTGCGAGGAGAAGACTGACGAGGAGGAGGAGCGAGTTGGGAAAGACAAGAGAGCAGAGGATAGAAGAAAAGAAGAAGGAATAACAGAAGGAGCACAGCGGCGTATAGTTTTGAGGGAGGGACAGACATTTGGACGTTCGGTTCGAAATTAATGGCGTGAAGAAATTAAAATGCGCTCCTTACGAAATGAATGCTGATTGGTGGGTTGTCCTCGAGAGTTCAGAATGAGGGGCCCAGGATATATGGGAGGCGTTCATTCGTTGACGCTGTTGTCAGCCACACCTTAGCCTCCTCGCAGTCCTTATCACTTGTTTATTTTTGTTGCCAAAGTCTCGTTTTCTTGCTCTCCCCTGAATGATTCCAAGAAACGAGTAATTATTTCAATTTTAGTATGTTTTTTTTTTTGTAATGTTGATTACAATTAATTTAATACTACAAAACATTTTATAAAAACAAGGAGAAAGAGGGGAAGAAAAGAGAATAGCAAGGTAAGAAGAATTGAAAAAAAAAATAAATTATAGTTTATTCACCTAGAAATGCAATGCTTTGTATATAGCTTCTATTTACAAGCCTTTAACTATTTAAGTCTAACCTTAATATTATAAATAAATAAAGAATGACCAAATAGTATAGTATGTAACTTTTGGAGATTATAAGACATTAACCTTGGGACACTTCTTTAAAGTTATTCATTGGGAGGTTATGGGAGATGAAGAATTCTAAGTATTAAGAGTTATGGACATCTACTCATATAATCATATAATATTCATAATACTCTTTCTTGGATGTTCATAACAAATATTATACATCATTAAAACCTTACTAGGAAAAATCTAAAGGGATAAAAACCTAGTGAAAGAAAAATAGTACAAGTATTTTTAAACACTAGTTAAAGTTGCCTCATTAAAAACCTTTAAAAAAAAATTAGTGGGACAAAACCTTAGAAAGAGAAAAAGAGTACAACATGGTATATATTTCTCATAGTCTCCCCTTGATAACAATATTACTTCACCCCCTGATGGTACCATAACTTTATATCTCTAAATCTGTGCATGCTAATGTCATACACTAACTTCTCAAATGTCAAAAGTTGGCAATATCTTAATAAACAAATTTGCAAGCTTGTTACAAGAGTGAATTTACTGAACATCTATATCACCATTATTTAAAAGGTCACAAGTGATTTTTTTTTTGAGAAATATATTCTGTTTTATCTCATTTGATTTATTCTCCTTTCAATTGAGCTATACACGCTATGTTATATCTTCATATAATATTGTTAGAATCTTTTTTTCCGAACAATAAATCACATATCTTTTGGATATGATCAATCACTGGCCTTAGCCAAATACATTATCTACTTGTCTTGTGCATTGCAATTATTTCTATATGATTTGATAAGGTAGTAGCTAAAGTTTATTTTGTTGAATGCCAAAATATTGATGTACTCCCACAAGTAAACAAATATTCAATTTGTTATCTATCTTTATGTGGATATGATCAAAATCTTGCATCTGCATAACCACTAAGTTGTGATCCAAATTCATTATAATAAAAAAATCGAAATAAATGTTTAACTCTATTTCATTGCCTTTTTGTTGAGGAAGAACTAAATCTTGCTAATAAATTTACAGTGAATGCAATATCAGGTCTTGTTAAATTGGCAAGATACATTAGCGCGCTTATAGCATAAAAATATGGTACTTCAAAATCAAGAAGTTTTTTATGTTTCTCTTGAGGGTGAAAATAATCTTTTTTTTTCATTAAGAGATCTTACAACTATCAAAATAGTTAATGAATGTGTTTTGTCCATGTAAAATCGTTTCAATATTTTTTTTCAATATAAGTTGGTTGATGAAGAAAAATTTCATTTGCTAGGTGCTTGATTTGTAAATTGAGGCAAAATTTTGTTCTTCCTATATTTTTCATTTCAAATTCTTTCTTTAAACAATCAACTACCTTTTGGAGCTCTTTAGAAGTTTCAATTATATTCAAATTATTCACATAGATAGCAATTTTAACAAACTTTAAACTCATTTTTTTTAAAAACACATGGAGAAATTGAATCGTTTTTATAACCCTCATTCAACAAATATTTATTGAGACGATTATATCATATCCTTCCAAATTATTTCAGTCCATAAAGATTTATGCAAACGAGTTGCATATTTTTTCTAAATAATTTTTACATGCTTCTGACAATGTGAATCCTTTAGGAATTTTCATATAAATTTCTGTATCTAAAGAGCCATATAGATAGACTATAATGAATTCATTCGACGAATATCAAGTTTTCTATGCACTGTTAGACTAATTAATTATCTTAAAGTAATTGCGTTCACCATAGGAGAATATATCTCTTCATAATCAATATTAGGTTTTTGCGAAAATCCTTGGGCTACTAAATGTGCTTTACATCTAACAACTTTATTTTTCTCAGTTTGTTTTCACACAAATACCCACATATATCCTACTGGCTCTACACTATTAGGTATTCAGACTACAAATCCAAAAACTTCACGTTGTGAATGTGAATTTAACTATGCTTGAATTGTATCTTTTCATTTTGGCCAATCATTTCTATGTCTACATTCTTCAACCGATTTTGATTCTAAATCCTTGTTTTAATTCATTATTGCCAGAGCAACATTATATGAAAATATGTCGTCAACGACTATATTTTTTTGATTCCATCTTTTTTCCATGGTGACATAATTTATCGAGATCTATTTATTATATTTATATACTTGGACCTCTTTTGGGATCTTTTGATTAGTTATGTCTTCATACCCTTCTAGAGTATCAACCTCCTCTACTATGTCATTTTTATTTTATACTCCTTTCTTCTTTCTAGGAATTTTATCTTTGGAACCAATTGGTCTACCACGTTTCAAGTGTTGCTTAGATTCATTTGTACTTTCTAATTGTCCTATAGGGATGTCAATTCTAATAGGAATAGTTTTAGCTGGAATATGAAACTTGATAATTTTTTAAGGTTAGTAAATTCACCTGACAATTGATTTACAATATTTTGCAGATGAATTATCCTTTTAACTTCAAGTTCACATTGTTTTATACAAGGATCTAGATGAGATAATGATAATACATTTTATGTAATTTTTTTTCCAGCTGCTTATCTTCTCCCCCTGATATTGAAAAAATTATTTCATCAAAATGACAATCGTCAAAACATGCAGTGAATAAATCTTCAGTTAATAGTTTTAGATGCTTGATTACAGAAGGAGATTCAAAACTAACATATACTCCAACCTTCTTTAAAGTCCCATCTTTGTGCGTTATAGTGGAGCAATAAGAACAAACACCGCATATCCAAAAATTCTAAGATAGAAAATATTTGGCTCTAACCAAAAGTCAATTGTAACGGGAAAAGTTTGTGATAACTTGTTGACTTGACACATATAAGTGTTGTTGCATGTAAAATCACATATCCCCATGCAGAAATAGGAAGTTTTATCCTCAAGAGCATTGACCTAACTATCAATTGGAGGTGTTTAATGAATGATTTTGCTGGACCATTCTGAGTGTGGACACGAGCAATAAATCTTTTCATTATTATTCCAGTTGATATGTAATACTCGTCAAAAATTTGCAATGAAAATTCACTTGCATTATTAAGACAAATTATCTTAATTGCATGGTATGAAAATTGTACTCTTAATCAAATTATCTGGGTAAGTAATCTAGTAAATGCAAAATTACGTGTTAATAACAAATACACATGTGACCATTTTATAGATGTAGCTATTAAAATTATAAAATATCTAAATAGTCCATATGGTGGATGGATAGGTCCACATATATCCCCTTATATGCGTTCAAGAAAAGTAGGGGATTCAATTCCGACTCTTGCAATTGAATCCTTTTAATTAATTTTTCTTGAGAACAATCAGCACATGAAAAATCTTAAAATGAAGAATTTTCTAGTTCTTTAATAGATGTCTATGTAAATTTTTAATAATTCCTTACATCATAGTTGACCCGATATAGCCTAACCAATCATGCCAAATGATAAATTTATCTTGATTGATAAACTTCTTGTTGACTATAGTATTTATTTCAATTGTACTAATAGTTGTATAGTACAAACCAGGAGATAATATGGATAATCTCTCCAGCACACATTTCTTTCCAGATTTAAAATATGTAGTATGTAGATATTCAGTATCTTTGTCATTCGTAGTCTCAATATGATGCACATTTTGGCAGATATTTTTAAAACTTAATAATTTTTTTAGACTTAAATAAATATAATGCGTTGTCTATGATAATTTTTATTCCTTTAGGTAATATTATAATTGCTCTTCTAGAGCCATCAATTAACTTAGTATCACCCGTTATAGTATTAACGCTTTCATCTCTTATTGTTAAATAAATAAAATAATTTTTATCTCGAAATATGATGTGTGTTGTAGTACTATCCACAAAACATATATTTTCATTCTTCTGTCTAATGAAAGAAAAGGGAACATCTATATTCTTCAACAAAAGAAAGATAATGTTTTAAAATAAATACTTAATAAAATAGAATTTATTCAGAGCAATAATGCTTTTATTATAAGAAAACAAGAAAGCTAAGTGAAACATAATCCAAATTAATCTAATTATTTTTCAACTAAACTTGTTTAATCCTAATTTTTAAATAAATCAGCCATCTCTAGGTATGCCATAGCACTAAGGCCATTAATATCACTCAACTTATTGATATCATCATTTTTGTATGCAAAATTTGCCTCAACATTATCATTTTGAAAAGTGACGATTATACATTTTTTAATGACAAGTACATGACCAATACCCCTTTACACCACACCGATAGCACTGATTTTTAATAGTTGTTGAAGGATCACTCTTATCTCTTTTTTACCTTTCATTATTTTTCTTCTTTTGATAGGTATTAGGATCATAATTAGTACCACCACCATCATGATAATAATAATTATCACTCCCCTGCCACGGCTGCAATCGCAACCATAGTAATTACTACATATAGTCATATTCGCTTTAGGGAATGGAGCTGTTCGAGTGAGACAAATTTTATAATTTCTCATCAACATTTTATTATTTTGTTCAACCACAAGAAGACATGAAATTAATTTAAAATATTTTTTAAAACTTTTTTCACAATATTGTTGTTGTAGGAGTACATTTGAAGCATGAAAAGTTGAAAATGTCTTCTCTAATAAGTCCTTATCATTTATTTTCTCACAACATAATTTCAATAGAAAACTTATTTCAAAAACTACTGAATTATTTTTACTCACAGTTTTAAAATTTTACAACTTCAAATGCATCCATTCATATTGATCTTTAGGTAAAATTATCATTTTTTTGGTGGTTATGCCTTTCTTTTAAGTTAATCCACAATTCTAGTGGATCCTTTACTCTAAAGTACTCGACTTTTAGCCCTTTATGAAGATGCCGACGAAAGAATATCATTACCTTGACCTTATCTTGATTATTTGCTTGATTTTCAAGTAAAATTGTAGTTCTTAAACCTTTGGCATCTGGGTGAATTTTAGCATCTAGCACACATGACAGATAATACTGTCCTATAATATCAAGAGCCGTAAATTTAAGTTTGGTAAGATTTGTCATGATTCAAACTAAAAAAATAATAACAATTAGAATTGTGATAAAATTAATAAATAAATCATAATAAATAAATATTATAGTAAAAAAATCATTCACACACACATGCTAAAATGATAAATAACCATAAATAGATTATGAAATATAATTTATAATAAAACACGATATAAATGGGCACAATATAAAGAAACACAAGTACAAATAACCAAACTTACTAAACAAATAAAGCATGATAAAGATAAAAAATAAAATAAAGCAAACAAATTGATGGATAAAGCAAACAATTTATATAATATTAACAAATAAAAAAAATTATATTAACAACACAAATTGATCAACACACACAAACAAATACAAAATGTATAATATGTATATATAGTATTAATTTAATAGAGGACTAAAATAATAATAAATAAAGAAATAATAAAGCAATGAATGATGATGATGATGATGATGATAAAAGATGACATCAAATGCATAAATATTAAGAAAGAAAAGTGAGTATGTCAATCTTCATAAAAATATAGAATAACAAATAATAAAAATAAAGCAATGAATGGTTAATGACACTTGATTAAATTGAATCACTAATCACATGAATATTTTTAAATGAACAAAATGGAGAAATGTAAAATTATTTTGTAACTAAAAGAAGGAAAGGATAAAAAAAATAAAACAATAAATATATAAACAATATAACCATAAATGTTAATAGAACAATAATATAAAATATAATTATATATATATATATATATATAATATAAGAATATATCAATCTAGCTAAAATCTCATACTTGATTTTTAGAGTTAATTTGTACTGATAACATGTTATAAAAATAAGAAAAAATAGGGGAAGAAAAGAGAATAGTGAGGCAAGAAGAATTGAGTGAGAAATTAATGCAATATAGTTCATTTACTTGGGTTATTAATGCTTTATACATAGCCTTTATATATAACCTTTAACTCTTTAAGACTGACCTTAATATTAGAAATGAATAAAGAAGGAAATAATGGCATAGTATAAAACTGTTGGAAATTAGAAGCACTAATTTTGAGAAACTCCTTCTAAATCATTCATTGGGAGGTTATGGAAGATGAAGAATTCTAAGCATTAGAAATTATGGATATCCACTCATATAATTAGATAATATTTGTAATAAAACATGTGATATTATAAAAGTTTTATGTCGGGTATGTATTGATTTTTTTTAAATAAAATTTTCAGAAATAAGGGGACATTTGTTATTAGAGCAACACATGGAATTGCTGAAGATTTACATGCAACCAGATCACAATATATGTCTATATACATTGTATTGACCCTTGTGAGTTGTGACCATCTCGGCTCTGGAAGGGGAACCGTGAGAAGCCAGGGAAGATTAAAAAGAACGTAAACCACTTGGAGTTTCTCTCTAATCACTTTCCTGCGTCATCATTCCTTAATCTCCACCAGTGATGGACCCAAAAAAAAAAATCAATGAGGGTATAATATATACTGCAAATAAATAAATATTAATATGTTTATAAAATAAATAATTTTAAATATCTATTAAATTATATTAATGGTATAAGTTATTAATAAAATTAAATATTAAACAAATGCATAAAACAAAACATTACAATAATATAAAACACTCTCTTTTTATAAATATTTTTTATATCTATTAGAATCATGTTTTTAATTTTCATTAAATAAAACTGATATACCTCTTTGCACGGTAGAGAATTTTTTGTCATAAAATTTTTCATAAACAAATTTTTTCAAAATTTTTGCTTTTCTATTTAAAATTATTGCTATTTAAGTTTATACTACACACACATACAATTTTAGATAATGAAATAAGTAAACTTTTAAAAGAGGATAAGCACATGCAGTTTTAACTGCTCTTTTTTTTTTTGTGCTTTCATTTAAGCGACAAATTTTACTGAATATTTTCCTTCTGTTTTTCTTTAATAGCCAGACCGAGGGATAGTCGCATCTTTCTTTCCAGCATAGAGAGAGGGAGGGAGAGAGGGAGGAGATATATAACTTTCTTCCCACTCTTGGGCCGGTGCGCATGAAAATCTCTAGTTATTCTTTGGATGATTATGGAATTTGGGACCCATCCCATGTCATTTGAAGGCCTATAAAATGTAAAACTTAAACCAAAACAAAAACAAATGTTGAATCAATGAAACACGCCAAACCCTTTCAGTGTTTCAGCGAAACGTCAGGCTTGTTTGGTTTAAAAGAAAAATAAATTGCTGGCTTTGTGTTGTGGTTGAGCCTAGAAGGTGGAATAACTCGACCTTGCAAACTAACAATTAAAATATTTGATATTAATGGCTTTGTAAACCATTAGCATGAAAGCACATCTATGAGTAAAAAGTCATTGGTTGGGTCCATTTTATAACGATGGGTTATTAGTGCTCGTCCTTTCAGATGAATAAAAATACGGATCCAGATTCTTTAGTAGTGATGATAATAAGAATGAAAAGGAAAGGACAACAAACAGTTCCTAGAGAGTTGAAGCATCTAGTGACGACATCTGACGGAGCAGTCTACTTTGGCTATAACCCATTATTTAAGCACACCACATCTGATTCTGTTGGTCGACATTATGTTATATTCTCCTCGCATCAATAAATTTCTTCTTCGCTCAATCATCTAACAATTCCATTTCAGCCACCTGAAGCTGAACCCTTAATATTTCTTCCACGTGGATGCTCCGTGGATAAACAAGGCAGCAAAGCATCATGCATATCCAAACAAAACCGCAGCAACAAACCAGGCCGCTCCGCCCCTTGTTTCACAGTCCATCAATAATTAAATACTGCTCTCCCTGCCTCCGCATTGACTACATTATATCGTTTATCGTTTCTCTCTTTCCTTACTTTTTTTTTTTCCTGAATAACATCCATGTTCCACTCATGAACTTTCTAGTCTTAGAGGTCACAATTTCGGCTGTTGGTTTTGTTTATTTACCAATAATATTCGATTCAGTGAAGACAGACGGAAAGGAAAAGGTAAAAGTTGGATTTGTTCCTATCCTTTCATGAATTTTACTCAAACACATGATGTAAGCTGGGAAGTGCCTTTCTTACCAACCGTGTTACGCTAACCACCAAGCCCATGGACTCCACCCGTGTCTTTGTCTCTCATCAATATCCTCCCCTGCTCCCAAGCCCAAAAATGGAGGGAACAGGGGCATGAAAGAATCCATCAGCACAAGTGAATCTGATAAACTAATTATAATAGCGTCTATATAACATGGGCAATCCTTACTGTAAACCTCTGGCCGGACACCCAATATCAGGGAGGCTTGATCGTCTCCTTGACCAGAGTGAAAAGAAAAGATCGCAACTAGAAGAACAAAAGAAAAAGAAGAGGGAATGAGCAGAACAGAGCATGAAGATGTCAATATCTAATTAGGTAACGGTCAAAACTCATGGAATGGAATCCATGCATGTACGGTCTAGTGACCCTCGAGAGGTCTTCCTTCTTCTTAATCTTCAAAACCAACTTTCTTCCAGACAGCATTTCTAACGCTGCACAAGTCTCTGCCTTTGAGAGTTCTCCCAATCCCTTCTTGTACTGAGAAGGAAGCCCCTCTGGTCCTGGCTAGATACTCGTGGGGTGGTATTCTGATCTCTCCGTGCTCATCACCTTCATCCTCATCCACTGCACTCCCCCTCTTGCGATGGCCCTTCAAAATATTGGACCAGTTAGGTATGTTGACAGGCAATGAGCCTGACGTTTCCAACGAACTCCGTCTTCCACCTGTATCAACATCCCGACTGGCCTCTTTTATAGAGTTGGCGTTGCTTGACAAGTTCCATAACTCAGCTTCGTCGAATTTCGAAACGCCCTCTGTGGAGTCTGGGTGGAAATGGGCGTGCGAGGCGGTTGCAAATGTAAAACTTGGTTTCACCAGGAAGCCCTTCCTTGAGGCCATTTGATCAGCAGCTCTGAAATTGATATAGGCTGCCGTCTCGCTCTCTCTCTCTCACTCTGTTTTTTCTCTTCTTCCCTCTTGGGTTGGCTTATGTTTCCATTTTGCAATTCTGTAATGCTTAGCGTGGGAATGGATAAAGCTAGGAGCCCAGCTCCGTAGGGAGCATTTACTTATAATATTGATTATAATATTTTATGTCGATGTTGTCAGTATTGATAATAGTGGGACGATGTAGCAATGACGCCCTCGTGCTATCACCATCACCCGTGAGGAGATAAGAGGTTAGTTCGCTGCATTGATCGCAGGCCTTCGTTTTTTTTTTTTTGGGTTTGGTGTGTCAACTACTCTCAGGGTTCTTTGAAATTAATAAACAACTAAATTATGAAAACAATTACTTTTTTTTTGGCTAATAATTTAAGAAAACATGTTATTCATGTCATTCTCGCTCTCCTTGTCCTAATTTGAGAAAGCGAAACATTTTATTTATTTTAATATCTAAAGAGAGATTCATCTGTTGATAGTTGATGCATAAAGCAATTTAATTGTATGAGTTTGAACCTTCACCTCTATCCATATCCCATTCCCACCCCACGCTTGTTCTACGAGCAAGCCTTCATCGACAAGGAATCATTTAAAATGAAGAATGCATAAATTTCATGAAGTTTGGGTTTTTAAAAAAATATAGAAAATTTTATGTTTTATAAAAAAATAAAAAAAAAAAACTTAACAGAAATTAATGAATATTAACTTTAGAGGATTTGATCCTCTATTTATTAAGCTTCGATAAAAGTTTTCCATAACTGAAGTTAATTTAAAATTTTTTCCACCAACAAAGTAGCTACTCCATAAATTCGCGCCTCAACAATGTTAACGCATGTTTTCATGCTCTCCCTTTTATCTTTCCCTATTTTTTTTGGGTAAAAACTAAGGGCAGGAATAGGCTTTAGGCTACGCTCTCACTTACTTTAACCTCAACTTAATTTATTTATTAAATAAACTCAAATTTTTAATTAAATTTATTTAGTTAAATAAGTGAGGCTTAATTTTTTAAAGTTTAGCCTACGAGTCCAATAAAATAACCTGCCTATATATATATATATTGAGTAACATATCACACACACATCAATTTTACCATTTAATTTTTACTCAATTTTTTTTATTTTTAATTATATTTTCAATTAGAGTGAACTTATATATTAATTTTAATATTATTATTTTATTATTGTATTTTATTGTAGTCGGTTAGTTCTTTTAATTATTATATATTATAATTGATAAATCAAGTTATATATTTATGCTAATAATATTAAAGTATATTTGAGATATTAACATGTGAGTTTATTTAAAAAATTTACTTTTAAGTAAGCTTTTAAAAAAAATTCAAGTCAAGGCAGGTTTTATATAGGCTCAGGTTTGAGTTGTGAGAAGGACATTATATAAACTTTAGACTGGACCTAGGTTTCTAACTTATTATACAGGTTCAGGTTTATTTAGTTAAAGTTTAATCCAACCTAACCTATTTTTATCTTTAGTAAAATCTGTTTCTGTGTTTTTTTTCCCCCTACAATGAAAATTGCGGCTAGCACCGCAACTTGAAGAAGGGCTTGGACCTTGGGCCAAAAAAGAAGGGTTTCCACCTTCAGCCGAATCATTGGTCCTCTAAACAAAAAGCCCACTATGCTAGAACCAGTCCAAGGATATTTTATTCGTCATCTCAAGTCTGCAGAAAGAACCCTCTTTTATATTGCAAAACTTGCTAGTGAGGTTCTTTTCTTCTGCCTAAACCGCACTGCACCTGCAAACCCCTAAGTTCATCCAAAACCGCTGTCGACTTCGCTGCCGCCACTGAAATGCCTCCGAAGTTCGATCCTTCCCAGGTCGTGGACGTTTATGTCCGAGTTACAGGCGGCGAGGTTGGTGCGGCGAGTTCACTGGCTCCGAAGATCGGTCCGCTTGGTCTTTCTCCCAAGAAGATCGGTGAAGACATAGCCAAGGAGACCGCGAAAGACTGGAAGGGTCTCCGAGTCACAGTAAAGCTAACCGTTCAGAACCGTCAAGCCAAGGTGTCGGTGGTGCCGTCCGCCGCTGCTCTGGTTATTAAGGCCCTGAAGGAGCCCGAAAGGGACCGTAAGAAAACAAAGAACATCAAGCACAACGGCAACATCTCACTCGACGACGTCATCGAGATTGCCAACATCATGCGGCCCAGGTCCATGGCCAAGGATTTGAGTGGAACCGTTAAGGAGATTCTTGGAACCTGCGTTTCTGTTGGATGTACTGTGGACGGCAAGGACCCTAAGGATCTGCAGCAGGAGATAACCGATGGGGACGTTGAAATCCCTCTCGATTGATCAAATTCCAGTAATTTCGCGTTTGCTTATGCTTTTTGGGCACTTGGATTCCTTTTCTGAATAGAATTTTTCACTTTTTTCTTAATAGATTCCCGGATTTTTTTTCTGTTTCTCGGTCATCCTCTTTTCAGGGATAAAAGAGGAAAAAGAGAGGCCATGCTGCTGAATGATAGGATGTAACATTTTAGCATCAAAAGCTTAATCTTAATCTCTGGTGTTGGTTCCGGCTCTCACTGGGACCAGCCATGTCTCCACATTCAGAAAGCGACCAACAGGGTTCTGGGTCAAATTCTTTACGAACTAGGTTGTTTTTGGTTACCAGTTGTCCATATCATTTTTCTCATTGCCGTCCTAGAGGCTAGAACGGAATGTGCGGTATTCGCCAAATTTGGCCTTGCATCAGGATTCCCCATTTTTTCTTTCTATTTTTCGTAGTAAAAAACAAAAATGTGATCGGTACTATAGTCATATCGTGTTGATGGTTCAAAATTGTCATAGACCCGCACTGACACCCACAAGAACCGTTAATTTGGATGAGAGACTCTATCTTCTCTGTGATCACAGCACTATTAGTTTAAGGTATGAACGAAACAATTGTATGTGTTGATGTTGACAGAAAGAAATAACGAAAGCAAACATAATAGAATAAATGAATTTATGTTATGTCAGAATGTTTTACTAATGTACTAATCAAACCTGGCATTAACCATGCTTTAAATAAGATATGGAATGAGGAACATAGGTAAAAAAACAATTGCAGGCGAATCCCTGATTTAGTTTTGATCATAAGGAATTGGGGAATTGCAACTGGTTAAATAATAAAGGGGTGTGTGTGTGTGTGTTTTTTTTTTTTTAAAAAAGGTTGCCTAACGTTTTGTACATAATTAATACAAGTTTTGTAAACATTTGTTTATATCATAAAAATAATACATTTTTAAGGGACATGAATTTTTGAAAGTTTTAACTGTTTATTGGAAATGATAAAATGAATATAAATGATAATGTCAATATGAAAAATGAAAACATTGTTAAAACGTGTTTAATGCAACATTTATCTAGTAGCCAATTTCTAACTTATTTTATTTCATCTATAACGCTGTATACTTAATTAGAAAAGGGAATTAAATTAATAGAATGTTAACCCTCCAATAAGTTTAATTAAACCTTTTATGGCATCTAATGTTTATTAATGGCTGATAGGAAAGAAATAGACTTGTCTTCGAAAAGGAAGTGTGACGTCAGTTTACTTACCTTACCAAGATAGCATTTTCATAGTCTGCAAGAAGTGGAAAACGTTTTTGCGGTGATTGTCTTTGCTTTACCCTTTAAATGGGGTATTAAAAAATGATGTATTCTTTTTCTTTTACTATATTTTTGTCTCACAAGTTTTTACTTGATGGAAGTTTTTTCAAGAATGGAAGAAGCGTTATAAATATAAACATTATGTTTGAATCTCCACCTCTCCATGTCATAATTAAATGAACGTTCATTTCCCTATATTACTTCACATTCTTTTCAAAAGGTTGCAACTCATGAAATTCTTAAATTTCATCTCTTGATATAGAATTAATATCTTTTTTATGATAAATTATTTTACAATCAATTGTTAAGACCTTAAAGTTATAAGTGTTTGTGTATATGTATGGCATCTCAGTTATATTATACGTGTGAACAAGAAAACAAGAGAAATTATTTTCATTGTTATTGCCTATATTCTTTCTTCTTCTCTTCATTTCTATTACTTTTAAGTTGTAAGTACTTGTCTTTATAAATAATATTACTTACTTAGGTGACGAGAGCCTCTACACTCACACTAATTTTAGTTAGTAATTCATGGTGAAGATTTTTGTTGCAATCTTTCTAGAACCCATGGCATTTAAAATGTTAAATCTTTGTGGAAGCACTTGGTCTAGTGTCAAAATTTGGAAGGTGCAAGGTGATGAGAATGGATACACTTTCAAGTCCAAGCTTAGAATTAAGTTATCTGACCACATGTTATTGCCGACAATGTCACAATAAAAAAATATATTTAGATTTTTTATGTATTTTGCACTTGAAATTTTTTCCAATGCAATGTAATAATTGTTCAGCGCACTCTCTATGATGGCGTTGCTGATGATACACACAAGAGGTATAAAAGACGAAACATTGCAACAAAAGTTATGCTGATACAGCTTTGCAGGATTCTTCAAAACAAAGGTAATGTGTTCATGTTGTTCAGGTTAAATAAATAGAGGAAGCAGAACATCCGTGCTTGCATGTGGGGGGACTGCTGCAACTATAGTAGCTTTACGAAACATTCTGGCCTATTCAATTTCAGCACCTGTGTTAAAAGAATGTAAACCAGACTGTTTCAAGTGAAGAGATTTAATATTGAAAGGATGAAATATATATATATATATATATATATATTATAAAAGTGTGAAAGATATATCAATAGATCTAATAGAGAGAGAAATACAAAGAGGAGAGGACAAACAGGAAATAAATCAAGAAAGCCATCATTGGCATTTGTGAATAGTAGTTAGTATGGCATTATCACATATAATTAGTATTTGATAAATGTATAAAAAGTAAATGAGCATAACGATGGAATCATATATAGATTCCCGATGCAATAACTCATTTTGCAAAGCACAATTTCAAGTCAAGATTTAACTTCCTGCAACTTTTAATTTTAATAATTAATAATAATAATTCTCTCATTTTCCATTATCCACTTGCCCTTGTTGAGATTGATCCCAATATATGATCTATCTAAACTTGAGGACCGCTTTTCCTTTGATCGATTCAAAGTCATTGATGAAATCACAATCTTTGCTTTTGCATTATATCGCAAGGCAAAATGCTTTCTTAATATAAAATTACCTGCATAGAGTTAGTTACATGAAAAGTTGGTCTGAACCACTTTCAACCCTCTCCTTAATGAATCATGCATGTATACTAGAAAATCATTGCACTCATCAAATCCCCCATATTCAATTTATCCGAAATCCTCTTCCACATTCATAGTCTAATGGTCGCCATTTACAGATAACTTCCACACACATTTCAATGAATCTGAAATACAACAATAACAAAGTAGGAAACATGTTGTCTAGTGTATGGACATGTTATCTGACTTATCCCTTAAGTATTTTTTTTTTTTGGCACAAACTTGAAACATAGCTTTCCCTCAAATTTTAGTATTACAAACTATCATCTTAAAAGATGAATATGTGGCATCCCCCCGTGTCTTTTCCAAGTTTATAATGTATGCAAATTTGTGCTAAATGCAAAGCTGCTATTTGAATAGAGGTGGATCAGACAACACATTTTCTAACAGATCAACTATTCCTATCGAAATATTATTATTATTACTAAATTTATACCTAGACATAACGATTGTCTGAAACAAATTATTAAAAAAAAAATTAAAAACTAAGTAGTATGTATTGACCTCTGTTGTGTTCAAAATTGCTCAGACTTTTCTTCTTTGCTGCTTTCTTCTTATTTTTAACTACTCTGACGCTGCTTGGAAAAAGTTTACTAGTGTTGTTTATAGGAGGGAATAGAAACATATATTTCCAAACAATTATCTGACAGGAAAAACATAATATAAATTGCATTGAAATTTAAATAGCAAATAGTTAGAATTGTCGACATGAAAAAATTCAAATTGGGTCCAACTATGGTAGACAGCTGAAGGAAACATCTCCAATAATTAAACATAAGACTTAAAGATGGAAAAAATGAAAGATGATAGATTGACAGTTCATGAACTTCATGCAATACAGCTCCTCTGGTATGAAGATGGCTCTGCAAGATCAAGTGATCAACCATTAGATGCCTTCGCTTCAACGTCTTCTTAAAGTCGACTAGACCAGGCTCCACATCAAACAACACTTCAATTTCATTGAAGCAGTTCATGATAACCTTATCGTCTAAGATCATATATAAAGAATATAGTGAGATAAGTAATAATATAAGGAAACATATTCTCATTCAAACCATATAAAGGAACTAGAGGAAAGAATGAAATAAAATGAAAATATAAAAGATGTAATTTAGCTCATGAGATTAGAAATTGTGATTCATGAAATTTTTAGATGGTATGATAATTCTCACATTTATAAAATCTATTAGTGATGCTTATGATGAGCAAGAAGGGTGATTTAGTTTATTTTTATCTTCAATTTTTTACTTCATGCCACTCCATTCTTTTTTAATAATCAAACAGTACTTTATTTTTGCTGGATGTTGGAAAGAGGTTGCCAATCCAGAGCAAAAAACCAAGCAAGTTAAAATGAACTTCTAGTCCCATTGGAACTATTGATATTAAAATATTAATATCGATAAGTAGAAAAAATATGCTTTAAAGTTTTTAAAAATGAGAAGATTGATAAAAATTAAATTAATTTGAGAGTTAATTCATGTCTTAAAATTTAAAGGAATAATATGATAATTTAAGAAAATAGTATAAGATATTATATTGACAAAAACATCTCAAAAATAATGAGGAATTAATGAAGCTAAGAGATAGAAAAGGTAAAAATAAGCAATAAAAATGCCTTTAATTAGCCAAAAAGAAGTGGCGTTTTATTTAGTGTATGTTTAATTTTCAGTTTACTAAAAGTTTTTTTACTAAAAATTTATTTGATAAAAATCAGTTAAGTGAAAGTTAATTGCTATAACGAAACTAGTATTTGGATATATATTTTTTAAAAGTTAGTTTGGTAAACTAAAATTTTTTTAGATTAATGATTATTTTTACTTTTAAAATGTACTTTTAAATACGTAATGATCAAAAAAGATATTGATTCATGATAATTGATAGTTTTTGTTATATAAATATAATATATTATAAATGTTTACAAAATGGAAAAAAATAAAATTACATAAAATTTAATATTTTAAATAATAAGAATAAAAATATATAGTTTAATACTAGAAAAAAATTAAGAATAATAAAGGTATTATGGTCATCTATAAAAGTAAGTACAACTCAACTCTCATTTATAATATCAAATTCAATAAAAAATAAAGTTGGCAAATTTACATTTTAACCGTATCTCGATATACATTTATACATAATAAGAACATGTTTGGTTATTTATATATGTAATTTGTCGAAAAATTACTTGTAATTTTTTTATATAAAAATCAAGGATAGCATAACCATATTAAAAATTAATAGATAACATTTGAAAAGCACATCTCAAAAGTTAAAAAAAATTTGGTTGGACAAATTCATATTCAATAATTTTTTAAAACATATTCATAAAAATACTTTTATCATATTTTTTGTATTTAAATAATTTTAACTTTCAAAAAGTACGGAAAGCACTTTTTAAATGTTAAAAATTAGGTTCCAAACGGATCCTTAGCCGACGAGTGCCGCAATGCCTTCTCTCGTCAAACCACTGTCGGTCACTTCTCCGACCCCAATTCTTACATCCTCCAGTCCATTGCCATTTTTCACCTTCACCCTTTTTTTTTTTTTTGCCATCTAAAGTACAAACAGCAAACCCGCCACCACTCCGCTTTTTTACACCAGTGGTGATGGCCACTTTTGTTTGTTTTGAATTACAAAATTTGGGCTTTCTTTTGCGCCTATTCCAAGTAAATCAAACTTGATTATTTAAATCCTTTTATATGTTTTTAATAAAAACTTCCTCAAACCAACATGTAGTTATCCGAACAATTAGGGACTTGAATAATTAACCTTAAGTTTTATGTTTGAATCTCAAAATATGCAGCCGCACAGGCTAGGGTACCTGTGATGAGGGCTTTAGTCTTAAAATAACCCATGTCATTGGTGGTGTGTATTTTTATACTTTTTTAATTTAATTTTATATTGAATATTGAATATTAATGTTAATAATTAGCATTGGTCCTATTTATTATGTGAAATCTGAAAAAAATGACTATATCTAAAACAGTAATTACTCATTATCAGTGTGAGTTGTTATGATTTTTATATTTTGAATTTATCAGGATAAAAATAATATTCATTTTTTTTTGAATTTATCAGGATAAAAATATATTTTCCATCTGTTTAAAGCAACCTCCAGAGTCCAGAGCAGTCTATGGGTCCGTTTGAATTTCAATTGAGTATAATAATTATAAAAATAATTGATTAAGTGATAGATTTTAATCATAATTGATTATGTTATAACGCAATTTGTTTGGATATTATTTTTTTAGAATTGATTTTTAACTTAATATATGTTAGCAACTTTTTTAAAGATTTAAAATTTAAATTTTACTAAGAAAAAAAAAAGAGAAGAGAAGGGAGTTTGATTTTTTTTATAAAATTTTGTATTTTTTTATAATTTTTTGAATTTTTTTATATAATTTCTTCAATATTTTTTATCAGCGTTTTTGGAAAAGCTCAAAACATTAGCTTTTGAAAAAAATTAATTTTAAAGGTTAAAATTAATTTTTTATTTTTTAGGTATTTGGCTAAGAAATCAAATAATCAATTTTTTTGAGAATAAAATCGATTAAAGACGTATAAACGGGCACTATTTCTTGAGTTGAAACGGAAAATAGATCAGTAAGGTGGTGGCCCAGTTCTTGATAGACAGTAGTCGGCGAGTTTCCTTCCTCGATCTATCTGTCGTCTACTTCGTCTGAATCCAGTGACTAGCCAAACCACCACAGGTAATTCGGATCTCTCGATTCTGTATTTCTCTGACTTCTTTGGACCTCCTACCTTCCCCATTATTTTTAAGATCTGAGATTTCTACGGGTTTGTAACTGTCATTGGATTTTATGTTGTTTCTTCCAGATTTGCGTAAATTTCGATCTTCTATGCTTTTATCTGATAAATAAGTTTGTGATTTAGTTGTTTATTGACCTCCTTTTGCTCTCTGTGTGGCATGTCGGAGATTTGTTGAATTGTACCGAAAGCGATTTGGGATCCCTCCTTTCCATCATTTTTTCGTCCCTACTGTTGTTATCTTAGAATAAAACTCATCTAGCATATTTTTACGACTCGTAGAGAGGCTTATCCTTTATTAGATTAGGAGTCAGAATTGGATATTTTTTGTTGAATCAGCGTGATTTGACTCACTTCTCTCGATTTTGGTTTCTGGGCTATTATTGAGAATTACGCAGGTTTTGCATACGGCTTGTGGTCAAAAATTGAGATAAAGAAAACATCAAGTCCAGAAACTTGTAGAATCTTAAATAACATGCTATGACCGGGAACCTTCATGTTACAGTACTAGAAGTTATACTCAGTTTTTCTCTTTGATTTTTAGAATTTTAGTGCCATCATCTAAATGCACATTCTTCCTATGTATTATCAGATTTGTCTGATTGTTATGAATGGTATTGCTGCTTATTGGCGTATAAATAATCTGGTTGAATGAAAGCTGAACCGGCCACATATTGATCTGATCCTTTATCTTTTGTTTTTTATTTTTTTGTTCCTGTTGCATCAAGGCTCTGCCTCTTTTAGCTGTTAAACTTCTATTTTGCCTTTAGCACTTAACTGGGAGTTGTCTACTTATCTTTTCAGTGTTGGGGTTAACTCCATTTTTTTCTCTACCGGAAAATAATCTTTGTCAGTTATTGCTATTGGATAGTCCTACTTTCAGGCTCTCAATATATCCCTTCATTTGACTCCAACCATCCTTTCTCTCGGTCTCTTTTCTATGGATCATGGAGAATCTTTTGAAGCCACGCTTTTGCTGGTGGAAGTTATTTGTTTCCCAGTATTTTCATAAAGTGTCTTGTGTTCCTAGAGCCTACTCTTGCTTTTGGAGGGAGAAGAGTGCAAAATCGGTGGTAGTAGTTGCGTTTAATGCCTTGCTGTTGAAAATTATAGTTGTATGGTTTTAGATTCCTGGCTTGTTTTATTTCCAGGTGTCAATCAATGGAAGAGTTGGCAAAAGATTACAATTATGCGTCTATTGCATGGCCTTGCTTTATGGTTTCTTTCTATTAGTTTCATTAATCCATATTTTAATGGTTAAAGAATCTTTCAATTGCAGAATGGCATCCAATAGGGGTCAGGGTGGAATTCAGCAGCTGTTGGCTGCAGAACAAGAAGCTCAACGGATCGTAAATGCTGCCAGAAACGGTTCTCTCTCTCTCTCTCTCTCCCCCTCTCTGAATTTATTGTTGTTATTACCTTGACAATGTAAATGTTTCTTGATCCATGCATCTATTTTGATCAAATTTTATATGTCTGGCCATGTGACGAACTGATGATGCATATGAATGTGTTTTTTATACTTTATTCTATATTCGATGTTTTTTCCATTGAGATAAAATAAGTTCCCGGATCAAAATTATTGCTGCTATATATTAGTCTATCCCTTTCCCCCACTTTTTTTTTTTTACCCCGTATTACTCCTTTAATTTGTCTGAACTTAATTTGCTTGTTCAATAGCTAATTTGATGTTTTTGATTTTTACAATTAGAAAAAATGGCAAGGCTGAAACAAGCCAAAGAAGAGGCTGAAAAAGAAATTGCTGAATATCGAGCTCAGGTGGAGTATGAATTCCAAAAGAAATTGGCAGAGGTATGTTTATGATTATTGTGGCCTCATTAGACTATTTGGTGGTCATCTTATGAATTATGAAATTATGAACCAACTTTCGTGCAACCTCTCCGATGGATACAGAGTAGTGGAGATTCCGGTGCTAATGTGAAGCGGCTTGAGGTGGAGACTGAAGCTAAGATCCAGCACCTTAAAACAGAAGCATCAAGAATATCAGAAGATGTTGTCGCCATGCTCCTCAAGCATGTGACAAGTGTGAAAAATTAGAGCCTTTGATGATATATTGGAGCAGAGAACTACTGAATAATGTTACTTCTGGTCGTGAGTTTATGTTTTTCTTGCACTGATTGGTACGAATAAGGTTCTTGTTTTGGTTATTTGGTGCCCTGCTGCTGCATTTCGGATATTTATCTAGACAGTTCAGAAAACAGAGGTATGCCTATTTGTATCAGTGTTAGAAGATCATTTTGCTATGGTCAAATACGTACGGGAAGCAGGTTTATTCTTTTGTAAACATACCGACACTAATTTTATTCTGCTCTTTCAAGTGTTGCGTCTGTCTTTTTGCATATCTAAACCGGAATTCTCCCGCGTCGATGCAGTCTAATATTTTGTTACAGTTAATATGGTGGTAAAACTTTCCTGCACAACAAATTCTGCTTGGTATCATGAGGAGTTAATATCAGAATACTTAAAAGTCCTTCCTCTATCTCTGATTAATCTGGATAGGCCGTACTTGTGATTATACTCTGCAAAGACGAGATAAAAATGTCTGAGTATGGAGTTGCTGAAGTTACGGCCACCCGGAAGATAAGATTAGCTATGGAAAGTAAAGCTCCCTAAGAAATTGATCTTTGTTTGAAAAGATATTCAAGAGGCCAGTCCTACTCCCCAGGAACCATCATCAAGTCAATTATGATTGTGCTCTGCAGTTCAGTATCGGATGCTACGGACCACATTTTCCTGTCAGGACTTGTTGACGCTGTTTTGTTTGAATCATCGTTCATCTCTCAATACATTTGAACGTGCTACGTCAAGAATAATGGTGAATTGGTAATGACATTGGCTCGCCAATTCAAAGATCACTTAGAAGGTAGGGAAAAAATAACGAGGATTTTTATTTCACTAATATCGGCTATAATATGAGAGACTTGCCCTCTTTTTTTATTTGGGAAAACACACAATAGGTCCATGTACTTTAATTGTGTTTTGCTTTTAGTTCATATAATTTTATTTCATTATCTTCAGTTTCTTTAATTTTATCAATTTGTAATATTAGTTCCTATAATTTTAAAAATACATAGAAAGACTATGAGATAACATTGACAGAGGTAATTTCAGTTAAACTCTGATAATTTTTTTATTGACATGGTAAAAATATGCTGATGACATGAAAATAAAATGATTAGGTATGATAAAAAATAAAAGGTAAATGAGAAAAAATATTTCTATTATATTTACTTTAAACATAATGTGAATAGATTAACAAAGTTAAATACATGTTAGCAAGATTATTTTTGTTGGTGCCAGTTTATGATCTTTATGTGCATTCTTGAAATTATAGGGACTAATATTGAAGAATGATCAAACTAAAGGACAGAGAACAACAAAATAAAGTTAGAGAGAAAAAAAAAAAAAAACAAAGCGCAATCAAAATACAATGATTTATTGTTATATTTCCCCTTATCTCTCTCCTAATTTGGCATTCCTTAATTCATAGAGTCCGGTTTACTCTGAATGGGTGATGGACCGTCCAGACCTGTTTGATTGGGAATTGGGTTCAAGTTTGTTAGAAAATATGGAGAGAGAAAAATGAGTGTGATTGGGTAATTGCTGGCAATTTACTGCATTTGCCAGGGACTCCTCTGACCTTTGACTTGATATTTTTAGATTTTGTTACGAAAACTGTGTGATTTTTTTAAATTGATAGCATATGCAAGATTCTCTTTTCCATTTTATTGTAAATAAAATACAAAGTATATCACAATGAATATTTTAGAAGATTAAAGCTTCAAATAAGTTAGGCCATGTGACAAGGACACGTCCATCACAGGTGGGTCTTATGATTAAAAATCTGGCCATGTGGATTACTCGGTGAATGTTGAATCGGAGAAGCAACTTTCAACATCCAAATTCTCAAACACCAATCAAATGCATGTAATTGACAAGTATTGGTACGGTTCTTCCTGCCTTTTACTCATCCTCATTCCAATTCAGGACCTCTACTTCCCTCTTTCTCTTTCATCAAATCTTTGTCTCTTTATAAGGGGGCCCCATCAGTTCATAGTCCTTCCATTTCAATCCGCTGTTTTACTGAACCCAGATCTCTTTTACTAAAATTTTGTCGAAATAAAAAAAAAATCACACATTTATCTCGCATTATATGAAATTTGTAGGATGAATTGCAATTTTTGCCATTTATAAATAATGTGTTTCCTTTTACTGATTACTTAGACCGCATAATTATGTCACGTAATTGAATTGTGAAGTACACTCATTTGTTACCTCCATCATGTGATATGATGTACATCGTTTCTGCAATTTTGAGGATCAATAAGTATATCAAAAAGGAAAAAAATCCCACAAAACTTTGATGTCTGTATCATGCAAAGCACAGTGCCAACAACGGCCAGAAAGAGGTGGGTGCAAGCAGGAACAGACCATCACATTTATTCTTGAATACCAAATGCGCACACACGCCCATGTTTTTTTTTTAAAAAAATGAAAGCTATGTAATGAATGTGGTTGCTGATCAAGATCAAGGTAATAAAATTGTCCTGCACCTTAGTGGGCGGACACAAATCTTGCATTGCACGGTACAGTGCTCCAAACAGAAAAACCGTCTCCTTCGTTTTAATTTTTATAGTTAAAATGTCTGATGTTGCATGTCTCGCCTCCTGCCCAGCACCTGATTTGGTCTGCTGTGTCACCCTCAAATATTATCAGTATTTGACCTCAAACCCTATTACATCTGGTACATACACGCGCGCCAAACCTCTGACTCATCATCCACGTGACAACCCCATCACTGTTTTAGAACTTCTAGGTCAGTCCCACAACTTGCATCGCCCACCCACATTTCATCTTACCCCCCATGATCTGAAAGAATAGATTTTACGAGCTGATCAGGTTAGATTTGGGTGAACATCCAGAAGTGAAGTCGTATTTATGATAGAAAGTTGCAAATAATTATTGAGTTAGGATGAATGAAATGTTTGAGTTGAATTTTATAAGAGATATAGAGGGGGATCCTCATTGAAGGCACCACTTGGGATAAAATAAATTGTGATATGCTTTTGAAAGTTGGCTGTCCTGTTCTGTTCTTAGTGGACACTCCCACTCTCCCCACGCCACTTTCTTCGCTTTCTTACTGCTTCATGGGCCCACCTTCCCGCGTCGGAACAAAATCTCTTCTCATTTCAGTGCACGAACATGCTTCTGTTCCTATTCATTCTGCCAAAACCACGCATCTTTTAAAAGATTTCGCTGCGGCAAGTTTTAGGTTTTTTTTTTAATAAAAAAATCTAATAACAAAAATTTCACCCCCTGAACGGTTGAAATCTTCATGCAGCCATCATATTTTATAGTTTCTGAGCAGGCCAATCCAGCTCCAGATCAATGGTTGGTTCCCCTATATTAATATTTGAAATCAATGTGGTGAAAAGCTCAAGGTGGGAACTTAATGATAAACCCAATTGGCATACTAGTGTAATAGTGGCAATTCGGTAAAGAAAGTTGACAGTGACAGTAACTCCTTATGTACTTTCAGGTTGTAACGTTACCGGCAAGATTGTCAAAATGGCGATCCGGACCACGTTCTATCATCCTCCCTATCATCACTCGCACAGCTCTGACTTCAGCAAACAACTATGTCACGACCCAGCGAGCTGTATCGCTCCCTTCCAAACCTATCCTCAACCCTCGGTCGGATCATGCAAGTCCTCTGTGCGCACAGCTTTCGAGGGATTTCTTCATCTGTCTTTCTTCAGCTTCTTCTCTTCCTGTGCTCGTCTTGCGCGCATGGGTTTGGGACGATGGGGCCAATATCGGCCTCGTTGGGTAAATATGAATTCTTCTGCGCCATCGATGCAAGTGGGAAGCAGGATGTTATTTGTTGGGGGAAGAACAATACTTCTGCAGCTCCGCCGTCTTCTCCGGCTTCAGCCTCTGTCACTGACAACCCTCCGATGGCAGCTTTATCCGGTGGCGAAGGGTTTATGTGTGGCATTCTAGCAAGCACTTCGCAAGCATACTGCTGGAGCGCCACAAAACCAGCAATAGATCTTGTGCCTCCTGCGTACCAATCCTATACTTATTCTCAAATAGCAGCGGGCAAGAATCATGTTTGTGCCATTAGGGGATCTTATTATTCTAATGAGGATGCCGGAAATGTTGATTGCTGGGAAATCGTGAGAACTGCGGACAACAGCTTAAAATGGAAACAGAGCGATTTGTATTACGATCAGTCAACTAGCAATCTCGCATTAGGCAAAGTTGTTGCGGGTGAGGGATTCTCTTGCGGAGCGGTCAGAGACGGAGGGCTTGTGTGCTGGGGACCTACATCCGCGAGCTTGGGTGTATCGAATGTGTCCGAGAACTTTGCGGTCTTAGTTTCGGGAAGGAGTTCAATTTGTGGGCTTTTGAACGTTTCCGGAGATTTGAAATGTTGGGGTGATGCAGATTCATTTGCTGATCCACCTGATGGGGTTGGATTAACCTCTCTGTCAGCCGGGGCTCGCCATTATTGTGGCATTCGAGCAGATAATCATTTAGTGGAGTGCTGGGGGAGTTTCAATTCGTCTGTGGTTCCAAAAGGTTCTGGATTCATGGCAATTGCTTCTTCAGATTATACAACTTGTGGCGTTAGAGAAGAAGATCTTCTGATTGACTGCTGGTTGGTGAACGCGTCCACGGCTGAGTTTGATCCTCCATTGGAATTATCAAGTCCGGGTCTCTGCAGTGCCAGTTCATGCAGCCAAGGTGAGTTTGCTTTCAATGTTAGTGTTCTGAATGAGCCAGGTTTAACAAGCCTCTGCGTTCGAAGAGATTTGAGGATCTGTTCCCCCTGTGGCACAAATTGTTCAGAAGGCTTTTTCTTGTCCAGTCCATGCACTGAGAATTCTGATAGAGTATGCGCTGCTTGTTCTCTTTGCCAAAATAGCTCATGCTGGGATGTTTGTCGACATGAGTCATCTCCAGATATTGTTCACAACAATAGTTGGCACCATTTGCGTCGATTACTGATCCTAATTGGGTCAGCCACTTTGGGATTCTTGTTAATCATGACTTGTGGGTGTATTCTTCCATGTTTGATCACCAAGAAAGAATCCAAATCTGGCACGGCCAAACCAGAGCAGCAAGTTGATCCTAATGTTGATCTTCACTCTTTTCCTTCAACAACTTCCTGTCCCGGGATGCCTCAGATTTTCCGACTCTCGGAGCTAAAGGACGCCACCAATGGGTTCAAGGAATTCAACGAGCTTGGTAGAGGAAGTTATGGTTTTGTATACAAAGCTGTGTTAGCAGATGGGAGGGTAGTTGCGGTAAAGAGGGCGAATGCCGCCACAATAATCCACACCAACAATCGCGACTTCGAAATGGAACTGGAAATCCTCTGCAAAATCCGTCACTGTAATATCGTGAACCTGATTGGTTACTGTGCAGAGATGGGAGAGAGGCTTCTTGTTTACGAGTATATGCCACACGGCACTCTTTATGATCACCTTCATGGTGGGCTTTCTCCTCTGAATTGGAGCCTCAGGCTGAAGATATCAATGCAAACTGCAAAAGGACTTGAGTATCTTCAAAAGGAACTAGCGCCACCGATTGTGCACAGGGATCTGAAGAGTTCGAACATTCTCTTGGATTCTGAGTGGGGAGCGAGAATTTCAGACTTTGGGCTCTCATATCCAGTGACAGAGATCAAAATGGGGACGTGCAGAGCGATGTTTACAACTTTGGGATGGTGTTGCTTGAGATTCTGAGTGGAAGAAAAGCTTATGACGGAGATTTTACGCCTCCCAATATAGTTGAGTGGGCAGTGCCTCTGATCAAACAGGGGAAGGCTGCTGCCATAATTGATCGCTCCGTCCCTCTTCCAAGGATCGTAGAGCCATTGCTGAAGCTTGCTGATATTGCAGAGCTTGCTGTGAGGTACAATCCGAGCGAGCGTCCGGGTATGTCAGATATAGCATCTTGGTTGGAGCAGATTGTGAAGGACGGTCTGATCTTATGATGATGGTCATTGTACTTTGAGAAGCTTCAATTTCATCCCCTCTTTGGATTCGGCGATTGAGTAACGATCTTCTGCAACCTGTAAATTATATTGAGTCTCTGTTTATATAATTATATTGCTTATGCTTCATGTATTTTTGGTCTTGTATCTCCAAATGAATCCTCGCCAAGTGAGGGACATAACACTGTTGCAGCATGAGATACATCTACATGATTGAATTATTCTTGCTTGCAGCTGTGAGTGTAGATGTTGATCTGAAGTTTTTCGGCCCTCGAGATCACGCTGGATCGTGTCTTATTAAAGTCATTTTCATGTATTTACACCCAAATCAGGCCCAACTTGCAAAAAAGTTGCCGGTTAGATTGAAGAAAATAAATTCAATTATATATGAAATAATTTTAGTTCATCCCGCATAACTTGAACTTATAGTATGCTAACCCACGGGTTGATGAGTTAGCCTGCTTATATTTAAAAAAAATAAAAAAGTAAATAAATGAGACTGAATTTAAAATAAAATATTCCAACAAGTATATATATATATATATATAATGGTGATCTAAGTACTTGATTTCTTTACATTTATTTAATTCAAGTTTAAATTATGGCAAAAAATAATAAAAACACACTACTCATAAGTTTAAGTAGTGATATAATATAATTTGAATATAATTAAAACAAGATTGAATAAAATTTTATTTATATAATAGCTTATTTAAATTATCTTGTTTGCAAAATAGTACTACCCAAGCTAGTAAATAAAAAAAAATTAGTTTCTCTTTTTATTTAAAAAATTAAATATATCTATAAAGTGCTAACCATATATTATATTATCATCTTAATTTAAATATAAAAGGAGAAACAAAATAGATACAGAGATATTAAAATGTTTAGGTGGTATGAATTAAATGTATTATGAGTAATAATCTAATAGTTATTGTTTAAATCATGATTATTTTCTTTTAAAAAATTTGTATTTTAAATTGGGGTATTAATTTTATAGCAAAAATATCAAAATAAAATGAAGAGAAAAGGAAATAGATAGAGTATTTTTATTATTTCATATATGCCTAATACTAATAAGTCATGTAAAAAATGAGAGAACAAAAAGATCACAAAATTAAATTAGTTTATATTCAAGTGATGATATGGGCATGTTTTAATTAAAAAAACTTTTATTGTTATTTAAATAATTAATTTTTAGAGAGAATATACGATTTTTTTTAAGTGAAAAAATAATAAAAATGAGTAAATTCATAATTTTTAAAATTTTAAAAAATTATTTTTATATTTGCAGGTTGGCCCTCTAACCTACCAATTCATTGCGGATTGTGTGGGCTAGCAAAATTCAACCTACACAAAATGCTCCTTATGCCAAACCTAAAACCTGCAACCTGCTGTGGGTTATATGTTGATTCATATTATCAACTTTACATGTATTACCGTGACAGCAAAGAAAATAGAAGTACCAAGTAGAAAGATTAAAAATGACGGGGTAAAGTGCTTTTGAGGACGACAAACTTTTCAACCTACAATGGATCTTTCCGAAACTGTGACCTAGGCTCGTGATTCTATCGTGTAAGATTTGTTGGAGCCTATTGGGGTCCAAGTAGGAAAAACTCTCGCCTCCGTGGTTCAAGACAGCACAGTGCACCGAACCGAGATCACTTTACTACCATGTTATTGGATGGCCGCGTAAATTCATTTATATCCATTCAGTATTTTTGAGACACGGCCATAAAAGGATGGTGATAGTGTTTTTCTAAGAGATAATCATATTTAAGACATGATTATATAATAATAAATGGAAACAGGGAGTTCAAATTAGCGATGACAAGTTAAATCAAAAAAAGGTGCGAGAGCCTAAAAATTCAAGGGGTTCACATTGAAAGGCAGAGAGAGAAATAGAATAAAGCAGAGGCAGATGACAGATGTGGCTAGTGATGGAGTCCACAAAGCCACATGCATGGCCTGCCTAAAGTATTGTCAACCTTTTCAACTGATTTTCTCGTTGGGCCACCACCTCCAACATTTTTTCCCCCAAAAGAAAAAAAAAAAAAACCTTGTTCTTCCCCGTTGCCTCCCAAGTCAAACCCGTACGGACTCCTCCCTTCTTCCTTAAATCTCTCCATCTCAATTCAGTTCCTCGGATTACCTAATCCCCTCCGGATGATTTTTTTCTAATCAAAATAATATAATTTTTAACGAATGAAAACATTTTAACAGTATCTATTATTTAAATATTATTATCCAATAATTCGTATTTCTAAATAAAGTCATTCCAGGATATATAAATTTCGACGACCTAAATCACTCGGCCAATGCCCAAACGGTGTCTGTGGTCTCAGCGACACCGGCTGTTTAAATGGAATATTGAAGCGATAAATGAGTCCGTAATAAGTTGACTAACTAGTGGAGCAAATTAAAAATTCTAGGCTTTGGAATAATTTGACCGTGATGAGCCAATTATGATCACTCTGATACAGAACGCATGTGCCCAGCACCTGCCACTCACTGAACCAGAAACAAACAAGATCAGCAGAATATAGAATCTTGAATGGGAACAAGGTAACGTTGCCCTTCCAACCGCACAGACGGTGCCGTATCTTTTGATTCTCTTGATCGCCATTTTGAATTCCTTCCAATCCTGTTAAACATGGATTTAAGTTCGCAGCTGTTTGGTCCAGTCCACTTTTAGTTCAAAAAAACATACATCTGGTGAACTCAATTCCAAAATAGTCTTGAAGTGGAAACTACTCTTCAATTTTGTTATCAACTTGACCCCGCTTCTTTCAGGAACTGGTTTGGTCCTGCTGGCACTTCCTGTCTTACCCTAAGGGGATTGAACCCCACTCTGCTTCTCCATGTGCCTTTGCTCTTTATGCACAACAATTTCATACCAGGCTATCCCCCCTGGCATGGTTCATTCCACAGTTCCTATGCTTTTCAAGCTTGGCATTGTCTTATTTGAGTTTTTAAGGTTCTATACGTCTTCAGGTTAGATTCTGTTGCCTCGTTTAGACCTAATTTTAACTGTGAACTTGAACATAGGAGAAGTGCCTGCCTCGAGTTCATATTTTTCAAAGCAGTTAAGGACTGAGAATAAGCACGGAGGGATGTGCAGCGTGCAACAACAGAGTCAGGAGTGGCTGTTTGGCGTGAAGAATTCAGCAGCATCGAGCGCTTCGGGAAATTTCACGGGGAATTGACAGGTAAGTAAAAGTTACAGACTCTAGCACACTTGTCACCTCGGAAATTAATTCAAGAAAGATCAAGAGTCAATTTATGAGGTTGATGTGTCAGCTCAGGTTCACATGGTAGACCGTGTCTCTACATATTAAGAATCTATAGTTCTGCTAAAGTAAATATATGTAGACCATTGTGGCAATTGTGGTCCACGGTAAACAGAGGGGATGAGAGAGAGAGAGAGAGAGAGAGAGAGATCTTTGAGAAAATATATTTAGAAATTAATGAAGTGAAGATCTAGAGTCAACTGTCATGTGGCAGTAAGTGCTAGTTACTTTGTAGACCATGTAGTTCTTATTAACAAGAGTTAAATTTCAGCAAGATTAACCAACTAATTGAGAAGATCTTTGATCTCATTCATTATTTGAGCTGCTTTTTTCCTTTGGTAGTTTCGGCTGATTTGAAATGTTTGCAGAAGTTTGTTGAAAGAAGGGGAACAAAAGAATGGAAAACGAAGGAGAGGAAGAAGTACCCTCAAGGTTGCTTAATGCTGCACTGTATTCTTTCATCATGTGTACCAAATGAAAAGAAAAAAAGAAACAACACAAAGTATAAAAGGAAAAGGACAAGAAAGGGCAAGATCCTTGTTCTTTAGACAAGTCCAAATGTGGGGAAGGTAAGAATCTAAGGTGATCCAAGCACATGCAGACAAACCTGTTTGAGAAAATAAAGAAGGACTCGCCCTTTATGTACGTGAAAAGCAGATCAACACCGAAGCATCAACCCTAGAGTCCCCTCAAGCCTCTCTTTCCTCTTTTGCCTTCCCCCCTTCACCTCCCTCTTATCCTCCAAAAGCCCTTATGCGCGACTCTTTGAAGAACAAGCTGGATTTTCTCCTCGCTTCCCCATCACCAGACGAAGAACAAGTTTAACCTATCTGATTCAACCCTGTGGTGACATCTCGAACGTGGAGCATTCTGATGAGGCTAAGTAGGGCAAAAGATTGCATTGGGTAAGTGTGCAGACTTGGTGTGCCTGGCTCCCCGTATGCCATTTGCAGAGCCCATCAGCAAAAGTGATGGCCTTAACGAATGGCGTGCGAGGAGCCATGCATGCTGTGTAATATACTGTTCATCTATAGTAAAAGCTGATCTCCTCTGTGCTCTTTCTAGTGTTTCAATCTATTTTGCTTTTGCCCCTTTGTTTTCTTTCCCCTCACCATTATTTTTGTGAGAGAAGGCTCCCCATGGCGTCCGCTAATTTAGGCTAACCATCAGCTGGTTGTCTAACGAAGCTTGTTAGTCCGAAATTGCCATTGACTTGGGTGACAGGTAGGTTATATTAGGTGTGCAGATGAATATATATATTAAAGTGAATGCGTCCCATGATAATCAATTTAGAGGTCAATTGACATCCGCTGTCCTCCATTCAGTAAATATCATAATCACCTTAAAGTTGACGGAGTCACCAATCTCTGTCACACTTGTATGGACGGACACCTTTGTTGTCATCGAGCTTGTTCATTTTTTTGACACATCACTTCGGTTTGTTTTCTTTTATATTAAGAGACAATTCAATCCAAAGGAGGCACCATTTTGGACTCCTCGCCAAAGCAATCGATTTGTGTGGCCAATAGATTTCGTTTTGGTCCTTTGTAGCTTTCCATGATTCATCAGTAGGCACCGTCCAGATTCTGAATAAGCTCTCAACATACTTCCCCTTATCCCCTCTTCTTCTTGTCCTTGTTATATATGACTGATGAGCTAACGGTTTTAATTTTGATGTCGTACGTGCTTGATAATTTCTGCACGTCATGTCTAGATATGGATCTGCGTACTCTCAAAATAACTAGAGCTAATATTTAGGTTGATTGAACACTGGAGGCCCTGAAGAAGTGCTGCAACAAAGCAGGCTTTCCAATTTCCAAATGCAGACCCGTTTGTTAATTTTTGGGGCCAGTGTCTCGGGGTGTGCCAGTGTCCTTTTTGTTAGCTGTTAGACAGAACCCGTTGTTTTGTGGAACAAAATAAATGTGACAGAGTAGCTTCTTGTATCAACACGGGTGCGGTGGGGAAATAAATAGATAAATGGAACATTTAAAGCACCAAGTCTTCGCCCTCGGGTAATGTTGACTTGATGGAAAAGAACGTAGGTGCTCAATAATGCACCTTGAAGTGACGTGACTGATTGAAGACAGGGGAAATGAAGATAGAGATAACAGAGGATTCAATCCAAAACACAGTAACGGCGTCAATACAGGGAGGGAGACGGTCGGGGGGTTGAATGTTGATGGAGGTCGAATTTGGCAGCGTCCGTCGGCATTTTTTTTTTTAATGAAAAAAACCAATAACTCTATTAATCATTAATCAATTAAATAATAACTGAAAAGGAGTGTACGAATTGAATATGTCCATATATTTTACGTGGTAAATGATGTGACCCGCGGTTTCCCTCCGCTTGGAAGCATCTGTATCATAGATATTTCTATCAAACAAATATTTTAAAAAGCCCACAAGGTCATAAACAAAGTTGTGCTTTTATTTTGCGATATCCCTTTTATCTCAGCAATAAATAACGTCAATTTACAAAAAAAGAAAAAGAAAAAGGTTTATTTGACGACGGTCTCCATTATCACATTGCCAGTGCATACGGTCAAAAATGGAATTTTCTGGTTGAAGCTTTGAAGGAAAACAAATTAATGGAATTCAGTTCTCCGGGACGGAGACCTGAACATGGGCAATAAATCAATTTAAAATTAATTTAATACAGACGCGTAGAATACAAAAAGAATTACAAGAATGGAGTACTATCGATTCTCAATGAGGGGAATGAATTGGGAATGATCGATGTGAGATTAAAATTAAAATGCGATAAATGAGAATCCCTCATTTTACAAAGAGAATGTAATCAACGGGCTAGATTGGAGGAGCTCCAGATGGAAGTTGCAAAGGTAGCTGCGCCGGAGGAGGATACTTCTGATGAATGGGACGGCTCTCTGATTCGGATAGCCCTGAGATCAGCCACCACCCCTGGTTTTGAAATGCTCACACTCGCCATATCGATCTTGTTGCTCAACATTTCTACTACTTGTGTCATTCGTGGCCTCAGCTTCGCCGTTTCTTGCACGCAAAGCAGCCCCACCTTCAGGAATCTCGCGCCTTCTTCCTCTGGCCATCTCTCCTTCAGCTCTGCATCCACCATTTTCGCCACATCACCGCCTTCATACGCCGACCACGCCTGCAATTGCAAACACCCTTTCGGATTAATCTCACTCTAGTTTTCTAAACAGTGAGAATTTAGCTTCTCTCTGGCTCTAATTTAGTTTCCGCACCTTCTCAACCAGGAAACGTTCCGTGTCCTGATAGGGATCGACCACTGGCAGGCCGCTCACAATTTCGAGGACTAACACTCCGTAGCTATAAACATCTGATTTTCTCGTTACCTTCCCAGAACTGGCATATTCCGGAGCCAGATAACCCCTTTGGCGATTTTAGAGGTGAGGTGACGTTACCATCACCCAATAGTCAGCACAATTTTTCAAGAAATATGAAAAGAAAAGAAGAAAAAGAACCAATTTTGATTCCGGAAACGAAGGGAATTTAGTTCATACAATGTCCCCGCAACTTGAGTGCTAACGTAAGACTTGTCGTCTCTCAGTAACTTTGCCAGGCCAAAGTCGGAAAGTTTCGGCCTCAGACGTCGGTCAAGGAGTATATTTCTGGCTTTGATGTCCCTGTGCACAATATAGGGTCTAATTTCCTCGTGAAGGTAGGCAAGCCCTCTGGCCACTCCTATGCATATGTCCCTCCTTGATTCCCAGTTGAATCTCATCCTGCCCTCCTGTGAACCTATATATTCCAAATACTCCGAATCCATCCTCTTAATTCCCCTAATGTCTTATATTCACAATGTTTTATTACTTACCTAAAAAGTAGTGGTGAAGGCTGTTGTTTTCCATGTACTCGTAGACCAAGTATCTGTGAGCTCCTTCCACGCAACAGCCTCGAAGAGTGACTAGATTCTCGTGCTTAATATCGCCCAACGTGCCCAGTTCTGCTACAAATTCCTTCTCGCCCTGCAGGGAATCCAGTTCGATCGAAAGCACTTTGACTGCCACAAATGTGCCGTCCAGAAGCCGCCCCTTTTAAAAGTCAAGTTTTACGATAGAAATTCGCAGGGTGGTTCAAAATCCTAGTTACCCCAAGTAAAAGAAACGAGTATATATAATTAACCTTGTACACGGTGCCGAAACCGCCTTCTCCAATCTTGTTCGAGGAATCGAAACGCTGGGTCGCGGATTTTAATTCGCTGTATGTAAATACACGAAATGTTCCTTCACTCTCTCTGCCTGGAACATTTCAGAGACAAAGAGAGAGAGTGTAATTCGTAGTTGAATCGGTTAGCAGATCCACTATCATCAGAACGAGGAGAAAGGACAGAGAACGGAAATACCTTGCTCGGTTTGGTGTTGAACCGATCGTGAGAAACAAGCAGACAGAGAACAGAGAATCTTCATGCCTCAGGGACAGCTTGGAAGTTTGAACCTTGGCTGGATCTCTGAGATGGAAGAGAAAAGAGGAAGAACATGGCGCGGGAACAGAGAAGTAAACACCGCACACGGCATACCTAAGAATGAGACCTTGTCTTCGTACGTGTTTAATTGTATTGGATCTTTCATATTTGACGCTTTCTTCCCCTTCGGCGAGGGGAAAATCATAGTGAGAGTAATTATACATATCCTGAAGGACATGATCATGAACATGCATATTAAAAATCGTACTTGAAAATGGGGGATTAAAATTAAGACAAGTTCATTGAACTGCCCTTTTAACTTAAAAAAAATTTAAGATTCGGCCGCTACTTTAAAATATAAAATAATAATTCATGTTTAAAAAAACTAATTTTTTTAAGCTTTAAAATAAAAGGCTGGCCCTTTTATATTTTTTTAAATTTTAATGTTAAAAAATTAAATACTACATTAATTTTAAAAACTCTAGTATCACTTTACAGGGGTGAAGAAGGAGTGCATAAAAAACTTAATACTTTTATCACTCTCAAAAAAAATGATAAAATTATATTGATGTTGATGACAATGAAAATCATTAAGATTTCGCTCATGATAATAGCGAAATCTAATTGTTATCAGTATTAATTCTGTGATGTTATTTTTTATTAAATTTAAATTTATTTTTATACATTTGATATCATGCGTAATAATTTTGTTGAGATTTTAAATATGCTTTTTTAAATTAAAAAATAAAAATATATAGGGTCAAGATTCGAAGGGCAAAGGTCGGGTTGATCAAAATAAAATCTTAATGTATAATCAAGCTTTAAATAACTAACTCATTTAAGCCCTAATATTTCAAGAACTAATCTTAATTGATACATCTACTTAAAATAAAAAAAAGATTTAAGTGTGTTTTGTTCTTATTTAAAGAACAAATCATATTTTATTGTATATTAAAAAATAATATTTATATAGGGGCGAGGATATTTAACTTAAAAAGTTGAAAAATATGAAAATGTTTGAACGAATTTAGGCCACTCAATTCAACAAAGTTAGGCAGCTCCAATTTCATGACTCATCATCATGGATGAATGAATATCCGGTTCCATTTTTCCACGACCACAAGCACTATACAAAAAGTCTCAACTTTCATTGGTACAGTACCATCCAAAAATGGAATTGAATATCCGGTTCCATTTTTCATATTTTATTGTATATTAAAAATAAAATTTATATATAAATTAATTAATTAATTTCAACTATATATAAATTAATTAATTAATTAATACCCAAATCTCATCGTTAAATGGTGTACTTAGTCAATCATCATTTCATTCTCTTCGTCCTTGAGTACTAGTACCTTGACCTTCCTGTCCTTCTCAGCTCTCTTTTTACCTTGTCAGATCGATGCTTCTACCACGTCGTCCTAATCTTTTCCTTCCCTTCCCTTCTTTGCCTTGATTTTCCACGCATTATGATCCTCAACGGCGTCGTTTCGGACCCCCAGACCTACTGTCAATGGTATTTTTTTTTTTTTTAACTCTCACAAACTATGACTCTGTGTGTATTTTGATTTTGGGAGAGATTTTGCGTCCCAACACACATTTTAAAATATAAAACATTTTAATAAAAATAAAATTTTATTAATATTTTTTTTCTAATATCACTATTCTTGCATGCTTTTTTTATTTAATATTCTTTCATAAATAAAATATTAATTGAATGTTTTTTTAGTTTATATTGTTGTTTTGTAAAAATAAAACTGTAAAATATATTTAACAAACTTTAGCTGTACATATGATTTTGTTTAAACATGTTTTTATAAATTGAGATGGGGGAGTATTTAATTGAAAGCACATGAAATTATGACAAATTTTCAATCTTATCCTTAATAATATTATAATTAATATCCTAATATTAGGATAGTATGTAAAGCACATGATTAAATTTTCTTTCCATCTTCGATATAATAAAAACAAAATGGGCCAAATACTCAAAACTATTATGTCACCTTTCATATCTAATAAGGACAAAACAAGCTGATATAAAATACAGGAAGGAATAACACATTAACACGTGAAACTTTTACATTTATGAGTGGTTAGGATCATAATTATTTTCTATTTGGAGCTTGTATGCAAGTCTGCCTTAATCAATGATAATAGAGTGAGGCATTGGAGATGGGGTTAGGCGAAAATCAGATGGAACTCCAATGTATACATTTTGACATGTGGAAGCTGGTGTGTTTGCAGTGCTGGGGCAGGAGGAAACGTGAAATTAGTATTTGAACGCAACACTTAATCCAAACCCCACAAGAAAACAAGTGGCTTCGGATCGATTTTGACGCTGGGGGACCACTTGTTCAATGAATAGGCACTCCACAAATTAATCAGCTATCTCGGCTCTTCCCTTGTAATTTAATCAACTAGGAAGTGTCGGGACAGCATGGTGAATCGCTTAAGAGTTTTTAACGCGTCTGTAGGAATCTATTGACGGGTCAAAAACAGGATTCAAACAGAGGGAGACGAGAGTAGGGTTGAATTCATACTTGCAAAGCCGTATCAATAATTCAGAACCAGATGCAACATTATGTCAGCGAAAAACAAATCAAATAAAATAAAATTTTAAAGCTGTGAATATTCTGGAAACAAACGAAATTAAAATGATATACATAGGCTATAGAGAGAGGGAGGGAGATGCAACAAAAATATCAAATGCTTACATCCCGAGGCTTGGCATTGGCAGTGGAAAGGACCCATAACTGTCATTAAATAAGTTTATTTTGCAGAAAGCCAGCTAGCCAACAACTTCATAAAGGTTTGCCTTCCTGATATCTGCTCTTACAATATTCTCTATATTAAATTATAAAAT
Organism: Prosopis cineraria; assembly: GCF_029017545.1. Taxonomy (NCBI): domain Eukaryota; kingdom Viridiplantae; phylum Streptophyta; class Magnoliopsida; order Fabales; family Fabaceae; genus Prosopis; species Prosopis cineraria. The sequence continues at coordinate 41,765,099 of NW_026555334.1, forward strand.
ATTTTTTTGAGAAAAATATGATAAAATGCTTTCAGAATTAAATAAATTTATTTCAATGTTAATATTTCTTTCTCTATTAAATTTGTGTCCCTCTCTTTTCGTTATAATATTCATTTCAATATACTAAATGTAGGATGTTTATAAAAATTTGTATTTTTTTAAAAAAATAAAGCTATAAAATGTATTTAATAAATTTTATTGATATGTAAAATTTTATCCAAGAGTATTTTATTATTTGGAACGTAGTGAGTAACACAAATGCTTTTATTATTCATACTAATTTTAGAATATTAAATATCTCGAAATACAATACCTTAATGGCATACTTCATTCGTTTTTATATAAAAAAAAATTGTCACTTGTTTTTTTATAAATTTAATCACATATCTTAATAAACATTTATTATAATTTTTTTAACCTACCCCTTATAAACTCACAATTTTTATTTACAAAAAACAATTAACGTAGCCTTCTTTCGATTGGATACAGGGGTATCGTAGTTTAGTTTTTTTAAAAAAATTTATACATAATTATTATAATTAATTGATTTTTAAAAAATATATGATGCAATTATTTTATATAGAGAGAGAGAGAGTTGGGGGGGGGGGAGAGCTTCTGAACGGTCCCGTTTCCAATTTTAACTGCAAACAAAATCTCAACTCACGAGTAATTGCCGAAAAGAAAAGGCAACAGAAAGAGGGAGCGAGGGAGAGAAGGAGACTTGACCCAGGAGGCTCCATTCACGGATTGATTGACCCTTCTGGGACCGGACCAACGATTTGACGGATTATTTAATTTTTATTGTAAGACATACGTATGACATAATTCAAGCATTCCTCTGATTATAATTAGTTCTTTATTGACAAGTCAATTGGCTTGAGTGATGTCAATGGTATAACGTGATTTTAATACGCAACTTAAAATTTAATCACGTGCTATATATGAATCACTGTTGTCAAGAAAGAGCCATATGCATAAAATGGACAGTTGCTGCATAGAAATATGTAACATGGCAAGTGCGTGGGTCAAATACATATTGTAATAATGTATCAAGGTTGTTCCCACAAAAACTTTGATCAAAATAATAATTAGGTATTAAAATTTTCATTGTTCATTCAAGTTAAGCAAAATAAAATGGAATTGATATTGAAAAATAAAATTGATTTTTTTAATGAGAAAATGTACTGAAATACCAAAAGGTACAACAATTAAGCAAGGGCTGCAAAGAAAATCCTCCCTTAGTACAATAAGAGGGTGGTTGATCAAAAATAAAATAGGATTTTATCATTTTATCAACATTCCTAGCCAGATTGTGAACCCAAAAATTAGCTTTCATAAACATGAATTGAATAGAAACATGTCAATTCCTAAATAACAGTAACTTGACATGATCAATTATATATTTAAATTTAGGGTTGTATAAAGGATTGACTCGCAGGACTTTGGCCTAACTTAAAATCTGGCTCTTTTAATGAAAAGAATTAAGTTAGACAACTTGTAATCTAGTTGAGTCCTGGTATAACCTAAAGCCAAACAAGACCAAACTGATTCAGTAGGACTAGGAGATGGGTCTCGGTCTTGTCTAGTATTTCATTTTGTTTTTTTTCTTTTCCATCTATAAGAGATAGCAATTTATTTTAATATAATAAATTCAATTAACATAATAAAATTACTTGTAGTCATATAAAATTTATTACAATAACAACAATTATAAATCTACAACAGTCTTCAACAACAATAAAAAGTATTCCAATTACAACATAAGGAATTTAAATTAAACAATCTTCAACAACATTAAATAACTTTCACCATATTTAAAGTCCATTACACCAAATTAACAACAAATTTTACCAATAAAAGGAGAAAAAAAAATTTTGCTCAATATTCATGATTTCACAACTCACAGGTATAAAACACAAAAATTACTATTTAGTATAATGAATTAACTTATTATAATAATAATTAATAAATTAATTATAATTATATTAAATAAATTTATAGGACTAAACTGAACCAAGTAGTCTAACTGCTTGATCTCTTATCCAGTCAAACCCAAAAAAAAGTTTGATCATTTCATTTTTTTTGTCTTGAAAGACCAATTTTTATTCAGATTGGGTTGTCTCGGGTTAGGTTGGGCTTAATTAGATCAAAAGACTTTTGCATAACCCTATCTAAATGGATGATAGCCATTGAAAGCTATCAAAGATAAGAAAGATAAATAAGATAAGGATAAAAAAATGTTACATCTATTACTAATATGAAGGGTACATTATATATACAAAGAAAATAGATAATACAATAATGACTAATAATTATATAATAATATCAAATAATATCTTCTAATAATGATTGATATATATATATATATAATAATGATAGAAGATATTTGAAAAGTGTTATATGTAATATCTCAATTTTAATTTTAATAGTTAATTTGGATTAATAGAAATTTTAGAGAATATTTAGAGGTAAGAAAATTAGTAGAAAATAATTATTAAATCTAACTTAGGATATAATTCTAAGTTAAGATTTTAAAAATTATTATTATTATTATTATCATTATTATGAAAGAAGAAAGAGAAATATAATAGGAAGAGAGATTGAGAAATGAAATATATTTATATAAATATAAATAAATATATATATATATATAGGAATTAAAAAAATAGAAAAAATGGGGAGGTGGACATTTGCTCTCACAGGTAATGTACATATATATATATATATTAATAAATTAAGAAAAAAAAGAAATGGAGCGAATGTTTCCGCGTGCTGTGATGTACATACATACATACATACATATATTAAAAATAAACAAAGGAAAGGAGAGAAAAAGGGGGTAGGACTCACAGTGTTTTTTTAAAAAACTCACACCCCTTTTCCTTCATATGTTCATTCCTTTTCCCTGTGCGCGAGTAGAGACAGAGAGAACGAGAGTTGCCGGTGCTTTTTAAAGGTTTGATATGAGTTTTAAAGGTTTGAATTCCTAATAGGATATTTAAGGTGTGATTTTAAACTTTTTAAGACTATCTAAGTGTTTTAAAAATTTTTTTAGCCATCCTTTCTCTTTGGTTTCTGATTTTGTGGTAGTAGAATATCTAAGGTTCAGAAGAGGAATGAATTTATGTTGAATAAATATAATTGTTGATGTTATTAGTGGTATAATAAATGTTCTAGAGTATAAATTTATTATGAACTTAGAATTTGAGACTTATAGATCAAACTCTAGGCTAGATTTTTATTAAATCTGAAAATATATTCATTTATTAAGGTTTAAATGATTATTTGAGATGAAAAATAGATTACTATGGCTATAGAATGATAATTCTAAGCTTGAGACTCAATTTTTAATTTTTGAGTATTTTAGATGTGAATTTATGAAATAAAAAGAAAAATTTTGATAGTAGAAATTAGTTTAGAGGTTAATTTTAGCTTATTAATATTTATTAATGATTAAAAGAGGAGTTAAAAATTTTACTTAATATTACTAACTCTAAATTTGTATTAAGATTAAAATTAAAAATTATGTTATATTCTCTAATTCTATTATTAGAGTTATTTTATTAGTTTTAATAATTAAAACTAATATTTATAAATAATATATTATTTGTAGATTGTGTTGTTAGTGAAAATTGTGGTGGGAGAGAAATTGTAAGGAATAATTTATTGAAAAAGCCACAAGATAACCATGCTTTTAATTAGTGATTATTGTTGTTTCATATTAATTGGATGATTATTGAGAAAATTATGAATTATTGTTGAGAAATTACCTTATTATGTTTATGGAAAAATTGTGAAATTGTGGATATGCATTTTGAAGTATTTTTGTCAAGTGAGATGTCATATTATAATATTGTTGAAAATGAGAAAATTGTGAAAATTGTAATATTATATAATTGTACAGTATTATTATGAATTTATTTGATTATTGTGGGAGGTGTTGGGAGACTTTTTGTTATTGTGGTTGTATTTATATGCCATGTGGTACGCCCCTATTGGAGCCCAATATGTGGCTTGTAAGGGCTCGGGCTAATCTATCTTTGATCAAGTAATTTAGCACCAAGTAAGGGTTACGGCTCGAGGCTAATGGAGAAAGATGAGGATGATTGTTTGTTATGCATTGTAATATTTCTTGTATTTTTGTTGGAATTATGTGACTGTTGTTTTCCCACTTAGCAAGCACACATTTATTTTTACACACTATCATGAATTGACATTGATTACTGAAACTTTTGAGTCTCATTATGTGGTTAACAATTTTAAGGAGAAGAGCCACGAGTAGCGTGTAGGGGAGTCCCTGAGGCTTAGTGGCATAGATCTACTGTCTCTTTTGGGTATTTGATTTATGATTTTTAATGTGTTATATTGTCAATACTAGGGTTTTTTATTTATTGACAATTATATGAATATAATGATGTAATCATGCCCTTCAAATTATTTCTATTTTTGGTATACTTTAGATAACTATAATTTTGATATTTGATTTATTTTGAATGGTTTGAAATGGCATGATTATGAGGCCAAATAATTGGCTTGTTTTGAGAATTGATTAAATTATTTATTTTAGTTATTTGTTTATGGTTTGCACTTGTTGAGAGTATAAGGATGAAAAATGTGGTTTTAGCCTAATGGCATATGGGAAATAAAAATTTATCTGAGATGTTATATTGTGCAAGCTTAAGCCAATTATAAAATATTCTTATATTGAATTTATTGATATAAAATGTGTTAGGTGGCTACAACCTAACTATGATTGTAAATGTATATTAGTTGTATGAAATTGTTTTGTATTATTTGAAAAGGGGTTTAATCTTTTCTACTATGGTAGTTAATTTAAAAGGTAAAATATTTTATAAGGCTATGTTTTATCATTTCTTATCATGATAGTATTTTAAATTATAGAATTGTTTCAAAAAAAAAATATATATATATAGGATAAGTTGATTTTTGTTTACCATGGTAGACAACTTTTTACCATGGTTGAGTTAAATTAGTTTGAAAAAAAAAACGTAGGGTGATACATTATAGATAACACCCCTTTTAAACTCAAGATAACTTAACAAAAAGCAATTTGAGTTTGTCTACCAAGAAATAAAAGCAGCCTGGATGAAAGAACTTTATAAACAAATTTGCTGGCTGATGCTTGGTTCAAACTGGAACAAGTCAAATGGTGCCTCAAGCAACATGTTATCAAATAAAGTGACAATCAGTCTCAATATGTTTGGTTTGTTCATGAAATGTATCATTGTGAGCAATACTGATTGCAGCTTGATTATCACAATATATGTTTGTGGAAGAGCTTTGAGATGCTCCTAGCTCATCAATTAACCAACGAAGCCAAAGTATCTCGATAGTTGTGTTTGCTAGTATATGATATTCTGACTTATCATTGGAACGGGAGGCTAACGTTTTCTCTTACTTTTCCAAGAGATAAGGGAATGGCCAGTGAAAATATAGAAACCAGTCGTAGATAATTGATGATCATGATCACCGCCCTAATCTGCATCAGAGTAAGCTCGTAACGTAAGAGAGGAGTTAGCAGAAAAGTAAAGCCTATAATACAGAGTGCCTTTAATGTACCAAATGATTTTGAAGAGTTGTTACATAGTGAGTAATTTAAGGCTCTAACATAAACTAGCTAACAATGTGGACTATATAAGCAATTTCAGGGCAGGTTAACGGTAAGATATATGAGGCTCCTAACTAAATGGAGGTAACGAGTGGGATTATCTAATAAGGTTCCATCAGTAGAAGTATAGTGATCATTTAGCTCAATAGGAGTATTTCAACCTCCTCGTTAGAAAGGTGAGTTCGAGATATCAAATCATTGACATACTTGACTAAAAAAGAGATATAACACTCTCCCAAGTAGACCTCAAGTCTAAGAAAATAGTTCAATCTTTCAAGATCCTTCATTTCAAATTACTAGCCTAAATATGTCTTAAGCTCCTCGACTCCTGTATGATGATCATGTTGTCAACATACAGCAGCAATAGAACAATTCCACGAGAGTAGAGCGAACAAAAAGAGTTGAGTCATGATGACTACACATCAAACCTAGTTGACTTATAGTGTTACTAAACTTAGCAAACCATGCATAGAGAGCTTGATTAAGCCTATATAGAGCCCGACGAAGATGACAAACTTTATCTTTCAAATGTTGATATTTAGGTGGAGGTTTCATATACACTTCTTCCTTTAGATTGCCATTCAAAAAAGCATTTTTAACATCCATATGATGAAAAGTCCATTATTTAATAGCGGTAATGGCTAAAAGGCTATAAACAGAAGTCATACAAACAACAAGTATAAAAATCTCCTCATAATTAACACCATACTCCTACGTGAAACCTTGGGCCACCAAGCTAGCCTTAAGTTGCTTTAAAGAGCTATTAGAATGAGTCTTATTTTTATAGATCTATCGAAAACCAACAAGATTTTTACTAAAAAGAAGATCAACAAGATTCTAAGTATGCATTTTCTCCAAGGCATGCAATTCGTCATCCATAGCTTGTCGCCAAAGAGGATCATGAGACGATTTCTTAAAATATTTAAGTTCTTAAAATTAGAGTGTAAGTTCTCTCTTACTATTCTCTAATTAACTAAATATTTAAGGTAATCAAAGGATCATCCCTAAAGATTACTAAGTGTATAGGTTTTACAAAACGTAGATCTCAAGTTTTTAAAATTTAAAACATTATAACATACTCTTATAATTCAGAATCAGAGTAATTCAAGATATGCAAAAGCACGAGATCATTCACAATTTTAAGCATTTACATAATAAGAATAGATAACAAACTAAGGTAGGGGAAATAAATGATGTGTCGCAGCACGTTGCCTCTGTGCCATATGCCGCGCATATTGCTTGGTTTTGACAGCATCATTGTTGTTATATGACAGCAATTGGGACAAACTTTTGACGTGCTTCATTTTTCTATCTGACATTCGATTGATGTATTCTAATTGTCTATAAAGAGCTTTCTCCTAATTCTAACTAATGATACTAATTTCACAATCAAATTATTTTTTAGTCACAAATTAGACACCTATTTCACAATTCTCTCTTTCTCCACAACTCAAACACATCTCGGGTGTCCTAATTTCATATCAAGTGCCAAAAACCACCATTACCCCCTAGACACACTTAATAGATCAAAACGGATCTATGCAATACACCACATCACTAACAACAGATATAAAATATATTTTTCAATGTTTAACCCCTTAATCATAAAAACAAGGGAAGCCTTAAATTCACAATCCATCATATCATTTTATAACAATCACAATCTCAGTAACTCTCTACTTGCATTAGTATTTTAACCTTATATTATATTTCGCGATGAATACATATTCCATCCTAGGGCCCAAAATACACAATATAATATTGCAATCTCACAATGCAATTAAGTCAAAAACATGAATTTTCCTTAGTTAGCAATATCATGCAAGATTATACACATTAATGATCAAAAGGAAAATGAGGCCTACAGATGGGATAGTAATATTATGCTTCAGACCAATTTCCTTTATCTTGTCTCATTGAGTTAAGTTATGTAATATTAAAGAGAAAACAGCGAGTACAACCACTTAATAACTAAGAAATCTTAAACTTATACTAATGCATGTCAATCAATTTAAATGCAAGTGATAAAATATCATTCTCAAATCATTTAACATGTTTAAGAATACTATTTACATTTCTCCTTCATAATAGCATATAATCATGAGATAATAACTTGATAACACAAATTCACATGGATATAAGGCTAATCCCATTATTTTCTTCTACAATACGAACAACTATGTGCCTTTTATCACTATATATATGATTACACCTCCCTTATATCCTTTATATGTCTCTGACATGAAATTGTGAGCTATAACATACTAAGATTGTTTATGAAACTGAGACTACCTTAGTCATTCATGCATAAGGGGCTACCCAACCAAGGTTACCCATCTTACTTGTGGTTCACAGTTCCCTCAACTCTCACATTGCAGGGTTTTATTTTCTCTAAACTAGTTTTTTCGTTAAACAAGTAGAATACTGGCAAGGTTTAAGTCCCTCGTTGAACAATGGGACGGTCCCTCATTGAATAAGTATGATATATAATAATGCAACATTTTAGGGCACGTAGTTACTTAAAGTACATGCATTCATAATATCATCATTGTACTCAATTTATAAATGAATGTCACATAAACACGTATAACCAAGTCATTGAACTCCACTTTACTTCGTATTGTCGAACTCCTTACTATGCACATTCAATGAACTCTATAAATAACACATTATAAAACTCCTCAAAATACTATTTCATTGAACTTTTCACATATCAAGTCATTGAACTCTATTTGACACGTAATCATTAAACTCTATTAACAAACCATATCATTGAACTCCAACTAAACCATGCTATAGAAATCCGCTCATACTTTTTCATAATGTTTTACATGTACCATGTCCTTAAACTTTACAAATTTATAATAATTTATTTTCAAGTAATTTATACCACATTTACATGTATAACAATTTCACACATTTCAATTATGAGGTATAAAACAATAAATAAATTAACATATAGAAGCACTTGAAAAATTTCTCCCGATTACCTCAAACCTTTAAGAGATTAAAGGTCTACCCCTCAATTACTCACTTTCAAAGCTTGCATGAAGCTTAAATGGTGCCAAATGTGATCACTCTATATTTAATCACAATATAATTCAATTTTCACTATCTAGTTCAACATTTCTTCGCTCTTAAGATTTAATCTCCTCAAGTACAAAGATACCTATAAGGTTTGTTAGCGTCTTCTAACTCATATTAACTTTATTAAATTCCTAAATAATCATTAATAAAGCCACATTGCTCTAACTGCCACATTTATTGTGGGATTTTTAGGTATTTATTACCCCATAACCACCAAAACTCACAACACCATAAATGCTAGGTTTTAATAGCTCAAACAACTCCCATTAACTCTATTTAAATTGATGAGTTCAAAATCATAGCCTTTATAGACTGAAAATCATCTTTCTCAACTAAACCCTAACTTCTAAATTCAAGAAAAATGGAAGAGGAAAGAAATTTAAGCTCAGAAAACTTACTTTTAATGTTTAGAAGCTCTAAAACACTCCCAGTGTTTCAATTCTTCAAGTCCTAATAGAGCTCTTTCACATCTCCTTTGTTTCTCTTTTATTTTTTTTATCAGTTTTTGCATCTTATTTTTGTAGATTTCTCACCGTGAGCCCCGGCGCTCGTCCTTATGCACTATGACATATTGCACAAAGAATGATCTCTTGCTTTCTAGTGGCTCGTGTGCTATGGCTTCTTGTGCACATGCTATAGCATGTGGCACAAAGCCAATTATCCTTATTTTTCTTACTTTTTTATGCCCGGATAATCCAACCTCACTTTAAACTCAATTCTAGGGCTAAAATAACAACCCATAACACCTATTAACCCTCTATAGCAACACACCACACAGATGTACTTAATTAATTTCATTTATCCAACTAATTAGGAATTAAATTTTGTAGGATCTTACATGAAGAATGGTGGAAAAATAATGGTAGTCATTAAGGTAAGAGAGAGGATTTCTTACACGAATGGGCCAAGAATTTATGGATGATATGGATTTAATGGGCGTGACTTGTGTTAAAGGAGTCAAAGGTATAACAATAGGCATATTTGGAGTAGGTGATGTGTCGGTCGTCAAAACGAGCTCAATAAAAAAATTTGTACTTGAGTCACTTGGAAAATGATCAGCAAGAATATCTATAAAAATAGGAGGTGAAGAAGTGACAATGACGAGAGATCGATTAGAGAAGAAAACTTGATATTTCATAAAAGATAATATGTCAAGAAATGCAAATATGATGAGAGAGAGGATCCCAACAACGATATCCCTTATGCTTAAAATCATACAAAAAAAAAACAACATACACAAGAATGAGCTTGAAGTTTGATTGTCTTATGAGATAGAAGGAGAACAAAACAGGCATAAGCAAATACTTTTAAAAGATTATAATTAGGTAGATAATCATGAAGATGCTCGAAAGGAGAAATGTTATCAGTGATAGGAGATGAGAGTCCATTGATGCAAAAGATAAAGGTTAAGGCTACTTCACCCCAAAACCGTTCAAGACAAGAAGAGGAAATAAGCAATGCTTTAACAGAATTAAGAATGTTATGATGTTTATGCTCAGCATGACCATTTTGTTGAGAAGTGTAATGACAGGAATATTGAGAAATAGAGCCCTGAGAATCAAGAAAGCTGAGTAATCTAAAGTCATGATATTCCAAAGTATTATCATGATGAAAAATTTTAATGACTTTAAAATATTAAGTGTGAATTATGGTGAAACTTTGATATAAAGTTTAAATAACCCAGATCGATATTTTTATCATATAAATCCAAGTAAAATGAAAAAAGTCTTCAATAAAAATTACAAAGTGTCAGGATCTCCCTATAAAGGGAGTAGGGGTATAACTCTAAATATAAAAATGAATCAAATCAAATGAAAAATAAATAATATAATCATTTTTGTGAAAAGACAAAGCAGGTTGTTTGGCAGTTTGATAAGAAATGCATTGCAAGTACTGATTATGAACATGACCTAAAAGATAATTAGAAATCAAAGGACTCAATTTACTTAAAGAGGGGTGAACAAGATGATGATGCCATAAGTTGAGAGATGAATTAGGAGAAGAGGATGTAGAGGCAGCACACAATATAGGAGTAGTGATCTTAGATGGGTGCATTGATGAGCTCAAACGTACGATCAACTTTACCCTTAATCCAGACAACCTATCTTGTCTGAGAATCCATCATAATACAACCACTTTATTAGATAACATGTCATAACCCATATCAACAAGTTATCTAACAGAAAGAATGTTGAAGCTAATGGAAGGAGCAAAATGTGTATTGTGAATGGATATGGAAGGTAAGGAGACAGTACTAATGTGACTAATTGGCATTTGAGAATTATTAGCAGTGTGTATAGGATAGGCAGTAGAGTTAGGAGTCATAAAGGAGAAGAAATTTTCCTAACCTATTGTATGATTGCAATAAGTAGAGTCAAAATACTGAGTGAATTTAGCAGTGAAAGTAGATAAGACAGCAGATAGGCTAGAGTAACTAAAGATGAGTGTGCAGAGTAAAGTTTCAAGTTTAATTGAAGAAGATCCTAAAGTAGACTGAACAAGATCATATTTTTTCAACCAAAGATAGTAATTGTAGCCATTCAAAATACCTGAGATAGATTGAGTAACCTTTGAATATTCCATTTTAAGGAAAAGAAGCCTACAAAAGAGAACGAAGGATGAAAAACACCCAAACTAAAAACTATAATGTGAATGAAATAACTCTCATACCAAGCAATGAATCAATGATCTGACTGCTGAAAATGATGCATTAGATGTCTCGTACTTGATGATCAAATTTCATCATGATCTAATGATTAACAAATCTAAAATGTCAATTTACCGAAACCATCCTGTGGATATACTAAAATAAATTTAAGGTGGATCTGAACTCATGATGAAGGACAGCAACATTAATGCAAATGAAAGCTACACTCTTTAAAAACTGGCTTATCATGAAAAAATAATATTTTACGGCTCTGTTTCCTTGAAAGCTATCAGAGATAAGAAGGATAAATCAGAGAAGGATTGAAAAATGTCATATTTATTATTGATATGAAGGGTACGTTACATATACAAAGAAAATAGATAATACAATAATGATTAATAATTATATAATAATATCAAATAATATCTCCTAACAATGATTGGGATGTATACACAATATCGATAGAAGATATTTGGAGAATATTATAGATAATCACCATTATCACTTCTATCGATGAGTTTTATGGCCTTTGCATAATCTGTGCAGACTCTGATGTTTCTATAGCCTTTATCCCAATAAAGTTAAAGGCCATAATAATACTAATCAATGTTGTCAAGATAATAAGAAAGGTTATTCCAACACAAACATTTAAACCAACTAACCAGTTTGCAGTATAGTGTCTAATTACCCCCCACATCTACCTATACACCATTGCCTACCAAATATATCCCAACAAACATACCCAAATAGAATATTTCAAGGTACCTATTTTGTGAATTCCTTTAATTTAGATCTTCATGCTTGAGGTTCCACACCAAACAATTTTCTTTGCTTAAGGTTTTGAAAATAATCTAATGTTATAGTTTTACAAGCCAACTCCACCTTACTTTTGCATGATTATAATGACGAAGTAAAATTGAATTTATGAAAATGTACTAAAGTTCTCAATTCAACAATCACTTATGTTCAAGGCAACCTAAAGTCACTAATCCTTTGATAACTTTATAAACACTGCTTTTGCCCAATTAATTATTTTAAATGACAATTTTATTAATCTAGAGTATTGATAGCTACAAGGTATTTTGAACCCCCTATAGCACTCTCCTGAGTTAATCATGTTATTCCTAACAAAATTATCCAAGAGACAAATTCAATTCTAACCCACTATAATATGATTATATAAGCGGTGGTGAAGTTAGGATTTTCAGTTTAGGGGGCCAGATGACAAAGCATATACAATATTTGAAGAAAAATTGCATATGTGTGTGTTGCCTAACATAAATATTTTCACATGTTCACAATCAATTTTGCAAATACATCTTTTTTTTTTCAAGTTTTGTATGTTGATTCGTGATATATAAATAATTAAGAAAAAATTAATCTTTTAGTCCTCCAACTTTTAAGTTACTTGTAACTCAGTCCCTCAACTATAACTTGTTGTGGCTTAGTCCCTCAACTATAAATCGCCTATGACTCAGTTCCTTAACTTATGAATCACTTACAAATTAGTCTCTTAACCTATGTTAATTTTTTTTCATGTTAGCTTATATCTCACATTAATAAATAAGAAGAGGGTATTTTAAAATAATATATGAGTATTTTTTTATCCCTCTTATTTGATAAAATTTTTTAAAAAAATTAAAAAATAAGGACCGAGTTATATATAAATTAAAAGTTAAGGGACTGAGTTGTAGCGAGTTATAGTTGAGGAATTAAGTCGCAGCGAGTCATAGTTGAAGTATTGAGTTACAAGTGAGTTAAAAGTTGAAGGATTAAAAGATTAATTTTTTCAATAATTAATTATATATTTGCAGTGAACTTTTCAGCAATTTTCTTTCTAATATTAAGATAATTAAATTAGTAAAAATTATTTCCTATCTTATTGTGAAGCCTTTTTTTTTCAATAATTTTTATCATTGAAAAAGCCCCTTCATTGGTTGTTGTTGACACGGTAAGAAATTAGTATAGGTCTTAATAATATATTAATCAAAGGATGAAAACTACACTTTTCAACTTCTACAAAGTTTTGACATAATAGTCAAGTTACGAAAATTAAGATTTTTGAGCACATCAAACTCATAATGCTATAATTCATATTCAAATCAAATATTTTCTTGGTTAGAAAAATATGAAAAATAAAATTTCTCAACAAGATTACCTATGTTTAGAGCATTAAATAATTTAAATGTATCTTTAGGATTTAAAGTTGTATTCAATTTAAAAAGAATTACTACTTGCTCATTTAATCTATTATTTAATTATTTTAATTAATAATATATGATAATTTGGTGAAAGTCGCATATTACACACCATTTTGATGGACGTTTATTTAAATTTAACAGTGAAGGCGAAATTGCCTAAACTTTAACTGTTTAGAGTTCATAATGTACCTTTTAAAAGTTTAGAATTCAAATCGTTCTTGAATCTATAATTCAGGGTTCAAATTATATATTAATATGAAAATATTTAAAATCATGAATGAAAAATATCTTAAGATTAATTATAAGACTGATACATAACCTCAAGCTTTTTTTTTTTTCTTTCTTTTTTGCAATCACAAGATGAATCTAAAAATGCTCGATGCATGCCAGGAATAACTCGTAATCACGACGAAGCAACTTATAAACTGTAATGATGCAATCACACCAGATATAATATAACTCAATTTGATTTTAAAAGCTTGCATTTGAACTTGCATTGTAATGGTACGTTATTAACGTCCTTGCAGGTGATGTTGAATGAACTCAACATCTTTTATCGCTTCTTATCATTCACTGAATCAAATTTATAAATACCTCGTGGATCATACAATATCACATGGGGAAAATGCTAGTTAATATTAATGATATAATAATCAGAATGTAAAGGGACTATTGAGATGAAAATTAAAAGATGTGGGCAGACCCAGCCAAAAAAAAAACAAAAAACAAAAAAACAAAGAAAAAGCCACTGCAATGATTTGATGGTTAAGTAAAACAAATTCCATTCCCTCTCACGATTCATAACGTGTCATCGAAGCCCACTAGTGGAAGCCATGCCGACAGCACAGCACCCCGTGGATGGTGTTGCAAACATTCTTTTTCCCTTCTATTTTCTAAAATATTTTTCAATGCCATCTTAAGTCTATGTGTAGATCAAAGATTATATTTCATCCATTTTAATTTACAAAACACTTTTAAAAAGGTTTTTTTAAATATAAGATACTTTAAATAAATTAAAATTTTATTAAATGTATTAATTTTAATATTAATAAATTAAAATTTTATTAAATGTTTAATTTTAATATTATCCTTTCTCTCTCTATAATTAATTTTCTTTACTTTTCTTTTTAATATATTAAATTATGAATATTATAAAAAATTTATATTTTTATTTTAAAAAAATAAAATTATTAAATATATTTAATAAAATTTATTGATATGTGAGATTGTATTTAAAAATATTTTAAAATTTAAAATGGAGGGAGTAGAAGTGAACTACCTAGACACTATAAGCAGTGTTACTTATTGAGGGACATTTAAAAAAAAAAAACGAAAACACAAAACCGTTTCCGATGTTCTGTAGCCAGCGCATGAACAAAACGATTATTACAGAGATGAGATGATTGGGCTGGGCACGGGGAGAGAGAGAGAGAGAGAGAGGATGCTTACGCTCCTTTTGTTGGATCAGACAAATTGAGGAATAAGAATGGACAGAAATGAAACATTTAGATTTTGTTATTGGATGAATAATTATGCATCATTAATTTTACGCCATGTCTTGTCCAAATTATTAGCTACCACCGCTCCCCGTAGAAAGCCTCTTGGAAAACGACACGGATATTTACACTTTCGTGAGAATAGGCCAGGCCCGATCGCACATTGTTCTCCTTTAAATACAACATACAACGTAATCTATTTATTAAATAAATTTAAGTTATGCTCAAGTATTAAATAAGTTTAAGTTATGTTTAATTTTTTAATTAAATTTATTTAGTCAAATAAATTAGATCTATTTTTTAAAAGATGACTTACGAGCCTAATAAATTGACTTATTTATGCACACATACCATGTGATACTTTTTTCATCTTAAATTATAAAATATATTTAAATTAAATCTTACATACTGATAAATTTTATTAAATATATTTAACAATTTTATTTTTTTAAAATAAAAAAATAAAATTTAAAAAATACTCATCATTTAATATATTAAAAAGAAAAGGAACATAAATTAATTATAGAGAGAGAAATGATAATATTATAATAAGTCTATTTAATGAAACTTTAATTTTTTTCAAAATGTCTTATATCTTGAAACGTTGAATCTCCCTTAAAATTATCTTACAATTTAAGATGGATGGAATATATCACACACACATTAATTTTACCATTTGATTTTTCATGAATCTGTATTTTTGTATTTTTAGGTAGGTTTTCAATCGGATTGGACTTATATATTAATTTTAGTGTTATTACTTTATTACTTATTGCATCATAGTTAGTAAGTCCTTTTAATTATTATATATTATAATTGATAAATTAAATTATACATTGTATACTAATAATCTTAAAGTACATTTGAAATATTTAAAACTAAAATACAAATCTATTTAAAATATTTACTTTTAAGTAGAGTTTTAAATAGACTTTTAGATCAAGTAATATTTTAAGTAAGCTTAAACTTATGTCGTGAAAAAAAATTTATACAAACTTTAAGTTAAATTCAGACTTTTTATTTACCATACAAATTTAAATTTATTTAACCAAAATTTAATTTAACTCGACCCATTTCCACCCCATGAGTTTCAGCTTGTAGTATTCCAAGCTCAATTGAGTATCCTATCTACAAGCCAAATTAAATTAATCTGAGTGGAATAAGAAGCATGATGTTGCGTCAGTACAATACCACACTCCGTGTACTACAATACTTTGGGTCTAGATTCAGTGCTCATTACATGATGACTTTTTTGAACTATACGTTTTATTTTTATATTTTATTTTATATTTATTAATATAAAAATTATAAATAATAATAAATTTAGATAATACAAATTTAATATGAATAATTTAATTTATTTTAATATTAAATATTTTTATAAATTAAATTATTTTTATCTACTTTAAACAATTTAAATTTTAAATTTTTGAATTGTAACTTTTTCTTAATTTTTTAAAATTTTAATTTGACAATGACCTTTATTTTTATTTTTTAATATTATATTTATTAAAATAAAAATTTATAAAATTTTTTAAAATTTAATATTAAATTCAAACTATTCAAAATATATTAGATAATTAATTAATAAAAGTTATAAAAAATTAAATATTAAATTAAATTATTTAAATTAAATAAATATTATTTAAATTAATGATAAAATATATTTATTAAAATTTTATATTTTTTCGATAAATATAAAATAAAAATATAAAAAAAATCTTAAAATTAATCTGGATGGATGGGACCAAAAACCAAGCACGTAATATTCAAAAGTAATTTCAGGTTTAAATAAGAAAAAAAAAGCTTCCTCTGGGTTAGCCGGAAATGCCACGTGTCCATCCCATGGTGAACGGTGCTTCTGAGCGGAACTTTACGCAATCCCATTATACCCGCCATCCGAGTGATCCGACTGTGTGAGGATTCGCTCTCCTTATTCTTTCCTAGTTTGTCTACTTCTCCCTACTCCGATTTCCCTCCGCATTCCTTCAAATTCTCGATTCTTCCCTGTCTCCGTCATCCCTCTCGTTCCCGGTTTTTACCTCAACACTCTTTGCGCTCGTGATCCCTCGCTCCATCTGAATTTCCCCCACCCTTTTTATGCTGACTTCCCTCCTCTTCCGCTATTTTATTACACTCCGTTTTTCTTCTTCTTCGTGCTCACCGGTTTTGATGTCCCGTGTCCGCTAGGAAAGAGGATAAAGGAACTAAATTTACGCGTTTATGCCGGTGTACCCCAGGCTCTCTCGGAGAATCAGCGCGGGCAATTTTGGGTAAATTAGGGCTTTGGGTATTTTTCTTCACATTTAGCAGCCCGGGAAGTGGTCTCTCGTTTCCATGGGTAACATTGGAAGTAGTAGCGTTAATAACAACCGCCGTAGGCACAGCGCAAGTGGGAGACGGAGTCATCCGCCTCCCCCTCCGCCGGTGACCCCACAGCCGGAAATCACGGCCAACCGATTCGTCTATCCTCCCGCTCCGCCCTATCCATCGCAATTCTCAAACACGAATCCCCCACCGTATTACCAGTACCCAGGTTTCTATCCCCCACCTCCAACGACTATGCCGGTTCCTCTGCCACCTCCGTACGATCAGCATCATCGCATGGGGTCTCATCCGCCTATGGACCCGGCATGGATGGGCGGACGTTACCCTTGTGGCCCTGCAATGCCTCCGCCCGCGCCCTACGTGGAGCATCAGAAGGCGGTTACGATCAGGAACGATGTTAATATTAAGAAGGAGACTCTGAGGATTGAGCCCGATGAGGAAAATCCGGGGCGGTTCCTTGTGGTATTCACATTTGATGCCACTGTGGCCGGGAGGTACATTTTCCTCTCATTATTTGCTGATAACATAGATAAAATGAAAAATTTGAGCTGGGCAATTCAATGTAATCATGTCAAGGGGTTGCCTGGATTGCAGAATTTAAATTGGGGCCCTGTCTTCCTTTTCACCTTTTAACTATGTGCAATTTGTTCTGCCATGAAACTATTTTGTCCTGAAAAGTTTGTTAGATGCGGAGTACCTTGATTTCTAGCTTCTTGGATAGGCTTCTGTAACTGCAAGCCTGTTTGATATGCTATGAACGATGTACTAATCGCTTAGTTAGTTATTATTATTTTTTTACCTGATTTACTTCAGGTTTAAAAATTTATTCTCTTTGCTTCTGCTACCTCCCAGTAACGCCTCTCAGATGAGCATCCAGTTTTTCACGTCCATATCCATGTGAGATTCAGGGATTTATGTCAAAAACATCCACGTGTTTCCGCGGTTCACTTTATTTTGATATCTTTCTGTTAGAAGAGAACGCCTATAAGGAAAGGAATAGTAACAGGCCTATCTCTATTAGCTAATAACGTAGACGATAGAGGCTAATAGAGATAGGAAACCACTAAGGAAGGAGCACATTTGTCATGATGATAGATAGTTTTTACTTGATGTTTTGAGCCCTGGTAACATATGCATTAAATTGAACTTAAATATAATGCATTTTCAAAGTTGATGGGTTCATGTAGGTTCTGAAGTTCTAGCCACCTGGTAGACAAGAAGCTATCGCGTTTTCATATACTGTGAAAATATGAGAGGCACAGAAATCACTTTTTTGTCTTTTGCATGTTGCATTACTCTTGCAGGATTGAGAGTGAAGCTATTTAGTGCTCAATGGTAATTAAATATTGACAAGAAGAACAAGAAGCCTTATCCCTTTACGTGGGATTGGCTATGTGGATCACATAATGGTAATTAAATATTTTTAAAAGAAAATCAGTTGTGAAGTAAACTGATATTGTAAAATTCAATCATTGTTTTGGCAGTTGAGAAATACCATTATGGGACTACACCTATAGTATCTTAGTGATATTCAGTTCCTTGGCACTACTCTCATCTATCACACTTTTAAAAGCATGGCTAAGCTGGAAGCAGAACAATCAAAAAATGGTTCCTATATGGGCTATATATATCATTTGTGGAAGCAATACCTATTGTCTCTCTACAAGTTGCAATATTGCATGGTTTGGTCTATTCTTTTTTTTCTTTTTCCTTTTTTTCTGGGGGCGGGGTTGCATGCGAAAATGGAATTGTTTATAGAACTTTAGACTTCTGATGTCAATTAACATATATAAGCAGCATTGATATCTGGGATAAGGTTGACTTACTGTATACCAACTTATCCAGTTTAATTATGCAATCGATACATTGGCACTGTTAAATATCTGAAATTAGTTGATACTGATGAGTCCTGAGGGTGGAAAGTACAGTGAGATCTGTTTTTTGTACTGATGTTTTTGCTTCCTTGTGTCTCTATGACAGCATCACCATACTTTTCTTTGCAAAAGAAGGTGATGGCTGCATTCTTACGCCGACAAAGGAAAATCTTCTAGCACCTGTAACCGTGCAATTTGAGCAAGGTCTTGGCCAGAAGTTTAGGCAGCCAGCTGGAACTGGTATTGACTTTTCGATGTTTGAGGAATCGGAATTGTTAAGAAGTGACATGGATGTTTACCCTCTAGCAGTAAAGGCAGATGCATCCTCTGGTAATCATGAAGGATCAAATGAAACTCTTACATCTGGTGGCACAAACTCTCAGGTTACTCAAGCAGTCTTTGAGAAAGGGAAAGGAGAGTTCCAAGTGAGGGTAATCAAGCAGATCTTGTGGGTGAATGGGATGAGGTATGAGTTGCAGGAGATATATGGTATTGGAAACTCAGTGGAGAATGACTTCGATGGAAATGACCCAGGGAAAGAGTGTGTCATCTGCTTATCGGAGCCTCAGGATACAACTGTTCTGCCCTGTCGACACATGGTATTTACCATTTCCCCGGTTTATTTGTTTTCTAAGATTTGATAATATGCTTAATTGCTCATCATAGTTGCCAATATGGTGAGTATTGTTCTGCAGATTTATATATGATGTTTGCTGCTGCCAAATTTCATCAGCCGTTGGGATTTATTTGTTATTTCCCACTTCAACCAGTTATAGTAGTGTGCCACTTGTCAATCTCATGCCCTGATGATTATTCACTTACTTAAAATGTACCTGTTGTGTGCATAAATCAGTTCTTTAATTGTTTTTTTCTCGTGGCAGTGCATGTGTAGCGGATGTGCGAAAGTTCTGAGGTTCCAGACAAACAGGTGCCCGATTTGCAGACAGCCAGTTGAGAGGCTTTTGGAGATAAAGATCAACAACGGGCCTGAAGAGACAACAATGTAAGCGTGTAAAGATTCCTGTACAGTACAGCCCACCGTTATAAGTGCTTCTCCTCCATCCTATTTCCATGATTTGCCCCCTGCGTCTTTTGGCTTTAACAATAATTGAAATGGAAATGATACGCGGTTTAACGCACGGGATGGTATTGCGCATGGCCTATATTATATGAGACTGCCCCCGCCATGATTGTTTGGCTTTGCTTCCAAATGTTTTCCCATGGAAATAAATAACAATTGGTGTTTTTCTTTGGGTGACTGTAGTTTGTTCCACACATATTTTGTAGTGTTTCAAGTGTTGATATCCTAGTTTGATTTAGTCATTGTTGTGCTCACTGTATCTTCGATCTTTGGCCAAAAAAAAAAAAGTATCTTCGATCGATGATAGTGAGGGCTGCGGCTGCGGCTGCGGGTGGGGGGAGGTTGTGGCCCTCCCCGCAAATTGCCTTTTTACAGACTTGGCGCACCTGAACTTGGGTTGCTTAGTTTCCCGTTTGGTAGAAATAATCTCTCATACTCTTCCAAAAAGACAAAAAACCGTGTCACTGTTGAATAAAGGTGCTGTCTGATTCTGATTTCTGTTTTCAAAAACTGTATTTTTTATTTTTTGTCTGGATAGGTTTTGAATTTCTGTCTTTAAAATTGTTTCTATTTTTTGTTTTTAAAAACAAAAAATGGAAAGATTTTAAAGTGGTGTTTTGGTTCCCCCCCCCCCTAAACTACACTACAGTTGATTATTATAAATTACTTTCAATTATAACTAACTATTATGATAGACCATCACTAATAATCCTTGACAACTTTTATCATCAGTCGTTTTTAAACTCATTGTTTTCAAATTAAATAATCAAACAAATTTTTGCTTTGTTTTGTTTTGATAAACACTTTTTAAAAGTTAACTTATAAAATAGTTTTTTTTTAAAAAAATAAAAATAAAATCAAACAAGTTCTAAATCTCCGAACTGCTGTAGCTTAGGGAACTTTAAAACAATCCTAGTCACACATTAATAAATTGGATAGATTATGGGAGTTACACAAACAATGAGGTCATCTGCAAACGCAGAAGAATGAGAAAGAGAAACGATTTCCGTTCCTTCGCGCACAGGAACTTCGGCTTCTATTCACCCATCCAAAGCGAGAAGAGGATACGATCAAACACCGATTTCATTAATAACAAACGACAACGACAATGGTTGTTTATTTAGTTTTAAGCGCCCAACCATAAAAGCACTTGGATGTTCTCAGCATCCCGCACTCACAGACAACGACCACAAAAGCAATATTATCCTTAGATATTTGGACCATGGTCCAAATACAAGTCACACGTTACAACAAACACACAAACTTCAATAATGATCAAACAGGAGAGAAGCCCTCAAAGCAGCTCAGTTTCCCCACCACTGGTGCACATAGACGCCGCTGCTCCTAAGAACCTTGTGGATATCCATGCAACTTCTCATTTCCTTCGTATTTTTATCATCCCCACTGCCTGGGCAGCCCAGGAACATCTCATCAACGAAGCATATGACTCCACTTTCAAGTATATCCGAGAGGAACTTCCGTTCAACTTCTCCTGCATTCATCTTCAGCACCACAAAGTCTGCAAACCGCACAGTTTCTTTGAACCACGCAAGGAAATCAAACTCTTCCTCTCCGACATATGGATCCACTTCTCCATCTGTGTTGAGCTTGGCCGCAACATCTCCAGCCAGTCCTGGATGATAAACAAAAGTGATACCAGGTCGTTTCACGTAGGATAACAGGATGGAAGTGTTGTAGTGAACCAAATAGACATTGAAATCTTTCTGATCGATGGGATATGACGGGAGGAACCAGTCACTGACATTTGCGTCCAGCGGCTTCCCTACCCCAATATCAATATACACCATTCGCTTTCTCGTCGAAACATCCACAAACTTGGGCAAATATGACATCCGTTCTACAAACTCTGGAGGGAGTCGTTCCTCCACGAGAGGTTCCAACAGCTCCGTGAGAGGTTTGTTAAGGGTAAGATTTGGACAGTCTGATGGAAGGTTATTACTATCAAAGGTGCTGGTATTGTCGGATCTTTTCTTGAAAACCACGAGGTTTAGTTGATTGATATGACCAACATGCACGACACTTGAAGATCTCAGCAATGACGATACCGGGGTGGCAGACCTTATCAAGTCATTTGGGTTCGAAGAACTAGCACCCACAAGCAGGGCACCTATTCCACGGGGCTTAAGAACGCGTTCCACCTCAAGCACGAGCAATGCAGGAACTGAAACCTTATCCAGGTCCCTGGAAAACACGAAATCGAATGAAGAATCTGGAAAATGAAGCTCGTACACGAATTTTTTCTGTTTGAGCGAGAAAAAGCGGTGTTTGTAAACACCGTTGACACTGGAGAATCCCAACTGTTGCATTGCCGAGGCGGCCATTAAGGCTCCTTCTCCAATACAGAGACTTTTAGCATTACAGTCCAAAAACTGTTTACCCATCAACTCCGTGACCACAGTAGCAGTCAAATTGACATCTTGCTTGCAATTCATAGAGTCAAATGAACTCCAAAAGGTGTTCAGTATCCGACTCGGAAACAGGTAGGAGCCCTGAGTCAAAGTGACGGTAGCAGAATCGGAATCCGCGACACAGTCATTATAAGTAATCGGAGCCAACGCTCCCAGATCGAAGTTTGATAGGACGCGGACCAAAGTTACGGTGGAAAGAGCAGAGGCCACTAAGAATGCTCGAAAAAGGACGCGCCTCCCCACAGACCCTTTAAAGATCTGAAATGTCAAGGTCCTGGTATCCATAATATTTCAAATTGGATACCCACGAAAGTTCGCGAGAGCAAGATCACCGAGAAGAAGCAAAATCCACAGAGGAGATTTGGAATTGTCTGAAATATCAGAGAGAATGGAAAGCCGGAACGGAGAAGGGGGAGAGGAATTAGCGAGTGCAAAACCTGGATGAAGTGTGATTGCCACCCACGAGGACACCCATCGGTTTCTGGCAGTTTAACCAGACCCTCCTCGGAACCCTCTTCGACATTGGCTCGTCCCAGCTACCTCCCATCCTGGACGGATTGTATCCTATGCCCACATTGTTCCCAGGGAAATCAACTCATTCTGACGTTCCGGCTTCGATGAAACCAAGTATTTTGTAGAAAAGAACTGTGGGAGGTGAGGAAGGAGGCAGCTTCAAGCTTTGTTAGGCTCTCCAGCTAAGTGTGAAATTGCAGGGATTGCGCAGATCTGAGAAGATATAGATTAATAGATAGATGGACAGAACCGGGCTAGTAGCAACCCATGTGAAGCGCAGTGAATGAGTGCGTACGTCCACGGTTCACCATGGTCCGAATCATGCTTACGTGGCCAGATTGTGGGGCCCTGCCTCTATTATTTCATCTTTTTCTCAGATGGCATGATCCATATTTGCTCGGTTTTTTTGGCTGGAATGGCTCAGGGTTGTGGCAGTGATTTTAATCGACTAACTGATACTCCATATGGTGGTAAGTGGTAACAGTCTAATTCTGCTTGGCAAAAAATGAGACTCTTTTTATTGGTATTTGTATTTGCCTCCAGCTAAATGCTAGCCTCATCTATGAGGGAAAAAAAAAATATATTTGCTCGGTCTTAGAAAAGTATTGTAATTTTTTTTATATTTATGGTTATTTTACCTGAATAATAAAGATTCTTGTTATTTAAATAAGTAATAGGGCGTTAGAATTCTAATTTTTGTATACCTAGTAACTTAGTTAAAAAAGATTCACAATTTATTTTTAATATCTCTATTATTAATATAACTTATTTCTTGTGTTAATTAAAAAAAATTTATTTTGAGGTAGAAGGACTTGTGGAAATGGACAAAACGGCTTGTGCGGAAGAGTCCATAATCACTCAATTTTTACAGTGACGGAGCAGGATCTAGAGCCAAGAAGCATATACTAATTTAATAAAAAATTAATATTCTTTAAAAAATAATAATTATACTTATACTAAAATTATAATAATATAAATAGATTAATTATCACTTTTTATTTTAAAAAAAAGTATATTCAACATGTTGATATGGCCTTTTATTATATAAATATGCTTTCATATTTTATTTAAATTATCAAAATATTATACATCTAAAAAAGTTTTTAAACTCACATTTTTTATTTGATTTAAGGGATATAACATATAAAGAATACAAAATTTAAGTTACAAAATTTAAACATCCCATTTATAATTTTTCCCAAGATCAAGCTACGTTTTTCCACATATGTGGGGCGGGGGTTGGGAGCCATGCAGTTAAACTGTTAAAAGCTTAAAAACTTGCGTGGTCATTCTACATTGGATAAATATTCATTTTTATCCTATTTTTTGAGAAAAACCTAATACTATAAATTATTTGATATAGCATTTTTCTTCCTAAAATAATTAAAACATAACAGTCTTCACATTAACATTAAATAATTACAAATATCATTTTGATAATCAAATTACTTTCTCTAACATTATATTAACGTCAACATTTATTATTAACACCAGGATAGAAAATATTACATTTTAACTATTTTAAAGGCAAAAATATCATACTAAATTGCTTAGAATATTGAGTCCTCCTTATATAAAATTTTAGAAACAAAAAATATGCCTTTTTTTTTAACCTGAATACAAAAATATACCCATAATCTTTCACATTCGTGTAGGTTTCATTATATTATATAACATATCAATTTAAATTTTAGCGCGTAGATAGAGCTGTGAGTCTGTGATGGAATGGAAAGATATTATTGCTTCCCCACCCCCCCACCCCCAAGAAAAAAAAAAAAAACTATCTTAACAACCCCCTTCCCCGTTGGGAATGGGGCACACAATATCCACACTACATACGTTTAATAATGTTCTTTTAAATTATTTAGAAATAGGACTCACAATTTTTTTTATTGTGTGGAATGGGATGGGATCAAGTGATGGCCGAAAAAGTAACTATATTTCAGCCCCAAAAAAAAAAAAAAACGTAAAAGAATAATGGTATCGGTGGCAGATTGTAGGAGATGGATTTGCATTGGGTCCTTGTCCAAACTTTTTAATATTAAATTAAATATGTACCAACACATTGATAATGAATAGATTTATTATAATATTAAAAATTTTTATATTAATAAATATAATGTTAAACATATTTAAAAATTAATTTAAATAAATAATAGAGATTAATTTAAACTAAAATAAAGAATGAAGATAGCTGCTGGTGGCGGACGCCTAGGAGATGGCCCGATTCTGAAATCTGGAGCTGGCATTAAATTAAATATTTAAGAATAAAGCGAAAGGGAGGCAATGCAAGTGGTAGACTGATATGCGTTGCTTTGCAAACTAGATTCCAAAATCGAAAGCATTCTTTAATCCAAAAAAGAAGAAAAGATTAACAAGCACGATCTCCGCGATCAATCCTCCCGTCTCTCATAAATACACATGACTTTCAACTACTTACACGCCCATCAGAAGAAGAACTTGAAACCTACTTAACTTATTCAAGTCACTATAAAATTAAATTATAAAAAAATAAAATATATTCTTTTATTTTTATTTATAAATTACTTCTAATATATTTTATCAAAATAAAAAAAATCTTAACATTTATTAACTTTGTTTTAAAATTTAATAAATTTTTAATTTTATCTTTATTAAATAAATATATTTTAATAATATATTTTTTCTTTTCAACATTTAATGAAGAATAAAAAAATTTATATTAAAAATTTAATAAAATAACTTATAAATGAGATAAAAAAATTTTTATGCTCAGTCTTGTAAATACAACTAAAGAGTATCTTTTAAAAGGTACTACCTTATTTTTATATATAAGAGAAAAAATTTTATCACACAATTTTAAAAAGTTAGTTAATCATAATAATTATGTCTGAAAATAAAAAATTAAATTAAAATATCATGTGTTAATCAACATAAATATACATTAATTATTTTTCATTAATGTAAATTATGAGAAATAAATTAAAAAATATGTAATAAATACTTATTAAAATATATAATTTTATTTATATAAAAAAATAAGTAAAAAATGATAGTGTTTTTTTATAAATAAAAATGAAATAATATTGAACTAGGACAACAGGATGTACAATTAGCAGCTCATCAAATAGACGTCCTGTCCCCACTCTAAGTAATATTCAAATAGGTCCAAAATGGATGGAAGGGAGGAAGACGAGGTGGTAGTGTTTCTTAATTAATTTATACTCTTTTTATTTAAAAATATAAAATATTAATTAAATTTTATTTTTTAATAAAATAATTATTTATTTTTTAATTAACTCTATCTTTTTACATTTACTCCTATTAAACACTTTACAATAAATATAAAGTCATTATCGATAGAGGCACTTTTTTAAAAAAAGGCAAAGATTATACCTCAAAAGATTAAAAATGTCTTATATTTTTAAACATTTAACTCCTCAAAAAATGTCTTATATTTTTTAACGGAGAAAGTATTATAATTTTAAATAAAATCATGCATATTAATAAATTTTATTAAGTGTATTGTATAAGCTTGTCCTTTAAAATAAAAATAAAAATTTGTAAAAATGTTCTTAGCTTAATACTCTACTCATGAAAAAATATTTAAAAAGAGAATATAATAAAAATAAAAATATCAAAAAATATTATTAATGCAATTTTATTGTTAGCAAATTAAATTTTGTCAAAAATATTTAGAAGCTGGGAGGGAGGTAACGGCTAACAAGCAGCGGACGAGTGACCAGTGCTATAAGAATAATGGAAGAGGCACCGACAGAGGGTTGAGGGGAAGCCAGCGTACGGACTGCCAGCGGTAAAAGGACCCCACACCCCACGTTGGCACATTGCATTGCGTCCCTGTCAGTCTGCCACTTCCTCACAATTTCTCCATTGCTCCCTCTGTACCTTTTACTTTTACTCTTAAAAACACTTCTTATTTTTAAAAATATAATTGATTGATTTTAACACGATTTTAAAATAAAATTTCCACATTCTAATCAATCACTCCTACCAAATATTAATGCTAATTTAAATTCTTGAGATAATCATAATTTCTAAAATTCTTTGATCTAAAGAGACAATAAATTCAATGAATTAATACTACTCTAGCTCCATTTCCCCCTTTTTTGGTGCCTCATGCTCATGGATTTCCTCAATGCTCAATTCTTCCATTCGCTACACAGCAGACTTCCCAGTGTATGTTTCATGCATCCAATGAATCTATGGACATTCAGGTAGCTACCGGCACTAAAATCCCATTTCTGTTTTCGTAGCTTTTGATCCCCATTTGGTTCATTGACACCGTTTTCTTGTACCTATATTTATGTTGGCTATACTTTGCTCATATTGGTAGAAAATAATGTGGTACTTGAAATTGGGATCTTTTGATTCCATTCTCTTCATTTTGTATCTTTTAGATATCTATGATGGAGCTGCAGTAATCTCATTTTGTCATGAAGGGTGTGGGATTAGCTGTTGTGGAACCTGATCGATGAAGCTCCACTAGCCTTAGGTACTGCAAATGATTTAGTTTTAGGGACCAAGTTTCAGAACAAATTGCCAGAGGTTATTGACTCAAGGTTTATGTCGATATTTTTGGGACAAGAACCTAGGGCCAGAGTCTCCTATTTCTGTAATTGCAACTATAGATGTATGTGTATAATATTTCCTAAATCCTAGCATAATGTGATGTATCAAAATATTTTACAGAGCTCGATTGCATTGTATGTATAATTTCACATCTCTTCAATGCCATTGTAATTAGTTTACTTGTATATATTTGGACTCAACGAGGTTATAGTTTGTGTGCACATATATGAAGCTAACTAAGCATTTTGTGCCACAGTAATCGACAGTGTGGCAATGATTCATGCAAAGTGCCACAAGATTACAGTGTTTAGTGCAAATTCATCCAAAGTGCGGTAAGTATGATGCATAGATATCCCATGGAATGTGAGCTTTTGTGAAGGTGTTTAACTTGTTTGTAAGTATATTTTTCAGGAGACTTTTTTGGACGTGCATGTTAAAAAAATTTTGAATGGTGTTCAAGTGGTTTTCAGGGAAGGTTGGTAGTGAGGATATCTTTTGCCACGGTACTTATCCTGCTGGATCTTTCTTTGTTCCCCAACACGTTATAGGAACTAATTGAGTTAGAATTTTTGGAAAAATTGTCTTCTTTCCTTTGAATCTCTATTTTGTATCTTCATATGTAGTTGAGCAAATATGACTTAAACATGGCTTGGATGGATCAATTATAATAGCGCTTGTAGGGATAAGTTGTACATGAAAAGTTCAAATGAGTGATCACAAGTGTATTTGCAAAATCCATATGAAATGTAGTACTCAATGTATAGTGTACAACATGAACCATGTATGATGTGTAAATCCAATCTTACTTTTCTGTCTGGGGCTTTCATAAACCAATTTCTAGTGATGTGGATGGAGACTAACCCTCTAGATGGAACAACAAAAGTAATCGGAATACTCCCAAACCTTCAAGGTGTTGGCCATACTTTCATCAACAACAAAGGCCTAAGCATTAAATATGGAAGAAGGGGAACAACACAACCAATGCCTCACTTTTGATAAATTATACAACCTAGTGCAGACTAAATCAACAAAAGTTAGATGAAGAAGCTGCAAGGAAGGGGGGAAAGGGGGGAAAGGGGGGAAAAGAGGGTAGAGTAGCTATGAAAAGGAGTAAAGTGTACATTTCTTTAGTCTAGATGATTTGAATAGGTGTTAATGTAATATGATTTTGAGTGAGTCAAAGCCAATATAAAAATAAAGAGAGTGAGAAGATCATTATTTGTTTAACTCAGATTCATTACTGTCCTCTAAAATCAAATTTGGTACTGCATTTTCATTTCATTTAGTAGAATAATCATTATGTTTTAAGAATATTTATTAGTGTTTTCATGACAAATGAGAAAGTTTTTCAAAATATCTGTTTTTTTTTTATAAAAATTGAAGAAACAAAGGTTATGATTCCCTTTTGTTTATGTTTTTCAAAATATTCATTTGTCTTTTCATGAAAAATGAAATTTTTTCAAAATATTTATTTGTCTTTTCATGAAAAAATTGACAAAAGAGAGGCTATGGTTCCTTTTTATTTATATGCAATAAGCTTTCAAAATATGCAAGATTTCTCCCGTCATATATAACACTCTTCTACATATGCAATGCTCTCTCACAATTGCAAATTTCTTCCATAATATGCAACATTTCTTCCATTATTTGCACCCACTTTTCCACATGTGCAAGACTCTCTCACAAATATATATTTCTTTCACACTGTGCAATATTTATTTTATCATATGCAACCATTCTCTCGAATAAATAGCACTCTAACATCAAATGCAATATTCCCCTACAAATATGGATTTCTTTCATGATATACAACATTTCTTTTGTTATATGCAACATTCTCTCACAAATGCAAATTTCTTTTAATATATGCATCATTCTCCTATCAAATGCAACACTCTCCTGTCAAATGCAATATTCTTCCACAAATGCAAATTTCTTTTATGATATGCAATACTTCTTCTGTTATGTGCAATAAAGTTTTATAGGCATACCTTAGGCACTGATATATTAACACTGAAGGACCTTATATGACATATTGGCATTGAAGGATTTTACTCAACCTCCCTTTTTTAAAACCATTATATGCACTTAAGTCATTCGCCCTTTAAAATTATTGACAGCCAATGATTTAATATCCCAAATTCTTTTCAAAATAAATATGTTGGCCAATTTGTTTTGAGCAAATTTTCTTAAAAACTAACAACTTTGGTCACAAGAGAGTTTTTTTTTTTTGTGTTCTTTTAGTCATTCACTCAAAAGCAAAGGCTCCAAAATAAATTAAAAAAAGGGCTCAGATGCCATTATATCTACTGATGTATCAAAGTTATTAATAAGAGACAATCTTACTTAGGCCCCTTAAAATACAAAATTTACATTACAGGCCTAATAGAATCTAAAAATGCACTATAAGCCCAAGACCCTTCTTGCAAATTTTATTGTGGACAAAAAAACACATTTGCCCTTATCTCAATGAAATGTTCATGTATACATAACATAATAGTACTGGATAAAAGGGCTACAAGCTAGCATGTGTAGGCTATAATTTTTATGAATTGGGTTGGGTCAACCCGCCAAATAAAATGAGCTGGAAAACCCAACCCATTTTCTAGCAAGTTGGCTCACAAAAATTTATTAATTTTTTTAATAATTTTAAATTTATATAATATAAATATAAATATATATATATATATATATATTTCATATTTTAAGGCAAATTACCAATTAAAGAACTTGTAAATAAATAAAATGAATATAAAATTCAACCAAACAAATTCATTTTGTTAGATTTTTACTATTAATTATCTTCTCGTCTAGGTGTGGTATCTTTCTCATTGACAAAGAAAATTTAAATATAAACTTATATTTTTTTTTCAATGAATTTATATTTGTGATTTTAATTAACAGATCTTATGAGATTAATAAATAATATATATTCAAAATATTTCTATAAAAACTAATGAATTATCGATTAACAAACTATAACAAAAATTTTATTTGTAAATTATAAGAAAGATTAACATTATTTTTTAAATGTAAAGAACATATTTGGGACTCATAAATTATATATTTAAAAAATATTATCATTATTATAAATTTATAAAAAGATATAATATGATTAAACAATAAAAAATTATTTTTAAAAAATATGCTAGCCCATAGGCCAGCCCCTTCAGCCCGCTAGCTTTGTAGGTTGGGTTAGCCCAACCCGTTTTTAATTTATTCAACCCAATTTGTCAAATTTGACGGGCTAAATGAGTTAGCCTGTGGGCTTTGCTCATTTTTCTAGCTCTATAACATGATATCCATGAATTTTCAATACAATATTCATGAATGCATAATACATTTGGTGAACATTAACTTGAAGTATGTTGTTTTAATGAAAGTATGTTGTTCATTAAGGACTTTATGTTGTACAAATATTATAGGTCTACATATGTTCGTTGTGTTGAGCATTGATGGACAGTATTGTTCATCATTTGCTTACTTGTATATTTCACTTCAAGTTAAATCATATTCACCAAATGCATTGTATATTCATGAATATCGTGTTGAGAATTTGTGAATTATATTATGCATACATGGACATGCCTTTGAGATAACTGCAATTGCGTCTTTTCATCCACAATAAAATTTGCAAGAAAGACCCTCAAGTTTGCAGTGCAAATTTTTGTGTTTTAGAGGTCCTAAATGAGATTCTCCCTTATAATAACTACTATTATTTACAAACTAATAAAATTTCAATTTTCAAACTCAATATACTATACAACAAATCATGTTTTAAATTCATGACAAATCTTCTAGAACAAGTCAGTAGATAATTACCAAACTAGAATGTTTTCTAATTTGGAAAGAGTCAAACTTGTCATGCCAATAATTGATGTAGAACATAAATATGTTATATCATTTATTAAACTTATGAATTATGAGTCAATTTACATTTCTTTGCAATATTTTTCTCTATTCTAAAAAGTTTGTCATGTTTTTTCAGGTTATACTTTTTTGGATAGTACTTCCTCATTTCATTCTTTTCATCTAATCATGTATTTGGATGATAATCATGCTCATTATAATATATTATATTTTGTTTTGTTTTGGTGTAATGAACACTTGAGATGTTATTTGAACATGCAATATTATTATCATGTAATAATAATTTGTAATTGAAGTAATTGCTTCCCGTGCAACGCACAGGGAAGTAAATAATAGTTGGAAGAAATAAGAATCGTAATTTCAGATTATTCCTGTCCTTAGGCATGTCCTTAAAAAACAAACCCCAAAAAAAAAAGCCGTTTTGTACTTACAGGAGGGGGTGGAAGAAAATCTCCTTCCCATCCTCAATGCCGTCA
The DNA here is from genome assembly GCF_029017545.1 of Prosopis cineraria. Classification (NCBI taxonomy): domain Eukaryota; kingdom Viridiplantae; phylum Streptophyta; class Magnoliopsida; order Fabales; family Fabaceae; genus Prosopis; species Prosopis cineraria. Next base: position 41,797,299 of record NW_026555334.1, read on the forward strand.
ATGGCATTCTCATCCCTGAATATACAATAGAACCACTTGGTTTATCTTACTAGCATCAACACCTTAAATTATGAAACCAATTGGATTAAAACATAAACCACCATATCAAGAAAAGGAAAAAGAAAATGGAAGATAAAATTCCCTTTGGATTGGCAACATATAGTCATTGATTGTAACTAGAATTGCCAACCTTGCTTGACAGTGAAGGTTTCTCTCTGTGGCTGCTAGATAGCAAGGTTTCGGAGTTGCTTGAATGGCTGTCGGCAACCCCAGGTCTCATCCAGATTTTTATGTGCCCCTCTCTGCAGGCAGTAATTATAGATTCCCGAGTAAATATCACGCCTGATAGTGGTTCAGTATGCACTCGGTGTGCAACAAGGGGCGAGATTTTTGGAACATCCTGCATACTTGGAGCAGGTTGCAATGTACCCAATGGGACGACACTGTCCCAATGGGATGACTGGTTTCCGGTACTGTAAGTGGGAGATCCACCAGGAGGACGTCGTAATGGAACCACTATCTCATCCATTTCCAGGTCCCACAGAAGCAATTGAGTATCCTGACCACCAAAACATCCAAGTGCCAACATTTATGCAATATAAGAGCTTGAGTAATGCATAAATGTGAGGAACGATAACATATATTTCACAATTATTCATCATAAAGTGATCATTGATCACACGGAACAAAAAGCCATAAAAATTCTGATCATCAAATGCCCGCTAAAAAGTACATCTTTCCACATTGCAGCACATTTTCTCAGATTCTCAACAAGTTCCCAATGCAGCTGGAGTTCATCTCCCACCCTAGTGGCATAGCCAAGTAATATTAACTACGATAAATCTCGCACATAACAATTTTTACAGCCGAAAAAAAAAATCGCCCTTCCTACCAGCGCGCTCTGCTACATGCTTCTAAATAACCAATTTTCCTTTGACGGATCACAGAGATCATCATTTGGATAGTTAGCATTTTCTAAATGAAATATGACAGCAGCTGAATCCCAGTATTCATAACTACAAGAATAAAGCTACGCCAATATGTTTGTCTTCCTCTTCTCATTTTGTTGTGTCTGCTTCTGCAGCATTTTTAACTTAATGCATAACAACTCACTCTTTCGTACAGGCCAGTCGTAGCACCCATAATGGGCACCCCTGATTGAAAATTTTCCACATTGTTACTCTATCACCAGATTTGAAAGTTGAAAATCAAAAGCCACATAGCAATCATTCAACTCCACCAAGTGCAGGCACACGGTTCATTTTCAAAACTTCAGAGATAACATGGGTGGTTAAAAACTCCCAATCAGATGGACCAGATTTTCTTTTGAAGTTGAAAGCCAAAACAGAGAGAATGCATGAAATCATTTTTCTAAGTACCTGGCCAACAGAACCAAACCTATACATAACACTCTCTGCATTGTCATTTGAATTTGGCGAAGACCAATATGAATCAAAAGCCACTCCACTGACCTGGTTGCAGCATCTGACAGAAATTAATTAAGTGCTATAACATGATATAAGGTTCCAACTAAATTTATTAAGCAACTTATGACTTACCCATGAGTTGTGCCCCTCACCCCATGCCACAACTTTGCGATCTTCCATGCTCCAAACTTGAACTAAATCATCTTCTCCTCCAGTCAAGATATATTTTCCATCCATGCTAATAGTAGAGTTACATAATGGTATTTTAGACTATGAAACCAGGAGTAAATTGTAGGGAATATTTTGAGTAAGGCAGGTATAATTTTGTTTGAGACCTTAGATATGAAGAAATAAGCAAATAGTAAATAAATCAAAGATTATAATCAGCTAATAAAATGACTTTAACCGAACATGTCTCACCTCCAAGCACAACATAATAAAGCACCGTAATAACTTTTGCCACCACATATAAGTTGTTCTTTTGAGTAGTCAAAGACTCGTAAATAACCTGAACACAAGTTACTAGACGAAATGATTAATTTGTTTGCACCAGAAAAATAAAATCAGATGCAGAACTACCACACAGTGCAACCAGCATTGGATAAATATATACCATCCCTTCCAACAGTTGCTAAGTATACCCCATCTGGCGAGAAAGACATACTATTAATTGAACCTTGGCATATGTGCCATCTGGCCATTGGATTACTCTGAAAAGATTATATTCCAAAAGGGATCAACTGATACACAAAAATAATGAGAAAGCAGCATGCTAATAGAGCCAGGCGTTAGGCAACATAATAAATAAGAGAAGTTACTGCAGCAAAACGTAAGTGACATATCATCAAGAGTCAACCCTTACCTAGAAGTCTAGATTAAAATATTGCAGTTAAACAGCATTACTAAAAGAGTGGTTATGTATAAAGTTCTAAAATTGTGATACAGATAAATACGACTATGTCTAATTAGCAATCATGCTGATGGAATTACTCCCCCATTTTTCTTGCCTTGAACCATCAATTTTGAAAACTATTAAATCCATAGATACACATGTAAAATGAAGTTAGCAATATCCATATTTTGCTTGTTGGCCAAAAAAATCCATATTTTGCTTAACAGTGAAGAGGGCATGAACTTAATAGTTAATACCTTACTATAACGTGCATGTGCAACAGTAAATTGTGTTTGATCCTTGATAACCGGGAATGATGAATCACCAGCACCATCTTTGCTCTGAAATTAGATTGGAAATGTAAATATCCTCAAATCATGGTAAATGAGCTTATAATTGACAAATTATAAGTTTTGCATCCCTTTTAAGATTAACGCTTGCCTTTTCATATACGTACAAATTCCCATCAGCATGAGCTACAGCAAAAGCACCATCAACTCCAGGCACCCAAGCCATACAAGTACAACGACTGCTCAGAGAAACAAGCATCAATCAAGCTAGATTCCAAATATAACTTCTTCCCACCGTATTTCAACATGCATGAAAGTTCATGAAGGCTTAAACAATTTCAATTACTTAATAAAGAGACATGGCTTCCACCCTCTCTACTACTCAAAGCCAAAAAATTAAGACCAATGCATTTCACTTGAAACTAGTTAAATACATTACTTGATATGAGTAGAATTTACTCAAGATTAAGTACATATTAAATAATTTGCCATTGGCCGGAAATTCCTGCATGAGCTCATACGAAGATATATAACTCAATCAAATACAAGTCATCTCAGAAGAACATAATCCTTATATGGGACTTAAGCAGGACGTTAACAACAATCAAGTTTCGTTCTTTGAATAAATCAATACTTGCATTCATCTTTCCATAGAAGAAACTATAATAATGAAGTCAAATGTCAGGATGTATTCCTTCTTATATCTTTGAAATAACTAAATTGCCCATACTTGTTCCCAATTGCCCTTCAACTTCAAATTTAAAAGTATTATTTTCTGTCGATTAAAAAAGACGCTGACAGAAAGAATATACAAGAGAATTGCAAAGATAAATGAATATATGAAAGTACCCAGACTAAGTAAGACTGGAAAATGCTCCAGAGCATAAATTATAAGTATCTTATGCTGCAGATAATAACAGACATTCACAAATCAGCACAACCGCACAACCTGAAAATCCCGTATCATTGCAAGGTTCCAACACCATGATAATGGATTGTCCAATCCTAAAATTTGTATTAGCATATATTCCACATCAGATGCCTAAAGCTGTGTTCATTATCGCAATGACACAGACAAAACGTTGGAGGCTTCATTCTTGCAATCACAAGAGCAGTGCTCAACATGAAAACAAAACTTACGAAAATAAATTCCAAGAAAACCACTACGAATTTGAACCTTGATAAACAGACCTTTGCGATCAAGAAAAGAAAAACACAAAAAGATATTATCCAACAAAATAAAGTCAGCCTACGCCCATCAAGCATCTGGCTCCAAACTTCAATATCAGATGCTCTATGAATTGTATGGATTGATACAATATTTGATAATTCATATTTATCAAATATTCTTCTACGGATGATGGTCTCTACATGATGGCCCTGTTATTCAAAATCAAGCCCTGCCAATCACATAATCTACCAAGACCCGTGAATACAGCACAAGTGCATACAAAGGGCATGAATGAGAATCCAGGGTTCTCTGCATTCTACAGCGCTGAAGATTTAGCAAAATATTTTTAATGCCTACAAAATGTTGAAAAAGGAAAATATCTGTAAAATCAACATTTTAGAAACAGACTTAAAGAATGCCACACAACACTTGGATAGCAAAGTCACAGTCTATGCAACCATCAAATGATATAACGGGGAAATGGTGCTTCATGGCATGTGTACCCATGGCATTTAGAAATAACAAAAATATTCTCGTGTTATTAGTTTCAGGGCAATGTTCTGAGGGAGAACTCAGGATATGCGGGAAATCTGAAAGAAATAAGTACAGGATATTTTTCTTACCTTTTCGGTACAAGAGTCACACTATAACCTTTTACCCAAATGCCAAGCCCTGAATCTCTAAATTTCTTTACTGTAAATTTTTGGCAGAATTTTGGAGAGGGGAGTAAAAAGGTGGATCCCTAACACAAATCCACACTTCGTCTTACTCTCTTTCCAAAATTTAAGTGAACTTTTACATAAGATCTCTAAATGATCCTTATATCAAATACCCACATCTTAACCACACAAGCTAATAGTCTTTCTACCGGTTTGAACCATCAATGAAAAATGGGTTGACCAAAAAACAGCAGGATGGGTAATTGAAATTTATCATAGAAGTCATCAAAATAGCCATCTTCATGCATTTGTAGCCAGCTAGCCATGGAGATATGGATTATAAATCAGTAACAAGCCCAAACGTTTTTTCTTGATTCAAAAGATAGTACAATCTGTGCCTAAATCATGAATTCGGGTAGGTAATATTCAATGAAATTTAGGCACAAATCACACAGTGAAAGTCTAAAGAAAATATCAAATTCAGACCTTCTGAGCATAATATCCTCCAGCCTTTTGTTTTTGTGATTTATCCTAAAAATTTACAAAATCAACTTGAGCAAGAAATAGGAAGTTCACAAAGATGGTGGTTTGTTGCTTTGAAGAATCCTTAGAAATCAGAATTTGTGACTGCTTATTCTTGTTTGTGTGTCTGTATGTTAGCAAATCATTAAGCAAATAACTTTCTTCAATGGGTTCCCACTTTGGATGCCAGAGCAAGCATCCATGAAAGCCAACAGTGCACATGACCTTTTGTACAGCACTAGCACAACAAAAAGAACACTAGCATATATCATGCCCGAGAACAACTAAAACTTGTAGGGAAGACATCAGAAGAGATTGTATCTTGCCTGTTATTGATAGAACCATCTTTGTTGTAATGCTGGGCTCCAACAAGCTTTTTACCAACATCCTGTAATTGCTGTCTCAATGACACGGAGTAGACTACAAAAATACACGCAGGACCAATAAATTCATAAAGTTCAAATTTTCATTACAGAAGGAAAAATTGAGTCTCATGAACATTTATTACCATCACCGCTGCTCAAACCAATGAGTAAATCATGCCCATCTTTAGCATCTGGATCAAATGCATGGCACACGGGATTGGAATTGCTGAAGTGAATAGACTTCACTGGGTCCTACGTTCAATGAAAAGCCTCATAAACCAAAACCCAAAATACTCCGAATCCATCAAAATTCAAACAGTATACCTTGTCCTGAGAATTCAGATCACTTATGAAAATTGCATCACCAACATTAAAGATCAAGTAAGTTCCTTTTCCATCAAAATTTGAAATAAGCATCGAATTACTAGTACTTGAGGCACCAAGGGAACCAATTCTACTGTTTATTCCAGCATTCTTGCTGCTACCATTCCCTCCTACAAAGCTAAGCGCTCGGCTTCCATTGCCTCCACCCAACAATTTAGCAGCCGCAGACCTTACACCACTAGTGGCACTGAAACTTGACGATAGACCAGTTGGTGTTGAAGGCGTTGGCTTGTCCTTGAGATGTGCCAAAGTTACCTGATGATGCCATCAAATCAACACTAGATTGTACATGGATTCAACAGTAATGGGAGAACCATGGACTTGAGAATAAAAAGCACGTCATCCCGTGGAAAAAATCCATGATATTAGAACGATATAGGCCGTCACTGACATTGATGCTACAGAAGTAGCTGGCAGACAATAGAATAACCGGTGGAACTAATACAGATATAGTAAACAAATTAAGTTCCAAATGCCTGAATACCAGTACATGGGACTAATACAAACCAGAGTACCGGCATTTCCAAAAAATTGTCTTCTGTTAAATTTAGAAGATAAAGACACCGTTGATATCAGAAACTTGATTTAACTTGGCATTGATTGTATGACATAGTCCGAATTCACCATGAAGGAAAACCCTAGGGACGAACACTAATTTTGGAAAGGAGGGTGTTAGCTGATAGAGTGTACTAAATGAGCGTAGTGAGAAGCAGCCACCTCTCGAAAGGGAGAAAAATGAAAAACAAATACAAAGAAAAGAAAATAGAAGGAGCTAACCTGAGTAACGGTTTTACCATGAGCGTAGTGAAGGAGACCGGAAGGATGAGTCTTCTCGTAGTGAAGCTTATATCGACCTTCCGGTGTCTTAAAATAAGTCTTGAGGCCAGGGGTTTGCGCGTTGGCGGACGAGGAGGGGGACATGGTACCGTTGGCAGTGTTGATCATGGTGGCGATTAAGATAGGAACGAGAACATAGGATCATGACAATAGAGCCTTAAAACATTGAATCGAATGCTCCTGGGTGCTTTGGCGGGCGTCGCCTACGGCTTATACCAGGACACTAAGTTGTATTCAATGGCTTCTCAGATCAAACACATTTCGGCCCATGGAAACGCTGCTGCCAAGTGAGTGTGTGTTCACAAAAAAGACGGAGGATTTGACATTAACGCCGTCCTCCACGGTCAACGAAACGGACGGCAACCATTGCTAATGGGTCTGCCTAAAGTGGTGAACCTTATTTGCAAGCACTACAACGGCACGTGGGCTCCATTCAGATCCATTCACCATTTCGTGCTCTTTTGGGGTCAAACTTTCAATCTCCAGTCGTTTTGACACATCACCCTTCTTTACCCTAATCCCATCCCATTTCATGTAAAGATTTTATGCATTCAGGTGCATCTCACGGTGCCGATCCTTTATTTTCCGTGCCTTCTTTCACGGGCTTTGCCTATTTTGGGCTGGGCTTATCCTAACGAGCTGGGCTTATAGGATAGGTCCTTAAACCATATGGGCCTAATAATAAGAGTTGATCCTCAACCCAGTAATATCAGCCTGCTTGTGAAGCGCAAATAGCCCACAAAAATTAATATTATTTTATAAATAATACCAATATTATAAAGATTTTTTTTCAAAGTATCATTTTAAAAAAGATTAAAGGTGAAATTAATGATATTTTTTAAAAAAAATACCCTTAAATAAGCATGTAATTCATAAGATTTTTTAAGTAAGACATCTTATTAAATTGGATAAACATGAAAAGAATATAACTCTAAAGACAATTAATCAATTCATTAGGGTGTAATTAGATTAAAAAATAGTAGTATGGAAGAGGAAACAGTAGATAGTTGAAGTACATGGACGATCACTCCAGATTTTGCAGGACATACGTACCAGACCATTGGCGGGATAATATCATAAATGATTCAGTAAAGTAAGATATAACTAAATAAGCCATTACTCAACGGATATCCTATCACATTCAGAAGTAGCTGGCTAATTTGTGCCTGAAGCCTTGAACTGACCAGCATCTGGTATGTTTATGGCTGAAAAGGATGACCTGTTTAGAATTAGGTATTCCTTAAATGCAGCGCGCTAACACGTAGCTGGAGTAATGGCAGTAATGACTTGAACTAACTGAGAAAAGCCAAGAGGTAAACCTGAACTAATTGGCACGTCATGATCTCTATATGCAAAGTGAGGTAGCTAGGGATAAAACTGTCTCAGTTCTAATTTGTGAATGTCACTGTTATGTAAAATGTATATCTACGTACATTGAACATGCAAAGACAATCTAAAATGCGAGCTTGGACCCTGAGTTTGTGGTTAATTGGGTTAATAGTAGAGAAGAAGAAGAGTGGGCCAAAAAAAAAAACTTAGTGAAAGAGAACATATGGTCCCTTTTACGATAATAATTGTCGCTACTCAAAAGCGATAACTAGCATTGACGTCAACAAACTTGAAACAGAAGCAAAAAGTAGCAGAAGCATCATTTCACCCACCCCCCACTGACATTTCAATCCCAAATCAATTGCCGATCCGGCTGTTTTTCCTGCCTCCTAAAGCAATTCTTTCTTTGTCTTCCTTCCCGTATTGTTTTGCCTTTACACAGAAAAGTCCATGCTTGAGGTTCTCTTGCCACCTTCTGTGAATCGCAACTCCTCACCTAACCTTTTACCAATCAGTTGCCATTCACTCTCCTTATATATCCCCACACATTCCCCTCCCTTCGCTTCCAACAAATTCGTCTTCTTGCTTTTTCCCCAGAAATGGCCAAGCCAATGCTTCCTCTGCTTTCCATAAAAGTCTTCATCTTCTTCTTCATGTTCCAGTCCATTTCTGCTCAAACACCAGCGCTGGCTCCAGCACCAGCAGGCCCCACCAACATCACCAAAATCCTGGAAAAGGCAGGCCAGTTCACCACCTTCATCAAGATACTCAAAGCCACCCAGGTAGCTGATACAATCAACAACCAGCTCAACAACTCGAACCAAGGCCTCACCATCTTCGCACCCACTGATAATGCCTTCACAAATCTCAAACCGGGAACTTTGAACTCCATCAATTCCCAAGAGCAACTTCAGCTGGTGCAGTTCCACGTCCTTTCCAGTCTCTACACTATGTCTCAGTTTCAGACTGCCAGCAACCCCTTACGCACGCAGGCTGGGAACAGCGACAAAGGAGAGTTTCCTCTGAATGTGACCACCTCAGGGAACCAAGTGAACATAACGACGGGGGTGGTCAATGCAACGGTGGCTAATACTATATACACGGACAAGCAGTTCGCGGTGTATCAGGTGGATCAAGTGCTGCTTCCTTTGGCACTTTTTGGCCCACCACCAACAGCAGCCCCGGCTCCGGCGCCGACCAAGCCGGAGAAAAATGTCCGGGCATCAGATGCTCCGTCTGGCTCTTCGGATACCACAGTTGACACTTCAGATGCCGTGGGTCTTGACAGGCGAGCCGCGGAAGGTGTTGCCCTCATCGTTGCGCTTACTACCATGGCTGCTTACAATTTGCGGTGGTAATTCTTGGGGTCCCTCAGTTTCGCGTCATTCGTTTTCACCTCAAAGTGAGTCTTTAGCTGTTTGGGATTCAGGATCCCGTGTATTAGTGATACTAAAATCTGAAACTTCGTGCTCAAAACGGACGCAAACTTATTAAAGAACTGCAGGAACTGGCTCAGAGTACGAGTGATTAATGTTAAGCTTAATATCAAATTACAATTTTTTTTGAAGATTTTCAATGTTATGATACAGAAGGTTAAGCACTGAATTGAAGAACTTAATTTATGATAAGATCTCGATCTAATATTAATTTTTTATGAGATCCTTAATTACCATTCTCCCTAATGTTAAAAACAAAAACTTGGAATCCTCTACTATCAAAATGGTAACCGTCGTCGGATTTCCCCACGGATGCATCCAAGAGCAGAAAATCATGTAAAATTTTCATTAACATTCTTCCCGAATCACTACCGTGGTTGGTCAAACCGTAAAAGATAAATGCACATCAAGTCATGCTAGGACGTTACTCAATTGAAGAGTAATCCAGGCACCATTCCTTCCACCAGGTAGGTAAAAAAAGGCGTGAATTTTTCTTCTTTTTACTTTTTTTTTTTTTAAAAAAAGTAGGTAAAGACACAGAATATTTCAATCCAAATGAATTATGGTTGCCAGGCACATCACTTTCTGCATAAAGCAGGTCCAAACAAAATTTTCTACAGACATCATCTCTTTTTTTTTTTTTTGCCCGCAACATCATCTCTAAACCCGTTTCTTATCTTACAAGCCTCCGCAGATGGCCTAACTAAGTATCTCAACAACCGTTAGAAATTAGTCACATCATTTTTGGACTCTTCAATGAATGCCCGCAGCTTTCCGTGATCATCAATCAAAAATGAAACTCAAAGCCGCCGCCGCCGCCGCCAGGAAAGCCTCCACCGAAGCCACCGGGGAAGCCTCCCTCAAAATGAAAGGTGAACTGTTGGCCCCCACCACCAAAGGGGTTGAAACCTCCGCCTCCCCCACCCATTCCCATGTCTTCAATGTCTTCCCCCCTGTCATATCTGGTACGTTTATCTTCGTCACTAAGAACCTGTGATATATTGTAACAATCAGTTATAACCAAAATAATCACATCCCAATCACGGCAAGTTTCTCCCAAATCCCTCAATCACATCTAACATGTAGAGACTTGAGAAGCATAGAAAGATTGAAGAAGTACTATAATTAATGAAGCATGAGTCATTGTATTCATGATTAAGACCTCATATGCAGCAGCAATTTCTCGGAATTTAGCCTCTGCTTCATCCTGTTGTCCACGTTCTTATCAGGGTGCCATTGCAAAGCAAGTTTCTTGTAGGCACGTTTTATCTCAGCCATAGAAGACATTTTTGAAATTCCCAGAATCTTGTAGTAATCTTTGCGCTTGCTTATCTTCAAAGCTTTCTCAGCCCTCATCAAAGCTTCACGAATATTCGTATCCTGCAATGATAGGCAAAATATACAAGTACTACACATGTAAAAATAAAATAAAATAAACAAGCATTTCCTGTATAACAAACAAGCAGCTAAAAGGTTACAAGGGGGTGTTCTTTAGAGCAGAGTTCTCAAATTAACATAATCAACACAGTTACTAATCAGACAATACTCCTGACTCTCGAACATTACTTCTCACACTAGTCATAAATAAATAATTTATGAATGACAAATGCAGTTTCAATTTTAATATTAGATAATTAAATTAATTATCCAAGAGAGGGAGAGAGTTTAAGATACTTCCTTCTCGGGAGAAGGGCTTAGAAAAATAGTTATAGATTGATTGACCCAAAAGAACATGTTTGACGGTAATGAAAAACGGGGTGGCAGAAAAATAAGGCTCCTCCCAGAGGAAAATAAAAGCATACAACTTCAGTGTAGTCGTTCCTCACAGAAACTATGGCCCAAAAAAATTACTCTCATAATCTCCAATTCCTGCTAATTTACCAGTGATTGGTATAATTTTAAACTAGAAGACAAACCTGAGGAGATTTTTGAGCCGCTGATTTCAGATCTTGCACTGCTCCCTCCCAATCCTCTGTTAAAAGTTTAGCTTCTCCCCTCTGAGACACACAACAACCAAGTAAGTTCTAAGTGCAGCCTACACAACATGTAACCGGAAAAAATGTATTGCATTCTACATTTCATCTAATTGCATCTGACGAGAGAACAAGACAGCATGAAGGAGAAGCACAATGGCTCAAAAGCAAACCTGAACAAGAGCTTCAACTAGTTCCTCATTGATCTTAAGAACTTCATCACAACTGTCCAAAGCATCTTTTCCCCTACCGAGCTTCACCAGAACTTTACATAAACCAAGATGAAGATGTATATTATGTGCAAGATGATTAGGATCAACTGCCAGTGCTGCTTTGAATTCCTCAACAGCCAAACGCAGTTTACCCTTACTCACATTATCTTCAGCCTGCAGGAAGCAAACAAAAAACAGCAATGGCTCTTCAGCGCCACAAACTAGAGAAAAGAGAAAAAGAATCAACTATGAGTGCAAACTTGCAAAAAACAAAAAGGATCCATGCTTACACTTTTACTCTTTTTCAGTAGATTTTTCAATCCAAAATATGCTTTTTTCAGTTCACTGTGCTCAGGGTCTAGGCGGAGGCCTTTCTGGTAATGCCTGAACATGTCCAACAAACACAATACATTATACAGAAAACGACAAAGACATTATGAGAATTTAATAACGTTTGCCGCAACACAAACCTCATGGCAACATCATGATCAGCTAAATAATAGTATGCACGCCCCCGAAACAACAATGCCTCCAAATTATTCTCATCTTCCTTAAGAATGAATCCAGACTCTGCAATGGCCCCTTCATAGTCTTTATCAGCTACCAACAACTTTACTTTTAAAAGCTTAGCCTGTAGCAAACAATTCCTATAGAGTTAACATGCTGGTTGCACCCAACACTTCAGACCAATTACTTCCAAAATATCAAATGCAACTACTGATACATTGACATGTTTAAAAATTGAAGAATGCAAATATGTACCTTCGAGCATTCAGGAGAAAAAACAAGTACAATTTTATTGATGTATTCCAAGGATTTTGAGAAGTTGCCTGAATCAAAGAATGACTGAGCTGTTTCTAGAGCACTTTGAGCCTGCAACAATTGAGAGAGCTCCTTTTCCGCTGCTGAATTTCCAGGTTTAAGCTCCAAAAACTTTCTGTAGCTCCCCTCAGATTCCTTGTATCTACATTAGCCAAAAAGCACCTGAATCATATAGCTTTACAATTAGGGGTTTGGGAGAGAGATGGGGAGAAGGGGAGGGGAAAGAATTGCATGGCGAACACCATGGAACCAAGAGACTCCCATGCACCCATTCTGTAATTTTCAATCTTCAATAAATTTTAGGGAAAGTTGATGCGAAAAACTTTCTAATATAACACCCCTCATTCCTTTGGGGAAAAAAAAGTAATTGGTTTGATCTGACCAACATTAGGTAATGACTCGACAACACTAAAGCATTAAATTGTATAAAGAGTTACTCCTCCAGTCCTATATATTAATCACTTTATAAATCACTAATTGATGGGATTGTTTTGTTCCAAATTGAAATTCCCAAATTACCTTTGAAAAGTAAGAAAGAGAAAGACAAAAAATAATAATAATATTGTATTATTTGCTTTCTTTTTACTTTTTATTTGAGGGTTATATTTGGAATTTTACTTACTTTTATTCCTTGTAATTTTGTTGTATTGGTATTCATGAGATTAATAGAAATGACTTATAAATGGGACCGGAAGGCATACTACATAGAAAATATACTTGATATTTGAGAAAGTTGTCTAGCAGCATTGTTCTCAAGAAACAGCACAGCGATGCCTCAACAATATTTTCCCCTCTGGATACTACTTCATTTTGCTTAAGGTAGAATCCAGTTACAATGTTAAAAACTCATAGATCATTTATATATATATTATTCATAACTTTCAGAAGATAACTTTCCAGAATCAAACAACTAATATTTCTAATAAGCTTGAACAATCAAAGAAGGTAATAAAACACTTGCAAATAAAACAAACCTGCATATTTGACGAAGAAGTGATGCACGGCGAAGGTATGCTTCTGAAAGGGTTGGATCTGCTTCAATGGCAGCATTTAAATCATCAAGCGCCTCAGTATAACGTTTAACTTTTATACTCTGTGACACCCTCTCAAATAACTCAGCAGCATTTCCAGGTTTTCCCTCTATTCAGATACACGTGAAAAAGTATAGACTGTTATATGATTGATGGACAAAGGTCAAGAATAAACAACAGAAGAAAAATAAAAAATGGAGACTATCAAAACAAAAATGCTACAATTCACCAAAAGTAGAAGGACGTTAAGATAATCCTGTCAGACATTTACTATGATGACATTAATTGCGCCAAAAGATTCCACTTTGTGCTGAGGCTGATTGAGAAGCATATCAATGTGACTACTAGTTAGGTGGTCTTAGAGCTCTTGTCTATTATTTTGCCAGTAAAACCAAACTGAAACTTGAATATTCATCTTCCCGTAATGATGGTCACGAACAGGTGAAAATAGATTTTACAGTACGCAATTAGTGATGAAAATAGATTGCCATAAGTTGGAGCATGAGAACTTGACGCTGTAAACAGATGCTTATTCAGCAAGCATTGCTAAAATTCAGTAGATTTACCCTTTCCCTGCATAACCCAACGGGAAGACATGATATCTTCACAAAAGCGAGTCTTTTTGGTAGACATAAAAGCACTTTGTCGAATGCATTTCAATTTTTAATGGCCAAATTCGCATTAAGAGAGTAGCAATTGCTGTCACTTGTCTTTCGCTAAATCTATACTTTTTAGACCATGATCTAAGAATTCTCCAAAAGCAAGCAGACGTCATCTTTATTGCTTCTGTTTAAGGATCAGCTCTGATTTACACATACAAGTTTCATACTGCATCTCTTCTTCAAAGTCCGGAAATTTAAAAAATAAAAACTTAAAAGTAACAAAACAAATCACATAAACGAACAACAGAAAGAAACCCGCGACTACGAAAAGGAAATGGATGAAATTTTGACATCCCGGGGAGAAAATCGGAAAATGAACTTCGAAATTATGACGGGGAAATAGAAGAATAGAGAGATCACAGTATCGGATTGCATACCTGAACAGGAAACCAGGGGTTGAAGGAGAATGAGCTGGCAGACCAAAACAAAATTGAGAATGGAGATTGAGTAGAGCAATCCTCTCCACCCTACCGCGTCCATGGTGGATGATAAACCCAGGAGATTAAGCATTAGGATCTCACTCTATAGTCTCAAACCCGTGTAGCTACTCACATGAGAGTGGATAGATGCCTGAAAATAATTCAGAGGGGACGGATGATGCAAATCGATGAGGCTGGCTCGAGAGAATGCCTATGGCAGGCTCACAAACAGGTAAGCCCAAAATGATAAATAAAGGGAACTTTATTAATTGGAATCGAAGTCTCTTATGACCTGCACATCATCCCACGTAGCTTCATCCAATGAAACATCTACGCGTGGATCATGAGCCTGACACTTCCATTCCGTCCTTTCAGCCACCGTGGCAGCGCCCAGAAGTATCCAATAGAAACCCGTCATGAAGAAAACTTCTATTAGTCATCACTTTCATTTTTAAATATAATATAAATGAATATATAAATGGATAAATTAACCCACCAGGCAAAAAAAATTTGTATATAAAAAATATGGATCAAATGTTAAGCGTGGTTCAAATCAAAATATAATATAATTAAAAAACGATACAAAAAATTATTTTGGAATCTATTTAGCAAGGGAGTTTGTCATCACATTTGTAATATTGAGCAAAGTTTTCTATAGCCATTGATTGAACTAGGCAATGCCATCGAGAATTTGAGTGCATAAACGAGACAATATTGCCCAATACCAGGTGACGCTGTCTTGGCCCTGGAAATAAGCAGCGATAATAAAATAAGACAGGCGGAGTGATGAAAACGTCGAAGGTTTTTTTTTAAAAAAAAAATTAATGTACCTCTATTCTTAGTAAACATTTAATTAGCGTTGTTTTCGTAAGAACGCATTCTGTCTTCTCACAGTTTACAACTGTCAATGTGAATAATTTTACAGAAATGAAATTTTAAAAAAATGAATAAAAGATGGTGAAGTTGCTATTTCCAGAATTTATTGATTCGGCACGCTTCGAAGATCGATTTTTTTAAAAAAAATTTGATTTCAAGAAGATCGAATTTGAAATTTTGGAGAGAAATTCTTCAGGGCTGAGATGTCAGCGAACGGGTAGGATTGGAAGTTGGGGAAGCCCAAATGTTTGATGGGCTTTCAGTGGCCTGAATCCCAGCCCATAGAAGTTCCAATAAAAAAAGAACTCACTTCAGGCCCGTTTGATGTAATAGAAATGGGTAGTGGGAATATAGAGACGATAATGTAATTGGAAAAAAAATATTTGTTTGATATGATCAAACTGTAAAATTTATCAATTTCAATTCCATCAAAATTTAACAAAAATCTCAACTTTCAAATTTTATTGTCCTTTTTTCTTTTTTTTTTACCCCTCCCTCTAATCTCTCTCTCTTGACCTTCAATACCTAACTTTTTTTATCAAATTTCGCAACGCCTGGCAATCAGTGTCAACAACCTTCTTGACATTGATGACTTCCAACATCCAATGCTAGCAACCTCCAATACCTAGCAATAGTGACCTTTAGCTTTGAAATGGTGAATGTGAATGACCTCCAACTTTGAGAGAGTGGCCTCCATTAATTGTAAAAAATCAACATTGACTCTTCCTTTTTTTTTTTTATAGCCACAAAAGTCTCTGATTTTATGGCTAAAGCTCAAAGGTGGCTCTCCCTTTGTCCACTCTATTCTTCTTTGACTCTTCTTCTTTGTTTAAGATGTTCATTCTATAAATTCGATTCTTCTTATCAACATTTCCTTCTTGAATTATTTAGTACTTTTGGGTTTCAACTTCTTCAATTATTTCTCCTCATTCAGGTGGCCTGCCATGCAAATGGACAACAGAGCAACTAGATTATCATGGGTTAGAGCCCTTGAAGGGAAGACCAAACTAATCCCTTGCTCGTGTCACTTTGATTTTTTTTTTTCACCTTAACTTTGAAGGTAGTAGCTACACTTTTTTTTTATTATTTTGAATTTTTTTTCTTTGAACATTGATTGGATTTGGTTATGGTGGCTGAAACTTCTACAATTGATCGACGGCGATGATGTTTAGGGGAGGGCAAAATTTTTCATAACATATATGGTTTTGCTAGCGTGGTTTTCTAGGAAGGGTATTTTGGTCATTTAAATGAAACCATAATTTCATAAACATACCAAACATATTTTCAAACCTTATATCAATTTTCATTTTCATTGAAATTACTTTCACCATACCAAGTGTGTCATTATAGTTTGAGCCATGTTTGTGGTGTTGCTTTGTAGGAAGAATCACTACTTGTGTCTCGAGAGCAGAAGCAGGTGAAGCGAAGAATCATTGGGTTTTTTTTTTCCCCAATAAAAACCCCATGTCCCTTGAATAAGAGGTAAAAGTGTATCTTTAATCTTTTAATTTTGTATAAGATTTTAACTTAATTTTTTAATTCTATAAAATATATCTTAAGTCCTCTAACCATAACATGATTAGCCTCAAAATGGTTAGTTTTATGTTAATCATTGTTATTTTAAAAATTCAAACTTAACATGTCAAACATTTTGTTAATATTTAAAAGTTTAATGTATAATTTTTTTTTATCAATGAAAGTAAAAATGTTAATGTTAAATGACTTAAAAACATTTTATAACATTAAGGGGCTGAAATAAAATACTGTATGAAATTAAAAGACCAAAATTGAACCTAAATAATAACATGTACTTCATCAATAAAGCTTGAATATAGTGGAAGGGGCTATTTCCTTTACAGTGCAGCAAATTAATGCTCAAATTTTCATTAAAAGGAATGTCTACATTGACAGTATATTGAATACGATTATTTATAATAATAATAAAAAGATGCCTGTGCATAATAAGAATATATATAATTTTTATAATTTATAAAAAGATACATTATACATTAATACTGATTAATATCAATATTGGTAGGTTTTTTTTTTTTTTTTGGTTGAAACGCTCTTTTCGTGCTGTGTACACCACAATGTAGTCAATTGTGAAATTGCTTCCTACGCTGTATGGGAACTCCATAGTCCAAACAAGGCAGGCCCAAGGGGTTTTTTTTTTTGGGCCATCAAGTTTTCTGTATTCAGGTTTTGGTTGATTAGTAAATACTCCCTACATATCATAAAATACACGCGCAAACAAAATATAATACACTTTTTAAATTTACTAAAAAAACTATAAAATTCAAAAAATGCACCTGCAGATTTAATTACTATGCTGCATTATTATTTTAACTTTATCTTCATTTGAAAGGTAGTGCTAGAAAAGTATTATTAATAAAAATTTATTTATTTTAAATTATCTTATATTTTAAAATAATCAGATTTCTTCAAAGTTACCTTATAATTTGAAAGGAGGAAGTACAAAATTTTGATTGCGGCATATTTTAGGGCTACTGTATATATGGACACATGCTATACTGAGAAATTTGACGTCCTTCTGCCTCGTGTTTACTACATACTCCTATTAAAATGCAATGCAACCACTTACGTGGTAAGTTGCCGACTGGAATTTCACACTGACCTGAGCCAATCTATAATTACGGAGA
The DNA here is from genome assembly GCF_029017545.1 of Prosopis cineraria. Classification (NCBI taxonomy): domain Eukaryota; kingdom Viridiplantae; phylum Streptophyta; class Magnoliopsida; order Fabales; family Fabaceae; genus Prosopis; species Prosopis cineraria. The sequence goes on from NW_026555334.1 coordinate 41,815,266, forward strand.
TTTTTTTTTTCCTGTGAAAAATCATGGAGGGTTTGATGATTGATTAGGTGATGTCATGCAGACGTAGGAAGTAGAAGCTGTGAACCATGCATGTTTCACATGGGCAGGGGTTCCTGCCGTGCGGCTTATGCCCCACCCACACACGTGTATACGGTATCATTGGCCGGCATGTGCCATGCTCATATATACGTGTGTATGTGCGTGTTGTAGGCCTGTAGCAATCATGTGTATATTCTTAGTCTTGCACGGTGATTTAATAACAATGACAAATTTCATATAGAGTAGAATTATTCACTGGTCAGGCCGTGTTGTTTATTATTCTTTCATTTTTTTAATCATATTTTTCATTTAGTTCACTTTTTTTTTGGGTGCTATGTCTGGAAGTTTTTTTTTAGGAAAAAAAAAAGCAAGGAAAGGAAAAACAGAACAAATTAAACCAAGATTAAACCATAATGCCAAAAACCCAAGTGAATGATCTCATCTCCTTTGAAAATTTGTAAGTTGATGGACTTAGACAGAGTGTACTATATCTAGGCGTGCCACTTATGCACACTCACATTTCTAAACTGATCTTTACTCCTTTGGCGGCTCCTCTTAGAAGCATAATTATCTAAGCATGGTGGGAAGAACTGTACTCATCAAAGTTGTATCAGCAGCCATTCTCATCTATTTAATGCAAAACATGCTACTTCCTATAGGGATTCTCATAGAGATTGAAAAAATTTGTAGAAGTTTTCTTTAGAGTCAAGAGATTGACAAAAGGAAGATACACTTGATTTCTTAGAAAACTATGAAGCGAACCAAAGATTTAGAATGTTTAGGGATAAAAGATCTTGAACAACAAAACATTGCCTTTATTATGAAACTATGTTGGGGATTGATGACCAAACTAGATGCCTTATGAGTTCAATGCTTGAGGAAGAAGTACAGCAATGGTGATGACAAATATCCAATTATTTCTCACAAACAATGCTCCTCTATGATCTGGCAAGCCATTACAAAAACTTGGGAGAATTTTATGAAAGGTATAGGAAAAAGAATCAAAAGCAGTCACAACATAATTTTTTTTTTAAGGAAAAGTGGTCATCTCTTGAGCAACCACTTATTTACTATGTTAATGGAGATTTTTCAAGAATCAATCAATCAGAATTAGTTAGTCAGCAGCTACTACCTAACAATCAATGGAATGTCAATAATTGGCTTAATGTTCTTTCGCGATGGGTGATTGAGAAAATTAAATAGACCAAACCTCTAAGTGGATACGAGATTGATCATTTCTATTAGAGCTCTATGAATGATGGGGTCTTTAGTGTCAAAGCTGCCTACAAGTTTATACAATCCTAAAGTTAAATCTCACAGAACTTTTATGGAGGAAGATTTGAAAATGGCCCGTTTCTGAAAAAAAATGAAGTTTTTCTTTTGACAAATCACTCACAAGAGATTACTTGCCAATTCACTCAAGGCATGATATGGCCTATCCATCAACAATGAGTGCCCTTTTGAGTGTGCCTGTGAAGAGATCACTATCACATACTTCAAAATTGTGAATTGCCAAAGGAATTATTTTTCCTAATTATTATTTTGTCTTTTTCTTTATTGATTTGCAGGTTTGGCTAAGATGGAATAGCACTTACAAACTAAAAATCCATCAATATCACAAATGGCCTTGGATCAAGATCTTTGGTACTATTTAATGGCTCTTGTGGAAAAATCAGTGTAAAAGATTCCTTGAAGGTATTTATAGCACAACTCAATAAGTGATTCATCAAGGCCTTTACCTTCTCATGGAAGGCTCTAGCAGTCATAACTTCAAACATATGATATTTCAAGATCTTTCTGATTCTACTATGAGATGGAAACCTCCACCAAATGGCTACATATGTGTGGATATGGATGTCTCTGTCAATCAACAAGGATATGCTTCATGTGGGGGAGTTCTAAAAAATGAACATGGAGATTGGATTCTTGGGTTCAAGTGTGAGCTAGGGAGTATACTTGTCACAGCTACTGAAATGTTGGCCATGCAAACTGGTTTAGATATGTAAACAACAAAATTTCCAAAAGATCAAATGTTCTTTGAGTCATTGGAAGTGTTGAGCATGCTTTTTAGAGATGGCTACAATAATCCTATCTCTAAAAATACAGCTTCAAACTCGAGAGTTGATATATAGTGATTGGGATCTCATCATGAGCCAAACTTCAAAAGATTTTTTAGAATGTGCTGACTACTTAGCAAAAAATGCTCATGATGTGGGTGAAGACATTATGCTAATATGGCATTATCTATCAAGCTGTTTTGATATCTTATTGTTAGACAAGGGCGATTCTAATTAGTTTTTTTATTTTCTTTTCAAGCTTTTGCTCACCTTTGCAGTTCAAAAAAAACCAAATATTAGATATAATTAATATTGATTTTATAAACACTTTTAAAACTTGAAGGACTTAGTTATCCCGTCAATTTTAGACGTCTAAATTGCATGTCAGTAAAGCGGCGTGCTTGGCAGTTGCTATGCAGAAAAGCCACACAGAACTGTGATGAAAAATTAAATTGCGCAGCGAGTCAAATGTAGAGGTTTGACCCAACGTGCTAATGCTGTAATGCAAAGCTTTAAACAAGCTTAATTGATTTTAATCACAGGCCTGCCAGCAATTAGCTAGCTAGCTAACACATTTGACCAATTAAAGGCCTCCTCAACGGTATATATCGTGGATTAATTGGAAATGTTCATCCCTCCTTCAATTTCTAGACATCTAATTAATTCGTCTCCCTTCCAAAAGAATCGAGGCGTACCAAAATAAAAGCAACCCCAGCTAGCCAGCACTTAGATTTTACCCGCCGAGATAAATATCGGTAAATTAAAACGTCTCCCGACAGTCGATGTGAAAGTTGGGGGGGGGGGTTCTTTAGGATTTTCATCTCATAATGGATATTATAAAATTTCAGAAATTAAGTTGAAAAAACCAACGTGTCTATAGAAGTTAAAAATCTAGAAAATTCAGTCACAATCGTTCTCAATTAAATAATTTTCATGCTGGTTCTCTTCAGATTTTTTTTTTTCCGCCTTTTCTCCTGTTTAACTCTTGACATTTTTTGACCTTTGACAAAAAGACAAACGTTGTCAAAAGTTAAATTGGAGAAATGATCGATATATACAAATTAAAAATCATAGAAGTTCGACTGTAAAGGACTGTTCTCAAAAGCAGTTTCTTTTCTTTTCTTTTTTTTTTAAAAAAATTGATTAATTAAGAAAACTTTAAACTAAACTTACAGGATTTTTAATTTCTATACTTTGTTTTTTCAACTTAGCTTGTGGCATTTGTGATGCTCTTTTAACTTAGCTTCCAGTATATCGAATAATAGTTGTTAAAAAAAAAAAACTCAACTGTTACTTGCGTAGATGCTAAAATTTATGAGTTGTGTGCATATTCTTTTTACAACTTAGCTTCTGAAACCTGCAGCTGTAGAATGTAAATTGATAATTCTTACAGCTATGTAGATATATATTGGTGCGAATCGGGGCATTTTGATTAATAATTGTTTCTATCTATTCTATGCCAGACAAGGACCAACGTTTTTTATTAATGAACACTTCAATTTTGCAGCTATAAAATGTCATGATCTATTTTTAGTCTAATTAAAGTGTCATTTTCCCTGGATAAGCACCGAACAAGTTGAGACGTACGAAGTTTCGCCTCGTGAGATTATTAATCCCCTCCCTCATATTTATTAAAAGTTGAAGGTCGATACATATCTGAACGCAGGCAAGTTAGGTTGGGTCGTCGGGACTCGGGACCAACAACATTCTACATTCCTAACCCCTCGTCGTAACAGACGGTCAACTGGATATGGTGCTTTGTGCTCGGTGCTCCGTGCTCTCTCCTCTCTCTCTCTCTCTCTCAATGTCTTTTTGGGTGAAATATTCTTCTTTTAATTTTATCCACAACTCCACTGGTTTCGAAGAAAGAGAATGCGAACACGATACAAGGCTAAGACGGAAGACAAAACAATTACAAGAAAGCGAAAACAACAACGACAACAGCTACAATTAGGAGAACATGCATGATGATGATGACTCGGAGTTCGCTGCTCCTCGGGTTACCTCAGACATGCAGTGGGCCCTGGCACAAGGGGTGTCTCATTGGTCGAATCTTGAACTTCCCAATGAGCCTTCAAGCTTGCCTTGTCTTACTTACACATGGAGGGCCTGCCTTGCCTAGCTGGCTAAATTATCATCAGTAAGAACACAGATAAACAACTTCAATGGTTGGCGGTGAATTGGGTTAAACCCATGGGTGAGCCGATGGACGCAAACTTTACCAGCTCTTGGGGTAGAAATGGAGGAGGATTCCCGGCTCCTCCTGCACCACTACCGCCCATGCCAAGAAAATCTCTTGTTAAATTATGTTCCGACGAACCACCTGGGTAAAGCTTCAATTGCACGTGTTGCTCCTGACTCTGCTTTGTTCTGGTCTGCGTCACGAGTTGGTCAAGATTAGTGTTCGTTGTATGAGTGAACGAGCTAAAGTTGTTATCTGCTAACACAGGCTCAGCACTGCTAGTTGAACTGAAATTCCGGTGCTTGTTGGCGTTGTTATCACTGAGATTAGTCGTCGTCGTATGGGAAGAAGACGAGGTCATCACTCCTAGAGTGCCACTGAAAATAGAGGGATTGTTGTTGCTGCTTCTGGTGGAACCCATCTGAGCTGCCTTCTGAAGTAGAGCAGTCGCTGACATGGGAGAGGCTGGTTTTGACATGGCTTCTCCTCTTCTCCCACTGGATACTAAAAGTCCTGCGTTTGTTGAACTCGAAGCTGGCATTCCAAAATTACAAGACCCAAAAGCGTTGTTATTAGCTTGGGTCGTCATTTGTGCCATGTGATCACCCAAACCCGAAGAACAACTAGAAGACCCGTAAAGCCCTCCCACATCCAGACCATTGTTTCCCTGGTTCAGCCACATTGACAAGCTTGCCCTTTGCTGGTCCGCACATGCTGAGTTCCCGCCCATCCCCATTCCATTGAAATCTGGGCGAAATCCGTGCGAGCCAAATTGAGAAATTACTTCTGCGTTGTTTTCGAGTGCCAGACTATGTTGTGAGCTCATCGTATTCCCTTCGTTCTTGAAATTCAGATTTGTCGGGGAGACTGAGGTGAGCCTCGCACTCTCTTCTGCTAAGGCGTCGCAGAAAGCTCTGTGTGTGATGAAGCTGTCTTTTCTGTTCATGTTCAACATTCAGGGAAACCGCTCATTAAAAGCTGATCATTTGCCAATTTAATGCCATGAAACAGGGGACTGAAGCATTTAATTGATTTTTTCGTCGACGAACAAAGACTGCGCGAAGACTTGATATCACATGTCTTCCGTCTGAGTCTTAAAATTGAAGTGACATGGCCACTTCCTTACTTTCACCTCCTTTCGTTAAAGAGAAAAAATACGAATTATAAGGAAAAAATATATACCTGGAGAATAGGTTCCCACAATCACACTTGTATTCTCTTGTTCCACAAGTCTTGGTGTGAGCTTTCCAGTCAGATTGGACTGCATATTTCTTGGAACACTTGTCACACTTCCACTTCTTCTCGCCATGTTTTCTGCTAAAATGCTTCTTTATGCCAGTGAGGTCTCCGAGTGCTCTGGATGGGTCATGGTGGACGCATGTCTTCTCCGGACAGATGTAAACCTTCTTTCGAACTTCTTTGTTGGACCTCTGTCGTAACTTCCATGGCAGGTTGTGACCCCTCCGGTGGAGCTGAAGGTTCTGATCTCTCTGAAACCCTTTGTTGCATATTTCGCAAATGAACCTGTTGGTGGCCATGAGAGTTTTCGGTGAAAGTGCGATGACCTCCGCATCTGGATCTGCTCTCAAATTCCAATTCCATTTGAAAAAGAAATATGACGAAATGAGAAATTAAAAGAAAAGAAGAATGATGTGATTACTACCCGGTGTTCCTGGGAGATTCCTCTTCTTCTTTGGAATAGGTTTAGGGTTAGGGTTTGGGCTTTGTTGAGGAGCAAAACCTCCGATGGTAGTGGATAAGGAGAAAGGGTCACCGGACATCATTTGCGTATGTTGGAAGGTTTATAGCAGCTACGTAGCGACGCAGTGAGACCTGAGGACCAGAAGCAAGCAGCTAACTTTCAAAGGGTCTTAGACAGTACTAGGAACAAAACAAAGGAATTGGATAAGTAAAATCCAAATCAACATAAATTGTTTTGGATGGTACCGAAATCTGCAAGAGGTGGCTGGCTTTGTTTCTGCCAAACTCAAGTAAAAGCCATAAACGAGAATCGCAAGGAAAACTATATACTAATGCAGAGAGCTGATGCGGACTCTTCCAGCTGGTGATCTGGTGTCTTGTTTGTTTGATTTCCACGGGATAGAATCAAACACACCCATATCTGGCTACCTAGATAATATATCCGAGCTCTCTTTTTAGCTTCTCTCTCTTGGCTCACTCACTCTCTCTTAATATGCCTTTTACGCTCCTGTATGCATAGTCTCTATCTCGTCTCACTGGCTGGCATCCCTCAAACAAGGTCAGCCATATATTTTGATGTGTCACTCCACGCATCTCTCTCTATCTCTCTCTGTGACACACAGACACACACAAGCAGACACGACACCAGCACACATCTGTGGAAGAGTGTGTGTGACGGAGTGAAAAACTATGCTATTGCCTTTTGCATAGTAAACAAGGAATTGGGGGCACAAACTTCATTCAAATTTTTTTGTCTTTTTATTTTGATGAAAAGGCTCGTATATATAAATACATAAAATAGGCTAAGCCTTTGCACAGACGCGAATGAAATGACACAAACACCCCATAGCCCAGATGCATCTTATAATATGTTGTGCCACCTAGTTGGGGATTGTGGGGCTGTGTGCTTGGTTAAAATGATGGTGGGGTTGACAGAAAAAGGGCGTTACCTTTATGAGAGCTTTTACCTGGTCTAGAATGATTAAGCCATAATTACAGTGAAGACTCCTTTTTTAGCATGCGATGAAGAGATTAGGGCAGGGGCACAGGGGTCAGAGCAACGTCCTCAAACACATGCACACAAAGATGGAGAGAGAATGTCTACTGTTCTGTAATTGTGGGGCCAGTGAATGTGTATCTCTTTTCCCGATGCAAGTTGATAGGACCGTCCGTGATACCGGTGTCTGTCCCTGTGTCATGGGGTGGGGCCCAGACAAGGGAGACGGTGGGGCCACTGCACCGTCCATCATCCCAAAAGTGGGAGTGAATCTGTGCGTTCCAATGATGCTCGCCTTCCCACTGGGTTGCAGTAAGAGGAGGAAGTCAAATAAAAGTCACACCTCTTTTGTTGATTGTCGTGGCAAGTACGTATACACGTACACATTACGATAGAATTGCATAAAACATGTCCCACCAACATCGTCGTAGTGTTCGGCATCACCATCGCCAGACCACATTACTTCTTCTTCAAATCTCCTGTATGATGCGTACCCAGCTTTGTATACATTTGTGCGTGGTGTGTGTACATGATATATTTTTTTATGCTCTCCCAACTTTGCTGCATTTTGCGATTCTCGTGGTATGGAAAGATGATTAAAGTATTTGAGAGTAGTTTTTTTTTCCTTTTTAAATGGTCTTCAGATGGAAAATTGTTTGCGATGATGATTGAGTAGTTCTTATATTCGCCCGTATTAAAGCATATATATACTTGATATATATAAGTCATTCCATAATTCCGAGATCCAAAAAAATACAAAAAAACTGGTGATAATTTAATTAGAAATTAAAGGATTTGTTTCTCATGGCATGGAAATGTGATTAAAGAATTTATGAGATCATTTCATCACTTATTCAATGAGTTGATGATAATTTATGTAGGGCAGGGTTTGTCATGTTTGTTGGACGGCGGGAGCCGCGAGTTGATTATTTGGCGGATTTTCTAAAAGTCGAGTACTGACACTTAAGTAAGTGCATTATTTAATTGCAATTTAGCAGTATATCGGTTAAATCGTCATTCTTGATTAGTAATTGAACATTAATTTAATTATCTTTCCGGATATTGTGAAGGACTGACATTAATTTAACAATCTCTGTCTCCCTCTCAAAAAAAAAAAGGAAGAGAAAATTATGTATAAATCTTGTGGAGCAGACTTATTTACCAATAAATCTTGAGAAATTTAGAAACTATAGCCAGGTCCCTTGAGACTTAGGTATAATTTAAAATTAGGCTGTAAAGATAATAATATCCCTGTTGGCCATATATTACATCAATTGAATAATTAATTTATAATTATTTTATCAGCAATTTACAATTAAAATTTTAACTTTTTATAACTGCAATACGAACGAGTAGTTCGAAACAGTTTTGAAACTATAAACTATATTAATAAAATCATATAAATCTTTTAAATAAATAAAGAATTTTATTTGAATTGAATTGTTCGAATTGTATAATCGTCAACTACTGACATTGGTAAATGGCCCAAAGCAATTTGATTATAATTCAATTCGTGACGATCATAAGTCAAAAGTTCATATTCTTCAGTCATTGATAAACAATTTGTTGGACAATACTCAACACACTTACCACAAAATATACAGATCTCAAAATCAATATTGTAATTAAGCAATCGTTTCTTTTGAATATCAGTTTCCAGTTTCCAATCAACAACGGGTAGATCTATAGGACATACACGAACGCATACTTCACAAGCAATGCACTTATCAAATTCAAAATGGATTCGACCGCAGAAACGTTCCGATGTTATTAATTTTTCATAAGGATATTGAATAGTTACAGGTAAATGATTTGTGTGGGCTAAGGTAATAATGAAACTTTGACCAATGTACCTTGCAGCTCATACTGTTTGTTGACCATAATTCATGAACCCAATTACCATAAGGAACATATCGTGAATATTTATGAATATTTTTGTTTTGTTTCTTTCTCTTGTTTGAGACAAGTTATGAATATAGAATATCAATCTTTTACAGTGAAAACAGTTAAAACGAAGTTGTTAATAATAGATTACCCAAAGAAATAGGTAAAAGAAATTTCCATCCAAGATTTGATAATTGATCCATTCTTAGCCTAGGCAAAGTCCATCTTGTTGTGATAGAGGGGAACAAGAACAAATAAGTTTTAGCTAAAGTAATAAATATACCAATTGTAGTTCCAAAAACTCCACACATTTTATTTATTTCAAAAAGCTCAGAAACAAATATGTACGGCATAGAGATATTCCAACTGCCCAAGTAAAGAACTGTTACAAATAATTAAGAAACTAAAAAGTTTAAAAAGGAAGCAACGTAAAATAAACCAAATTTGATACTTGAATATTCGATTTGATAACCTGCTACTAATTCTTCTTCTACTTTTGGTAAATCAAAAGGTAATCTTTCACATTCTGCAAGGGAAGAAATTAGAAAAATAAGAAAACTTATAGGTTGATGCCATAAATTCCATCCCTAAAAACCATGTTTTGATTGCACGTCAACTATATCAATTGTACTTAAACTGTTAGATAATCTTAGTCGGTGATAATATTACTGTTCCCATCGCTATTACAGAATCATCCATGAGATTTTTACCTCATACGGCTCCTCGAAGGCCATAAATAAATCTAAGGGACCAGGCCGATTATTTATCTTGATATATCCCTAAGATAGATAGGATTCAAATCCATTAGATGGTCCTGAATTAGACCAATTGAATTCTGTCTGTTATAATAATAAATATAAAAAGGTACTTCTGAATTGATCTCATCCCTTAATAATTTGAATTTGTTGAGTAATAATTGAATTCTTCAATACAATAAAATACTTCTTTAGAATTTTCAATAACCCGTTATTTTTGATTACGTAAAAAAATTAGACAATAATTTATGAATTATGACATAAATTGTATTTCTATAAATATGGATATAAGAAAGAATCTTAAAGGGATCCTTCTTTTTTTTTAATTGTATTCTATTCTTTTGTATTTTTTCGTTCCTATTTTTCTTTTTTTATGTGCAAAACAAAAAGGGACTTAAAAAAATTAAAGGATTATTTCATTTTTGATAGTTATTTATTTAATCAGTGGATAGGAGCATACTCTGGATCGAAATTGTGGGGAGTAGCCTGATTTTTTCTACCAACTTAAAGCCCCAATTTGTATTCTTTTTATATTATGTAGAAATGCTCTTTTGGAGAATTTACATAATCTCCATTACTAATCCTTTGCGTATCTTGGTGTTTCTAACCATTCACGTATTTTTTAGCAATTTCCCCTTATGGTAATACATCTATGGTAATTTATACAAATGATAGTGAAAACTTAATAAGATTGGTCTTTTGAGTTCGCTTCAAAACAGGATGATTAATTAACCAATTTTGGGGTAAACGCTTTCTTTTGCTTATCATTTTTTTTCCACTTAATTCTTATACATAGAAAATGAGACTCAATATTTTTACTATGGATTCAAATGAAATTCAAATCATAGTGTATTAATTCTACATATCAATAATTAGAATTAATATTAAGAATTTTAAATAATTTTCTATTAATTTATATTAATATTCAATATTTTATTATATTCTTAAATATTATATATTAAAAAATATCTATTTTTTATTTTATTAATAAATTGCCATCATATATCCAATAGTTAAATGATCATATGTTATTAATAAATTTTAATATTAATTATTTAGAATTCTTTATCAACAATTTACAAATACAATATTAACTTTTTACAACTGTAATTTTACATATTAAATAATTAAACTGATCAGTTTAATCATTGAATATATAAAGTTATAATTGTAAAAAAATAAAGTTATATATAATAGTAAAATGCTAATGAAGTAATTTTAAATTATTTAACTGATGTAATGTATATATATTTAATAGAAACATTATTTTCTTTTTATCTAAATTTTAAATTATACTTAGATCTCAAGAGACCTAATTGTGGTTTTTGAATTTTGTGAGACTTATCTGCAAATAAGTTTACTTTACAAAGCTTATATATAATTTTTCAAAAGAAAAAGCTCATTTGGGCGAGTTGGATAATAAGATTACTGGGTGGTCAAAATTATACCTAAAAAACGTTAACAAATAAATTAAAAGTCTTTATAAATTAATTACTTATCATTAACAAGTGAAGTTTTCACATTGTCAACAACGTGATTTGATCATGCATTCTCATGAAGTGTGAGTTGTATGTTTATATTTAATTGCACCAATCTTCCACAAAAATGTGTATTCATAAACTTCTAAACTTTGTTGTTATTATTATTATTTTTTTACCCCAACACCAAATAGGTACGTAAGACCATCTATACTATTGAACGCAGGCAGCGAAATGAGTGAGGGCTAAATCTCACTGTCCACGATGGTGCTTTGTCATTATTTTAGTTCTGAACCTCGTTTATTTGGAAGGATTTGTCTAATTTGTAAATATATGTCTGCACGTGTTGATGGTTATGCAATATACTAACTTAATTACATGCTATCTGAATTTTTCATTAGGTAATTTGAGAAGATTTTCTTCCAAGCAGAAATAAATAAACTCATTCATTGGTTATAGTTAAGCGAAGATTATTCCCACAACTACAAACACAAGCTCAGCAATAGATCTGAGGATACTTAACTGATAAAGACACCTTACCTTACGACCCCATAATTGATGAGAAGTTGGATTATCATCACGCCAATGCAATGAAACGACTTAAATCAATTACCCATGTGATTTTCGGATTTAATAATTTCCTGATTAAATATACTTGGGGCCCCCTCTTTATATCAAAATATATTTCCCCGCCTTAATTTTTCTGGCGTCCATTTGACTTTTCATCTTTGTTTCAGTTTTGCTTTCATCCCTTAATTCTATCCCATTTTAAATTTTTATCCTTAGCTTTAACTTGAAATTCCGTTAACTTGATCTTTCTTTATAAGTATTTTATTATAATAGCGTCAAAAAAAAAAGTTTGAGTAATTTTTTGAAGTTTGAGTAAGACAATATTTAGGAGGTGATATAAAACAATTGATAGAACCAGGACATTGTACCAAACTCAAGGTTAAGATGGGAGCGTAAATTAAAATCTAAGGTAATAGTGTTAAGGTAATTAATAGATAAAATTAAAATAAAATCAAATTAAGATAAGGAAGTGACTGACACAAAAATTCAAACGATTTAATTAAATTTAGATAAAGTTGAAGATAAAAAGCATAAATAATAAAAAAGCAAATCAAGAACAACTTTTAATTAAATTAAATTAAAAGTATATTTTTGCTACTTTTTTTCCCAGTCATTCCAATATAATATGCTCATGGGTTAATCTTACAATTAGCGCAGGATACTCATCATGGATAACTTATTATATCTTTAGATTCCCTTTAGATTAAATTTTTTTCCATATAACTAGTTTAAAAGCACGGCCCACCAAATCGATTAGGTGCATTCTTCAAACATTTTACTTTTAATTCTTCACGTTTATTTGTTGATTAAGCAATCTATTTACCGTATCGTGAAGGAAAAAAATGCATTAGAAAGTCTACATCAACCACATACTCATATATATATATATATATAGTGTGTGTGTGTGCGCAATAAAGTCTATATAGTTACTGTGATGATGGGTTAATTAACAGCTAAACATGCCATGGTTCCACGTGACTGAAAGCCATATAGATTTTGAAAATCAAGTAAAATTGTGATTCATCGGAATAACTTTTTTCTGTCTATTTTAAACAACCGCATATATGTGTCCCATATGAACAACTTTTTCCATCACAAGCAACTACACCACGACAGCATTAATTGCTTTTCCCTCCCTCGACTCGTCAATAAATTAAATTAATCGCTACCAAATTAATCAAATACCAACCGGTTAAAGTTATAATGAGAACTATTATCCTACAGCGCACGAAATGCCTAAAACGATAACACATTTAATTTTCCCGCTTCTTTAAATGGCAACGTTACGTTGAAACTTCATTTTTACCTTTATAGTAACCTTTTTTGCATGCAGAGAGACCATACATCTCCATCGAATTGGTCCCTATATATATACACTAGTATTGACTTTCAGTGCAATGGTGTAGATAGGGAGGTTGAGGTGAACCTTTAACGTGTCCTCAAATGCACAAATCTACATGGTTACGCAATTAATAGCAGAACCTTCCTTCCTCGTTCGTAGTCCTTTTCCAATCTACATACCCAAAGAATATAATATATATAGCTCTCTTTAGCTGGCCAGCTATATATATATATATATAGAGAGAGAGAGAGAGAGAGAGAGAGAAGGCATATGCTGATATGCAGAGTAATAATACTATTCAGTTACTTTAGGTTGGATTTCTGATTAAGCTATATATATATTACGATCTCATTTAATTTGGTTTCTGATTAGAGTGCAAATAATGTAGCAATGGGTTTGAAAAGGCGAGGCCACTTCAACTGTCCCTCTTCTCTAAGCTGTCACTTTTTATACCAAACTCGTGATAGGTGTATGTTTATCAAAAGTAAGACTGGAGCAATTAACCTTAAGTACAAAGAAAAAGTTAACCCTCCAGCTCGACAATATTTAGTTATAGTGACAATGTGTATTTTAGTATTATACTTCCATATTATCATCTCTTGACAAGACTGATTTTGATAAATAAAAAGACAAGTGATTGAGACTGCGCATATGGGGCCTTGGGCTGGCCATATATAGTGGAATTGGTGGATATAGAAGATTAGGTGAGAATTACCAATCAAAACAAGAAATTAAGAATAATATTTGTATACATGAACCGCCGAATGATCAGGCCGGTTACAACCATCTTACAATATAATATTGTAGTTCGATGGAAGCCCAGTACAAAAATATAATTAAAACGATCCAAAGGGCAAACTGATGACGTGTTGCACACAATATTATATTTGATCAAATACGACTGATTTTGACTCGAATCATCGAGAGCTTCCCTTCCAATCTGCATTAATTGTGTTCCCTCATCCCCATTCAAGCATCCTATGCTTTTTAACCCCGCAAGACAATCAAGTGCTTATCACTGAATCGATTCATCAAATAATAATAAACTTTGATCTCTCATTTCCAGCCCTGACCCACTGAAGAAATGGAATTAAGCTCACAAGGTATTATCTGCTCTCGCTAGTTCATCATATCAATACCTATATATGTCCGACCAGATCATATCTACACATGGTCATGATGATAAAGATTAAAGCATCATCATCGATCATATAATACTGGTTACGTTATGTTGTTGGGTTTGCATATATAATGTGAGATGTTAGTTGGGAGAAGAGAATGTTGTTGGAAACTTGGATGATAGATGATATTATGTAAGTGTAGATGGTTTTGGTTTGACTGATAGTTCTGCAGCTGCTTCATTTGGTGATTGGTAGAGAGGGATGAGATAGGAGCTGAGCTCGTGGATAGACACTAAAGCAACTTTTCAGAATCTTTTGATGAAGTTTTTAATACGTACTCTATCAATTTGGTGGAAGAGTCCAATTAGAAATGAGCACCAGCGGATCAACAGGTACACTGTGCAGGATCTTTTGTTATGATCGATCTTCGTCCTTGCTCACCTTTTTCGCTTTCAAAAAAGGAATCAAAAGCTATTCAGAAAAGCAGCGCCAAGCGCGGAGCCATGAAGCAATAATATAATTGTGTAAAATTGATATCTAACTCAGAGACGGAGAGCTTGTAGTAGTATCACGACAGCATAAGAGATTAAAGCTGCTGCTTTTAAACTGAAACACATGATCCTCTCACACATTTTAAGAGTCCAGACATTTATTCCATATTTAAATAAGGTGACACCTGTTCAAAATTGTATACGTTTATGAAACACTGTCACGTGTTCCTAGTTCCAACAAGTTCAGCTCTCTCTCTCTCTCTCTCTCTCTATTTCTGAGATTGTTGTTACTTATTTCTCAGGTCCAATATATAAATGATGCATTATTCTTTTGGGTGTTTAACACGAAAACTGGATCCTTAGAACCATTCACCAGATTTTCTGCGTCACGAACGATACTGCAAGAGGACATATAAGGCAACCTCCTCACGAGAGGATACTATGAAGAACACATCATTCAAAATGTTTGCAATTTCATTTATAAAGATTTGTCATTTTTTATTAATTTTGTTTCTAAGAATATCATTAGTCATACTCATTTTCTTGCTAGTGAAGCTCATTTTATGGAGAGTTTATTTTATTTCTTTGATATCCCCCACCTAATATTATATTAGGAGGTATATGGTGATTGAGTTGACTCTCTTTAATCTTGTATTTGCTTTGTTTACTGTCACTGCTTATGAATTTCAGTTTTCATAAAAAAAAAATAATAATAAGGGTACTATAACTGAGTGCCCTTTGTTTCACTTCAATGTTTTCAACCAACCAGCGCATATATAAATACAAATTTAATATTTCATCTATGATTTGTTTACGAAACATCCTCGTCCCTTTCACCGTTAACTTAAATAATAACTTTTTTTTTTGTCATAGTAATAATAACTTTAACTTGATTCAGAGTAGTTTTGAAAAGTTAAAAATACTTGACATTTAACTTTGCCTTCTAAAAAGAATAATAGGAAATATTATTTAAAAAAAAGATTCATGCAATAATGAAAATTACCTTTTTTTTATTCTTTCAAAAAAAAGATGTACACTTTCTTTAATTACACGAAAGGCTTTCAATATTAACTCATCGAAAAATGGTTAAGACTGACTTTGGCTGATTCATGAAAGAATAGCTACACCTGGTTATGTTTAGAAGGAAAACATACAAGAGAAAGAATCGTTTATACTTTCCCATGAGGGAAGACATTGAATCATGATCTAGAAAACGTAGAGCATCACCACGATAATAGAAAATACGAGTACTCATAAAGAAAGAAAGAAAATGCGAGCATAAATCTATCCACTTATACAATAACCAAGAAAATCTAATATATCAGACTTAATGCACCTGCGTTCGACTGATCACCAGTAAAGAAAATTTTCAAGAGATTTTTTTTTTAAGCATAAACTATAATATTGTGCGCGAAGTCTAAAGTTAACCACAGTGTTAATGGCCCGTAACTAGTGCCAATTTCTGTAAATTTTATTATACCACGTAGACACAATAAGAGGAGTTTTTTTTTTTTTTAAAAAAAAGAAACATATTCATATCCCTATATAGAGCAAATTAAAACAGGTAAGTCTTTGCTTTAAAAAAAAAAACAGCTTAGTCTTTATGAGGATTAAAGATACTTTGTGCTTAGTTAGATATTAAGATAGATTCAATGGATCTGGCCATCTGGGTTCAAATCTTAAACTGCGTCTCTAATCCGAAGAATTGGTCACATAGAGCGCAACCTTTTCAGTTTTCACACACACAAACAAAATCAGAGGGGAAAAAACACTTCTGGACCCTTTTAAAAGGGACAATACTAACAGTTAGGATCAGAGACGGAACTACCTATGTGGTGAGGGGGGCCATTGTTTTTTTTTTCCCACCTCGTCCTATATATTTATATGATCTCCAAATATTTAGTCCCATAAAGAAGTTTCAGAAAGGATAAAAGAAGTCTAGTATACCTTGATGCAATATTTACATATATTTATGTAATATTCCTTCCCATTTTACTTATAAGATATAGAGAGAAATTTTTTTTATCCTATTTATAAGTTGTGTCATTAAAATTTTGATGCTAAATTTTTCTGTTATCCTTCATTAGCAATTTATACATGCACATACTCCTTTTATTTAAAAACATAAGATATTTTTTTTATGTTAGATATTAAAAAATACAAGATATTTTTAATTTTTAATGTGTAATTAATAAGTTTATTTTCTAAAAATATTTTAAATAAATAAACCACCCAACTATCTACCTTTAAAAGAGACATCGTATTATACAAAAATATGAAAAAAATGATATCAATTTAAAAATAATTAATTAACTTCTTTGATGTATAATTCAATTAAATATGTATTATATTTTTTAATGAAAGTAGTATATATTTTTTTTACAAAAATTGCCCCCCCTCAACATTTAGGATCTTAAAGTTTTAAAATTAAAATTAAAATTTTCAATAAAAAAATATGTGGACCAAAGTATCCCTATTCAGTCATGAACTATGTGACTTCAAGGGATGAGTGGGAGAACAATGTTGATGGGCCCAATGAGGCTCCACCACATAGAAATTAAATTGATTTGAGGAGAGAGAGAGAGGGGAAAAACAAAGAGAGACTTGTGGATCTGATTGATGGGTCTCATGGGCCCTTGGTGGGCTCCCCCTATGGCCCGTCCTTATGTCTGTTGGGTTTGTGTTCTTGTTGTTCTCTGCTTGTCTCTTTTAGCGCTTCATTGCCTCCCAAGAATATGATGACGTCATTCATCCCATTCAGAAACACACAGGACAATTTTTTTTTTTTGGGATATAATTTTTGGTTCTTATTTTTTCCCCCCTTAATTCTCAATACAGTGTCTTAAAACTATGGCTTAGAACAACATAGTCCTTCAAATTGCTTGACTCGGTATAATTTCAATTCTATAATTTTTTAACTCAATAAATTTATAAAGTTTGTAGAATCAAAATTTAGTGTCTAAACATCAGTTAGGAGATAGTTTAGAGACTAAAAATTAATAAATTATATTACTCTCTAATTTATTTTCTCTCATCCTAGCCCCACTTTATACCCTCACTAATAATATCATGTTTGCAAAAGGGACTCAGTAAAGGCTATCAAAATCGATGCGGTGGAGCACCAAATAAATAAATTAACAGGAAGAGCAAACCGTAAGATTCACTCAATTCCACACAATTTTGTAAGTGCGTTCACATTTCAACTTTTGAGCTCGAGAAAATACTCAGAACAACTTCAACGCACGTCATAATCATATCCCTCTTGCTTATTTATTTATTTTTTTAAAAAAATTGATTCGAGACTCCACGCCATTCGCGCATACAAGACAAACCGGAAGCCTCGGTTGATCATGATAACAAGCCAATTAATTCGTTCATATAATTAACTCTCTCAAATACATTTATGAACTAGTGCAAGTGTTCTGTAGTACCTTAATTTTTTCCCCACGAATTCAACATCTAATTTTCCATCACTCTTGACTTTACACACCCAAGTTTATGAGCTGTACTGTGAAGAGCACTGAATTGGTTCTGCAGTTCGTATAGTTAATTCAATTAATGAATCGTGCACTGATTGAAAGACACAGAGAGATGCTGCATTGTATGAAGTGCAGAGGCAGTGGAGTGATGTGAAAACAGGCTGTCAAGTGAGTGAAGAAACAAGATGAGTGATTGAATGGATGAATTCCAAGGAAAAGAAACCAAAATAGAGAATCAAGGAGGTTTTATTGTGTCTCTTGCTGGGGGTTGCATTCACGTTGGGTTGTTTCTTGGAGCTTTGTGGGATGGGACTATGTATGGTGTTTGGTGGGAATACATGACGCCAAATAGAAGCATCCTCTTCTGGGTTCAGACTTCAGACCACCCCTCCACCCCTCATTGCCCCAATCTTTCTTTTCAAATTCAAAAGCATTCATGCAGTTACCTCTCAGGCCCTGTAAGTTACTAGTCCGTTAAAACAGTTACCTTTCACCTAAAAAATATTTACTTATGGCTCATATAACTAGTTATTATTTCCCCGTTAAAGTATCAATATTAATTACATATATCCACTAAAAATATATCGCTTTCTTGCATTTTTATTTTTTCAATTAAGCATTAATATTAATTATGTCTTTCCATTAAAAATTTATTACTTCTTATATAAGATTAACTATATTATAAAATAGATTAGCTATATTATTTACTGCGAGTAAAATGTTAGAATTACCATGTTACAAAATTTTAGTAGTTAATTTTGCTGCTAAAAACAGTTGGAAAAATGATATAAAGATAGATAAATGATAATATATTAAATCTCTTGAATAATTTCATCTCAATTCCAAAATTTTATTCACACTGAACTGTGTATATCTCATTTTTCGTAGTGTTGGCTCAAAAGAAGGTAGTGTTGGACTCGGTGACGATTTGTCACCTTTTCCACTCCGTGTTTGCTAACTCGTCTCTGCAAAAATGTTTGACAGCACGAGGGAAGCTACAGTGTAGACTAGTCCCTCTTTTACCTTATTAAAATATACTCCCTTTAATTTTATTTATAAATTATGGTGATATTTTTTAAATAATGATTGAAATGTATTTTTAAAATCATCATTTGTGAGAGAGAAAAGTAATATAACATCATATTTTAAATTTGTTATATAAAAATATATTTAAAATTCTACATACTTTTATTTTTGATATTTTTTTTTATTGATATTAATGAGATTAATAGCATTGTCTTATAAAGAGAATCAGAGAAGCATAAATGAACGGCTGTATCAATGCACGTCCCGGACCAATGTTTAGTGTCTATTCTGATTTCAGCGTAAAAAAACATGGATGTGGACGTGTTAGCGGTTAAAAAACGAAAAAACAAAATTAGAAGATGAAGGTCTACTCTTTGATGCGGTTTGGTTGCAATTGCAGCGTCCTATGAACTTGGATTCCAAACTATAACTCTAAGCTACTTTATATTTCCAAATTCTCATAATCCCATTCCCTTTCAAACATTTTAATTTTCTGGGTTATTATTAGTCTGGGTATATATGTTAAAGAAACAACAAAAATATGCATGAGAGCAGAGGAGGGCACCAGATAATTAAGAAGAAGAAGAAGAAGAAAATGCTAAAAATATATATATACACACACACACACACACATAAAATTTAAGGTGTGTCTAATCAAATAATTTAAACTATTTTGATGAAATAGACTATTGTCACACATACTTCATATAAAAATTTCAACATATGAAACAAGTGTACAAGAGCATTCATTGACATGAACATTTCAAAATGAATCAATTTACCAAATTCAGCTCTCTTCATTTGAAAAGAAGCTTCACTGTTATCTGTAAGTCAAAAATAAGGGTCAAACTTGAAGAGCCACCCATTTAAGCTTATTTTTTTAAAAATTTAGGTTTTAAAAAATTATATTTTTTAAGAAAATTAGGCCTTAAAGCCCGGCCTTGATAGGCCCTGAAAGACGAGCTCGGGTGGCCCTTTTAAGCCCGTTTGTGTTTTTTCTTAAAATAAAATATTTTTAATTTTTAAATTGAATTTAAACTTTAAAATATATGTTTATACTTTAAAATTAGAATTTATATTTTTTTAATTTTAAATATTATAATTTGTTTTTTAAAAAATATATAAAATAAAAAAATTTAATTTTTAAAAACTTAAAAAAAATAAAAAAATACTAATAAGGGCTCACGGGCTTAGCCTTTAACCCTTTATATAAGGGTCGAGTTTTAAAAAATAAAGTATTTTAAGAAAATTGAATTTAAAGGCCGAGCCTATATAAGTTAGACTCATTCATTTTTCAACTCTAATTATGTATCCTTGACCTTTTCTTTTGTTCTTCCGGGACTAAGAATCTTTCTCTTTCTTTGGTTAAGACATTTAGACTAGAGCTGGCAGAGCAAATCTTATTGTTAAGACTTGATGATGGGGAAAAAATAAATACATTCTTGATGCTTCCGATTGAACATTACAACAATACAACTCTTCACTTGAAGGACTGACAATAACAATTCATTCCTTAATCTAAGAGTGAAAATGCAACCTTAAACTATGATGTGAGGCAATAAAGTGAGAATCAAGTTAACCTTCCTCTCAAGGTAAGATTTTAACTCCATTGCCTTTAAACACAATATGACACTCTTTATATAAAACTTTGGGTCCACAGCTAACTAATTTGATCAACACTAATCACACATTAATACGCTAATATTCCAACACTTATCAGAACTTCGTTAGAGAGGCCTGCGACCATCTCTAGCCTCTGCATTAACCTTTCTCCTTCTCTGCTTCGATTTTGATACCTTTATCAAACCCTTGTCCTTCGGGAAGAATGGATTTGAAAATGCTTGCATTCTTGTACTTCACGTCTGTCACGCCACTTAGCCCTCTCCCATAAGTTTTTTTTTTTTTTTGAGCAAAACTCCCATGAGATTTATTGGCTTCGACTTTTTCTTCTTTCATTTTCAATTCTCAATAAATCTCATGGATACTATTTTTTCCTTCTTCAGGATCAACATCTCGGATTAGCCCATCTTTTATGTTTTGATACGTCCAAGACGCGTTTTATTTGAATAGGCCCTATTTCGTATTTTCTTAGGTCATGGCCCCTAAGCCCAATGAAACATGTATGTTTTAATTTTCCAAAAACATCTTTTCTTATAAAAGTTATCCTCCCATTTGACATAATCAAAAACAACATTTGCATGGAGCCTGAAATGATCGGTCAATATTCTGACACTTTAAATTCATAACTGGAAAAAGATTTCAAATTTAATGGGTCCGATATTCTAGATTTGCACTTAACAAATGATTCTTTTTGTTCTCCACAAGGAGGTGATGAGAATTTATAAATTATAAGACTTGTATTCCCTTCAATGGTAAGTATAAGATTTAATTGAAGTACTTTTTTTATTCCTAAATATAACAATTACTTTTACACAATAATGACAAATAATTAATTTAATCAAATTCATTGATATTCATGAATTAGTTAACTAGCTATCATATTCAAGACGAGGAGCATAATATTAGATCAACCAACGTGACTATTCAATTGTGGCATTTTTAATTTGGCCTCTCAACGTGTTAGAAATATCACTTTTGGCATTTACACGTAATTCCCACGACAATTATACCCGTAATCAACAAAGTTTGAATTATGGATCAGATAACCGTTTGTGTGTGTAGAATAATGGCATCACTGTTAGTCAAGTAAGTGATGTAAAATCTTGAAAATCCACTTCACTGAATGCACTTTGGTAATATCAAAATGGTTATAATTTGGGTGTGGGGACTAAGTTGTTGTCATGTGTCGCTAAGAGAATTTTAATTCAGTTAGTTAATGTAGATAATTTGTGTTAGGTTGGCAAGCATCAAAACGAAGTCGTGGGAGCTTCCGTCCCTTCCCTGCGTGGTTTAAGCTGTAGCAGAGAAATAGAGGTGGGTGGTTTATAGGCTATATTAGAATAAAAAAGGTCTCGTAGAGCAATTCGAAGAGAATATCGTCAGCTAGGTTTAAAATACTAGTTCAGACATAACAGTTAACGTCTTATTTAATGCGAACAAATAAATATATGGGTGCATTTGGTTTCATTGCTTTTGGCATTTAAAAAGTTACTTTTTAGTTTTAGAGAGTTAAATGTTGCTTGGGATTCAAAAATTACATATAACTGACTTTTAAAAAGAACTTTGAGAGTGGCTTGCAATGGAAAAATTTAAAAACTCAGATTTGTAGCTTTTGAAATGTAAATTCAGACAACATGCATTAATTATTAATACCTACTATTTTAAAATGATCATGATATTCTCCCCATTAGTTTTGTCTTCTTGTGCTCGGCTTGCTCAATGTGCTTTTCAAAACATCTCATTCTCTCTTCTGTGTGTGTTGCTCGTTTCACTCCGCCGTTAGTCCACTGTGTCTCCTCTTTGGCTCCAGTGTCTCTCCTCCGTCTCTCCCCCCTATATGGTCACAGATTTGACTCTATCCATTCTTCCTTCCCCTAGCTCTTGATCTGGCGACGGAGATGACACATAGTAAAACTTCACAACAGCTACAGATGAAGATGACACACCTGTCGACGACGATCTGACTAGCAAAGGAGGAAGCTTAATGAAAAGAGAAGGAAAAAGGAGGAAGCTTGCTATCGATGGAAAGAAGGAAAAGGAACAAGATGCTGAATGATGCCCTGCTCTTCGCATAAAGGAAAAAAGATTTGAACAAGAAAAAATTATAGAAAAGTTCACAAAATTTTTCTTTTTACAACATAAAAGATAAGGCATCTTTGATAATTTCTTCATTATTAAAACAAAATAAAATCAACCAATTGCTAAGAAGGTTTCAAATTTTGGACCTTTAATATATTAGTATAAGTTACAATAAAATGTCATTGTCCATTTGTTATAAAATTAATTTAAATAAAATATTAATTAGGAAAATTTTATTTATTTTTTTAAATTTAAAATTTAAAGTAATCAATATTTTTTAAATTTTATATTATTTTAAATTTTTTTCACATTTTTAAAATATTTTTAATATATTATATTTGTAAAATAAAAATTATAAATTATTATAAATTAAGGTCTTTTTTTATCATTACATATTAAAAAGTACATTTCAAATACACAAATTTTTATTAATCCGAACAACTTTTAATTTGTTAAACTAATTTTTAAAAAAATATATCCAAATACAAAATTTATTATAATAATTGATTTTCATCAAATTGACTTTTACCAAATAAATTTTTATTAAACTGACTTTTAGCATAGTAAAAACTAAACACACACATGATCCTTGGGCAGCAACCTGACAATGAAGATTACATTCCATGGAAGGGCACTCAATAATGAGTATAATTTTAGGAAAACTAACAAATAGGGACTTCTCGAGCCCCTTAATTACAATAAAAAATCTTAAATTATTGAAATCTTAATTATGGATTATAGTCCTTATTTAGAATTAAATACACATTTGAATTTCAAAATTTTCTTCCACTTGAAAAATAAAAAAAATGACAATATTAAAATTATTATAATAGAATAAAAATATTGTTAATATTAATTGTGAAACCAAAGAATAATAATTGAGAATAAATTAATTTTTTAATGTAAATTAAAATTTACTTTTAAAACTTTATAGGAATACTTGTAAATATACAATGATTACTTAAAAATTTATTAAAATTATTTCTGAATATGAATACAATTATTTGTAAATCCTTAAAATTTACTTTTTAAACTTTTCACTTATACCTGTGAATATATACTATATATTTAAACTTGTGAATGTATGTTGATCACTTAAAAATTTATTAAAATTATTTTTTAATATAAACTCAATCACTTATAAATTTTTAAAATTTCCTCTTTAAACTTTTCAATGATATTTGTGAACAACATATAATAATTACTTAAAAATTTACTAAAATAACTTTTAACAAACGTTTTATAATATTCACATTTTTTTAATTCCAAATAGGATAATGCTATGAAGTCCCTGATTTTATTCCTTTTACACATTGTCTTAAACTTTTGCTTTTTTTGTTTTTGGCAAAGTTCGTATGCTGTTACCTCGCTCACCCCCCCTTTCCAAAAAAACAAAAAAAAAAAAAACAACTTTACCATCACCGTATTTGGTCCCCATGGACATGGTAAAATAATTGTTTGCGCAAAATTATAAACATAATATGAACCTTGATGCCAACATTACAGAAGTTACACAAGTATTTCCAGATTGGGAAATCAGAGAGCCAAGTTTGGCGACAATTCTGAAACAGCATATACAGCGATCAGCAACCTATTTCTCATAATGATACATGCCGGCAAACACAGGTCTGTCTTTGAATGACGAATGCAAATCTCTCGAGTCCCTAATTTTTTTCCAAAAAGAAAAAAGCAAAATAAAAGAAAAGAAAAGGCACCACATTCCCCGGAAAATACAAGAAATATAGGCAAGCCATGCGGGCACACCAAGCACATTCAATAGTCTTGTGCTGATCATCATTTCTTTAGTACACTGCAAAACAAGCAAGTCAGAATTGCGTCTCAAGAATTAGGGGAAAAAAAAAATCAGAGACCACCAAACACCATTTAAAATACAAGGCTCCACAAAAAGGCGCAAGCCAAGATAAAGATCCCAGTTCTAAAAATCAAGCTATACACAAAGCATCAATTTGATTAAAATCTTGAAATTTAAAGTACAGACACAACACGAGTCGTTCAGAAACACTGTTGTAGTATTATTTTCTTTCTTTCTTTCTTTTTTAATAGGCAATGTTTATTAATCACAGACTACTGGTCATAATTAATAAAACCATATTCTGATAATGCCCATTGCCTAAGGCAAGACCACCATCAGGAATATTAATTAGGAAGTAAAGTACACTAAGAATAACGGAAACACTATTGCAATTGGAATGCGGTTCATTCAATAGTATTTTTAATTTAAAAAATAAAAAATATTTATTAGGGAATACATACATAAATTAGAAGCAAGGGCCTCAGTGCTCCATTTACCAAACAGCGAAAAATCATGAAAACAGGAAGGGCAAAACCCAATCCAATAAAATAAATTCAAACAACATTTATAATCTCCCATGCTGATCTCAAGCCTCAATCACATGGTTGATTCAGTTGCTAATATCTGACAGTATCGTTATAACTTCTAAGAAACGAATTAGGGAGGAACAATGTGCAAACTACGATCCTATTTAAATATTCCAGCTTCGCTAAACATGCTCTTGACAAAAATTCTCCCCCAATCTCAAAAGACCACCTCAATCACAGTTCACTTCGACCTAAAATTCCTCTAATCCTAGTATCAAGTTATTAGGATTTTCTGTTAAATACAAGGTAAGCTGGTGCGGATCAAGAACAGAAGAGGGGGGAAAATGGGAACCAGTGAATCACAGGATATAAACAAAACAGACTCACATGAGCCATCGCTAGAAAGGGAACAGGGCAAAAAAAGTTCTGCAGCACAAGCTGCATCACAACATCCAGAATGTACAATGACTGCTTTCATGAAGAAACCTTAAAACTACCAATTGAGACTGTAAATATTAATCAGCCATGTTTCAAGAAGAAAACTTCAAATCCAAGGGCACATTAGGCAGGAAAAAATAATTTGGACCCCTAATCTATGAAAAGAGAAAATTCTATTAAAAAAATTTCAGGTACTTGTAAAGGAGATAGAAGCCTTACTTGTACAGATAGGCAGCAATTCCCAGAATTATAATCAACAACACAATATCAATACAGAAGTTTCGACTCGATCGAAGCTGGATAAGAACAAAAATTCAGAAGATTTTTAGAAATAAATCTAGCACTGATGATGCTTAACGAAGGATGAGATAGAAAAAGATCCAGTTAACTAACCTGATTGACTGTGTGTTTAAGTCTGACATTGGTATTCTTAAGATCAGAGGATGCCTTGTCCACCTGTTAAGAAAATAAATAATTTTGGTATTCCATGTCATATTAATTTCAAGTTCCAAATTCCAGTTCTGACAACTTTAATTTTGAGGCCAAGGAGTACTGGAAAAAATTGATTATTCTCACCTTAGTATCAATCTCATCCATCAATGGGACTTGCCTATCCAGTTCCTGCATTAAACATATAACCAATGATCCAAAACGTGGAGAATAAAAAAGTACACATGGCATGCGTACACAAAGGAGGAAAGGTAAACCAGACTAGTTTAAATTTTAACAGACCTCATTCATATCATGCGCCATGTTTTTCAACGTATCCAATCCTTCTGAGATCACTTCCAAACCTTGATCCTGAAGAAAGTGTCATCGAGTTATTTATTTATTTATTTTTGTTTTGATAAGAGTCATAGAGCTAAATTTTAAAACATTCCCAAAGTAATAATCAACATGCACATCAAGCAAAAGAAAAACAGGCAAAATCTTTCACTAGCTACAATTGCAAAAAGTGAAAAGCGATTTGCCTGCTTCATCCTACGCATTTCATACTCCTGCCTGAATTGACTTGATTCCTCAGTTTGCTGGAAGTATTCACTGTCAAATTGTCCATCTGTAATCAACAAAAAACACAAAAATGAAACAAAGTCCATTCATTAACAAGCTCCACCTCGTTATCGAATTAAATTGCATAGGATATAGACAATTTATGATACCTGAATCAAATTTGATTTCAGTACGTGAAGCAGAAGCCGCCCAGAATCCAGTTTGTTTGGGGGCAGCTGGAGCCCCATCTGGGATAGCTTGGATCCTCTCTGGCAATGCAAGAACCAAATCATTACGTGCAGCAAATTCTTCTGGTGGAAGCCCCTTTACCTGTGAATACATTGTATCATGCATCCAAAGACTGTCCTAGTGAATAACTTCGAACATATCCTAGTTAAATAAGTGACTAAGCATGCAGTAGTAGAGGATGAAAATGTCGAAACAAATACAAGTACCAAACATAATGGATCAATATTAATTAACACCATCAGAACTACAGACAGAAACAACAAAGAAACTGCTCATTTCGGATTCTAGTGGTTACTCTAGATCCCAGAGCTAGAGATATTGAATTTATTTCTCCTAGTCTCTTATCATCAAATTGTATTCCACAAACTTAGATTACATAATACGCTTGCTTTCAACGTATTATAAATCAGAACATTGAAGTTTGGTTTGGTAAATCAATTTGTCCCTCTAAAACTCAGTCAAAAGCAGAAATCTCAGGAGGTGTCCACATAAATAATAATTTCAATTTTCAAATGATACTGCAACTAGCAGAGAAATTAAATAAACAACCTTTTTCACTGCCAACCTCTGCAACTTGGGGACCTCCTCCAGCAACCGAGCCTTGGTGCGACGAAGCTCCGCGTTGATCGCCACGGCAGATGCCCTATTTTTCTCCTTGGAAGCCGTTTCTGCTTTCTACAGTGAATTGACCCAAGATATTAGGTAAATCCAGAAGCACCCGAATTCAAAATTAAGAGTGATCCATAAATTAGGGCACAGATTGACCCGAACTCTTTCCACCTATATATATTCTTTGCTTCAACCTATCAAGCATTGTCTAGGACAGAACTTACTAAACTCCAACAACTTCTGCTTAATTTTTCTTAGCATCAAGCAGAACGAAGGAAAATTAGAAAAACACCTGAAGAGCAGCCTCGATGTCGGCATCGACGATGGCGTATAGTCGAGCAAAGGCATCGTCGCCAGAAATATTAGAATCCTTGTGCTTATCAACGTCGTATTTGTCGTACTTCTTACAGATCGAATCAACTCTGGTCAGAATGTCGATGACGCTCATGATTTTACTAGGCAGGGAAATCCAGTCCTGATCCTCGTATTATTATTGACAAAACACGAAGATAATAAGATCACTAGGCACAGCAGAGTTCGATCTGTCTTTAAATTGTGCCCTGATCTGTTCCGGAATAACCCAGGAATTACTTCAGGGGGGAACGCAGGGACTCGTGCTACAGTAAAGGATCCCGCTTCTGGTTTTACTGTCTGTTTACTCCCTTTCCTTCGAGTCGTCGTCTTTTTTCCCCCATTTCCTATTTGACGTTGTTTGCAAATTACTTTTGGCTTTGTTTATATGAAATTAAAAAAATTTAAATTTTATTAACTTTATCATAAAATTTAATAATTTTTTATTTTTATTTTAATATATCTTTTTAAATTTTAATTATTAATATTTTTATTTAAAGTATTTAATGAGAGTAAAAATATAAAAAAATATTAAAAATTAAAAAGTGTCATATATATATATATATATAAATTTTTTTTTTCTATTTTACAAATGAGAAAGGTTAAATTTGTAGTAAGAAAAGAGGGAATAATTTATATTCATATTATTGAATTAAAATACGAAATAACATATTTTTCTATTATAAAAAATGAGCTAAAACTTAAAATCTCATATATAATTTGTTATAAAATTTTCTCTAATAAAAGGTATCTATGGCTAACCGGAGGAAAAAAAAAAAAACTAACCATAACCTCTTTCACTGAACCTTGGTAACATTTTGTATTGTTGTCTCAAAAAGTTTCACAAAACCATATGTTGTTGCATTAGCCTGAGGAGGCCTTCTTTGCCTGTGCCTTAAAAAAAAAAAAAAATTGCAACGTCATGACTATATGATCATAAACAGTATGAGTAGTGTCGTCAACGTGAAAAGACGTCGCGAGCTTATAGGCCCAGCCTCTTAGATGTGCGCACAAAAGGAACACTTCACACGATATCGAGGCAAGCACTCTCGAGTCTCGACTTGGATTTTAGAACAGTGATACTCTGGTAATTATGTTTTTAAGTCTAAAAGATCGAGAAAAACATCTGCACGGTTAATTTGCTTAATTATACTGGCAATGAATTAAATTCGGGTTATGTGAATTTTCAACAAAAAGATACAAGTGAAAGTTTTTTCCGTCAGGTAAAAGCAGACACCTTGAGATTCAAGGTGACTTGGTAGTCTGGTGGTAACTATTGGTACTCTCTAGACAGAGGTCGCTAGTTCGAATCCTGCCGCATGGGAAAGAGAGGAACTTGAGATTCCACGTAGAAATCCATCCAAGTATTATTATCCTTCAGTGGAGATAGTTTGTGAAGGATGACACAAGTTTAAAACATCACATTGTTGAATTAAGAGTGCAAAGTGTGCTTTTGAACATAGAATAATTATGTTATTGGTTTTGAGTCATAGTGGAACACCTTTTTCATCTTAATTATTCGGTGCAGTCTTGTGGTATAGAAACATCCACGTC
This sequence comes from Prosopis cineraria, assembly GCF_029017545.1. Lineage (NCBI taxonomy): Eukaryota > Viridiplantae > Streptophyta > Magnoliopsida > Fabales > Fabaceae > Prosopis > Prosopis cineraria. The sequence goes on from NW_026555334.1 coordinate 41,844,618, forward strand.
TATCTCCGTGAAGTTTCGCATCACATTGGTAGCAGCGAGTACAAGACAATGAAGAGTAGTAATGACCAATGACTCTCAAAAAAAAAAAAAAAACTAAATGACGGCAGCTTTAGGCTACAAAAGGTTGAAAGACGCTGGTTTTACTTGCATGACAAGAAGCTCAGTAACTGCTCAAGGTTTGCGCTCTTGGGTTTGCGCTAGATTCTCCATCCTGTTCACGTAACAGTGATAACGTGTTTAATAAATATACATATTGCCAGTGTTTTGGTTAACTTTACGAGATCGGCGGTGAAATAAAAAAGAACTGAGCATCCTGCATGCACACGAATCCTGAAGAGTGGAGAAAGGAAGCAGACAAGGAAGTCTAAATTACTTGTGCTAGTTGTAATCCGCAAACACTTGTAAGATGGGACCTTGGGGTGATAGAGGCCACCAGAAGAAAATGATCATGTTAATTGTTTTTCAGTGGAACTCATGTTCCTGGGCTGTCAACACGTGTTTGTCATAACAAGAAGGCGGAGACGTAAAATTGCACTACACAACAAGTATAAGTCTGATCACGCATGAGTAAACTATGATTATACTTCCTCACGTCATTCTAACTTGAGATGTGTTATTATTGTAAACATTACATAATGTAGGCAATGGAAATTAAAAACGAGGGGTCAAACATGTCAGCCTCTTTGAACGCGGTGGTTCCATCAATATCATTGTAACTCGCGGGTGGCTAAACATGTGGGGACCTGAGTCACTAGTGCTGCTAATAAAAATTCTCAATTGGATAGGATTAGCCAGTAAATGCGATATTGTATTTGCATTGCTCTGTAGATGCTCACCTTCCTGTTGAGTTAGGTCCACGCATTGTGCGCTGCCTTTCTTGCTTTTACTCACCACGCCCCTTTTTTTCTTTGCAATTTACTTTTCTCCGCTCAAAATTGGTCGACCCTTTTTTCTCTCTCTTTTATCACAGGACCCATTTAAAGAAAAATTATATTGAAAAATCTTTTCTCTCCCCAGAAGAGTTTTCTCACACGTCTCTAAAATAACTCCCAGAGAAGATGGCCCATTAAAATGAAGTTTTGTACTGTGCGAGGAAAGTAAACCGCTTGGCCCCAGAGCAATGCGTTACCGTGATTTCTCACCAACAATAACAGTGTATTAAATGTTGCTGTATTTTATTTTGGTTGTTTTTGAAGGGTCAGATTCAGAATTGATTCTAATCAACACGGATATCCAAAAAGCCTAAACGGTGGCGCCACTACCATGATGCTCCATTTTCAAGTATAAACAACAAATTAAAAAACGGTCATTTTTGGGGGGGGGGGGTGTTTGTTTGACCTTCCGTAATGTAAAAGAGAAAGAGAAAGAGAGAGAGAAGGGCAAGAGAAATGGATGTAAGGGAATAGTGAAACGAGTTAATACTTAATACGGATCGTACGGGTACTCGGTAAGGGTGGGCAGTCCAGGGAATTTCTCATCCTCTTGTTTCTTACTTCTGAGAACAACCGCTTTATTACCTTGTCTCCTTCCCACAACAAACCCCCCAACCCTCCTTCTTCTTCATTTGCAACTCTCTCTCTCTCTCTCTCTCTCTCTCTCTACCTTCTGCTATAATCTTGCGTGTTTGAGATTGTCACTTCACCGGCACCGGACCTTCACCGATTCACAAGGCACGTTTATCTGGTTGATTACCCTTTATAATTTTTGTATGCTTTGTGCTCTGTGATTATATGCCGAATTTTGTACGATCACGCCCCTTCTGTTCGCCAATATCTGCTGCGCATGCCTGCAATATCTCTGTTAATCAGTAAAGTCTCAGGTTTTCATTTCTGATCCTCTTGATGATCGCTTCCGATGCATCATCTCTCCAGCTCTTAATCATCTTTAGTTTTTGCTTCTTGCCACAAGGGAAGGTGCTCTGCGTGCCTATCGCCTGTGCCTTTTGTTTCTCTTTTTCTTTTCCCGCGACTTTCTTTTGGCTGTATGATTCCATAGTTTTCCTGGTTCAGAGTTTGCGGATTTCATCTGGGGGATTATATGGTTTCCGACCCTTTTATGTTTTCATATATTTCTATTTTTTAAAATCTCTCTTATCGTTATCAAGCTCGTGGAATAGATATAGACATGTACTGCCTGCCTGATGAGAATTGTTGAGGTTGCTATTGGCCCATGACTCCATATGTTACAGCCTTCATATTAACATTCACCTACCCATCTTTTGTCAAAAGGGGGAACATGTCGTAGATATGTTGGGTGGGTTCTATTTGAGAAGGAGGAATACATTCTCCCTTGCTAATGGAAATAATGTGAATTTCATGCCATGTATGTTTCATCCCCCCCCCCCGTTGTCATGACATTTTTATTCTGTTCTTTTGTGGTTTATCAAATTTTTAATTCGAAGGAATCTGCTTGTGGCAGCGGATGACATGATTCTCTTATTTATTTTGTTGATGTTGTGCTCGCCTTGTAGTTTTGGCTATTTAGAACTGACTTGAAGAGCTCAAGTGTCTCATCTCTTGGGCTTTTGCTGTTTGATGGATATAAGCTGTCTCTCTTAGTTTTCTTTCGTAGTATAAGTGACAATAAACAATTACCATTCAAATTTAGTCTTGTCTTTCTAACTTTTTTACTTTGCAACTTTTAGGATTTAGGATTTCTTCCACCCTTTACCTGGAAATATAACAAGAAAAACATTGGCAACAACAATAATAATGGGAAAATCGTCTCCTTGTTTTTCTCACTTTTGGTACTCTTTATAAGTGGTTCATAGTGACTTAGTTAATGCAGTTATTGGATTGGTTATTACTTTTATCGCCATAAATTTTTATTTATCTCTGAATATTTTTCATTGAAGTTTAGCTAATATATCCTCAATTCTAATTGTTCATTGAGCATTGTGGTTTTGCATGTTGGAGGTTTTAGAAGATATTGTCAGTCCTGGTTTTCTATATAGATTTCTCTAGAATCAATTAGGTTTAGATTGTTTTTCATTATGCAGGTTTCTTGGTGCTGATGATATATGTTTTCATCTTGAGTTTGAACTCAAGATTGAAACATATATCTGCATCTGCTGGTGAGATGTGCTTTCTTTGGAAGCCTTTATCTCCTCTTCTATTTCTTACCTGCTCTTAAAGAGCAATTTATTCTCCATGGAAGGGGGTGAATTTCTTCATTTGGTTTTGCCCGGGCATTTGCATTGTGCTGGTTATGAAAGACGGTGAATTTCTTTATCTGGTATCTTCCTTGACATTGTCTGAGCTGAATTGCAGATGGTGTTGCATGAACTTTGAATCTCTGGGTAATGGGTGGTGGTAATGGAACTGATAGATCTGGCATGTTCTGTTTCTGATAAGTTTGTGCGATATGCCGCTGTAGCAAAGTGTTATAAGCTAATTTCATTTGACAAGAAGAAAGTGTATCATGCCAAAGATCCTCATTCTCGTGCCAATTGGAAGAGCTTAGTCCTTGGTCAACTGGAATGTGGCATTTAGATACGGGCCATCCATCTTCTAGGCTTGGATGCATTTTTGACATGAGACAGCCCGACAATTATTCCAGGGATACTGTGACAGCATACTTGTCACATTCCAATGTTTAGAGATGCAAGATGTTGATGCAGAGTGTTATGGACAATTTAGGGAGGGCAGTGGAACTCTGTGAATTACATTGCTCTAGTTCTAATTGATGTCCTGAGGTGTAAGATATGATTGTTGGTAAACCTTTATACTAGCTACCCTATGGCATGTAAGAGCTTACTGTTACATCCTTTCTAGCGCTCTTGGTCTTGGGTCCAACATCCATGATAACTATTGTCAAGGTGATGCCCTTTAGTTGGGCTGTTTTAAGGGCCATAGCAATGGCAGACTTCATAGAGTATTCAGACTGCCATGTTGGACCATTAGGACATGTTTCATGGAGGTGGGTGTCCATTTACTCTAAATCAATGACATTACAGGGCTTTTTGTCACGGTGCAGTTTCTTGTACTGCCAAAAGTTGGTTTCTTCAATAATTCACTATGAACTGCATTACCAAAGATGGACAGTATTGGGCATATTTTTTACAAGAAGCCAATATCCTTTGGTGCAAGATGTAGACAGGAAAACTTCCAGATTTGGAAGCCCATATTTTGGTTAATTTTTCTAACTGTCTTTATCTATTTTAGTTGCTACTTCTGAATTTTGATGATGAATATGATTAGTTTTTACTAGGATTAACCTTAGGGACAGATTTTTATTTTTGAATGAGAAGATGAATTCTTTCATTCAAAGAATGCTATACAAAAACAGTGGAAGCCTTGGTGAAACAAAAGATACCAAGGACAGTTAAAAACAAAAAAGGTACAGTTTATTATACCTTTGTCATCAAATTCTAGTGTAAAAAGTATGATTGTTATAATCAATGGAAGTTGGATTGGGGGGTAAGGGACTCAATACTCATGAAGTAATGTCGAGGGTTCAAACCTCTTCAATGGAATGGATTAAGTTGGGAGATTTATTTTTTACTTCGTTTCAATGATGCTTGAATAATTATACAAAAAGAAAAAAAAAAAAAGGACGTGTTAGAAGTTATTTGAAAGACAGCTTAAATTCATCCCTCGTAAAAAAATAATGGTTCAATGTGCTTTTATATACTGTATGTCAAAACTATTAGTTTCTTAAGCTAATAATGGTGATATTTTCCTAATTATTTCTGACGTTGGCATTGTCACACATAAATCATTGGTCACTTGTAATTGCAATGGTTCTAAGCAATCTGTTTCTTAATGTGATATTCTTAGTTAATATGTCTTGTGCTATTATTAGGTATTATGATTCAGATTTTATATCCCTGGTAGAGGCTTAAATTTATTTATTTTCCTTCTTTATTGTGTTCAATTAATTGAATTCCTTCTGAGTAGAGTATGTCTCAATGTTCTAATTTAATTCTACAATTTTGAAATTGGGATGATTGGAATTCATATTTTATTGACTTTTATGTCTTCCCTTCTTCCTAAACTTTGGGTTGAGTTTTCAAGTTTGTTTTAAAGTTCTGACTGCTGACCATATATCATATATACTATTCAGGGAGAGTATTAGTTTTTCTCTTCCACACACTAACTGCATATTTCAGAATTTTGTGATTAGGAGATTAATGGATGATTGTCTTGAATATAGATGTTGCTGAGTCAGAGTGCAAGGTGGTTTTTCTCTTTCAATGGAAATGGGTAATCTGTGAGTTAGTGACTTAAAGCGAGTGTAACAGGGACTGTTTTTTATTTTTGGCCGAGTGTACTTGGGACTGTTGGTAATTCATGATGATGGTTAAGGGAATCAGTAGTGGCTCCTTTGTTTGAATAGTTGAGTGACTCCTAACTTTTACTCATGTTTTTGCCTGTGTAATAGCAATTGAACTTGGTGATGCTTGGTGTCATAGGTTGTTCTGTAGATGACGTGAATATTGCCTTACTGGCTAATTCAATTTGCCGTCCTGTTATCGATAAGCTCTTAAATCAGTGTACGAGTCCTTATTTACTTGTTCAATCATTTCTTTCGTATTCTTGACAGCGTGACTTGGAAGTCTCAAGCTGGATGGTCATTGTCTGGGCCATAAGTTCTTTTTCGATAGAAGATGTTAAAATGGACAATGGTTAATACCAAAGACTAATGTATGAGATGTTAAGGAATTTCACTGATGAAGTAGACATTTGGAAGTGCCAGTGGTGGTTATATATGCAATAAATGGAACAGGAAGGTCAGGCTAGGTGTAATTATAATGCTAGCAGCATTTTTCATTGAATAATAAAGCTGACAACATTTATTTTATTAAGTGCTAAATTTTGGTTTTTAACTATTTTTGCCCCCTTTTGCTTTGGCGAGGCTTATCTGACCACATGCATCTTAATTTATCTCTAGGTATTGAATCTTGACTACGCGTATCAGTAGTTACACTTCCTAGCCATGTCCTGCTTTCAGTTTATGATAATGAGGGGAATTCCTAATTTCTATTTTCGAAAAGGCTACCTTGTGGGAGTTTTGACATCTGACTTACACACTTTCATCCGTTGTATGTATATGCATTGGCTTGTTCCCCTTTCCCCTCGTTCAATGCATATATCTACAAATGACTAATAAATGAGGTTCATCCTTCAATTGGGCTTTCTCTGCATAACCGCGACTTGCTCACACGTCATGGAAGTGTTTGATTTATATTTAGCATCCAGGCAAGTGTTTGGACAGTGCACTGTGATTTTCTTCTACAATTGTTGACTGAATTTGATTGAGAAAATGATTTATAATGATTGTTTGCCTGATACTGCAGGGCTGTACAGTCTAAGTAGACCGTGAGAATTATAAGAGTTTGTATATGATGGAGTATTTAATAAATATTATTTTTTTTTTTGGTATTCTTGGGTTGTTATTTTATTCACTGAAGTCGTTATCAAGTTTTATTGTTGCTAAAAAAAATTTTTGTGGCTTGAAAATAATTGCATGATTGTTTTGAACTAAATTTGTTTTTCTTTTTTTGTGCACAGATTGTCAGTCATTTGCAGGTCTGTCTTTAACTACGGTGTCTATCCTGAGATTGCAAGTGCTATGAGTCATAGGCATTTGTATAACACATCTCAAATGTTTGAGAGTGATCATGACCAAAATTGGAATTCTATGCATACTGACCAACAGTATGTGCACCTTGGTAATTCGCTTTTATTTGCTATTACTTCTACTCCCATTCTGCCTTGTTAGCCAGGTTTTCCTTACTTGCATGAACACTACATCACTTACAATATCTATTGCAGGTAGAGCTAGCACTTCAGAGAATGGTTCTTTCATTTACCCTGTGGAAAATATGTCTATAGATGGCATTTCTTTTACCTCTAATTGGAATTCTACCACAATGCCAAATGGATTTGCATCCTCAAGTCTCAATATTGAAGTACCACCTCATCAGTCTGACACATCGGGCGCTTCTCATGACCATTTTCTGCATTCATCAAGTGCTGCAGCCTTCTTTGCAGTTTCTGAAAATTATGCTCATCAGCCTTCTTCTTCCAATTATGATAGACAGCCATTTCACATCGTTGATGGTGGTTTTGTTGATCTTACAATGGGAAGTGGAAGAGGGCCTCACAAACGGAAGAGCCCTGGAATTCCTCCAGCCTGTGAGAGAGGTAGTACAAGTAGATACATAAAAACTGGAAGTTCAACTGATCTTCCTATGTCTTCAGAACTATGGCAGGAGAAGCCAAATATGGATTCTCAATTTGTGCCTCGAGATCAAGTTACCATGCCAACAACCTTTAGAGGTGGTGACCTTTCAATCAGGGGTGAGGGTTCCTTGAGAAACGTGAGAAGCCGTTCTGCACTTGATTTTGAATCCAACCTGGCCAGGACCCATTTATCTGGCAATCATTCACACAACTACTCCACTGGTCTACCCATTGACCATTCTAGCACAGTGGATCTCTCAGGTCAGAGTTCTAGTGCATTAACGAGGGATTGGAGCCAAATGAGCACATCTCATGCTCATGGCAGGTTATTACCAGGTTAGTTAGTTTATATATTCTAGTACAGGCACATAAGCATTCCATTGGCTTGCTTCAAAACTTACAAAATCTGTCTTAAATGGCAGATACAAGTGCTCTTAATTGTGAGACAAGTCACTTCCTTGTTGGGAGTAGTGCTAGTAATCCATCCGTAGATATTGGGGGTTACCAGCATGAATTTGGTACAAGCAGAAATCCTATTGTACCTCAAAGTTTTCATAATAATCTGACTCAGACAGCTAGGGGAGTGCGAAGCAACTTTTCACAAAGGTCTACTCCACCTTTTAGATCTTCTTCAAGCTTGCGCTTAGGGCATGTGGCACCATCAGATGATGGAATGCAAATGGTTGCTGGTAGTTACTCCTCAAGACACCCAAGGCCATTAACAACCATTGGCTGGAGGAACAGTGACAGAAATGGAAGGTCAAGGATATCTAGTGATAGATATCGACCATCAGTAGAGGCATCTCTCCACGATCGATTTTCTTCAGAGGTATCATTGAGTATCTTGGGAATTTCTTTTTTGTGTCATAATTGAGAGGAGGATAGATTGCATGAGTTGGGATACCTGTTTTCATGTTTTCACACAACCACGACAGGTGTATTAACGTTGTTTGTGCAATCTTACTCCAACGTCTTTTATTGTAAGTTGACTAGTTGTCATAGTTCCTATTGTCATCAAGATTTTATTTCTGGCTGTATTACCACCAGTGGAAGGTTCTAACTTGCTATTTTCCTTGCAGGGTTTCGTGATTGTTGATCGTGGGTTGCCATATGGATCTAGAAGTATGGTTGATCAGCATAGGGACATGAGGATGGACATAGACAACATGAGCTATGAGGTGATTTTAATTGATTCCGTCCAGATATTTTACTTGTGCCATAAATAGAGGTGTAATGGTGTTTTGCATGAAATTCGAGGAATATATCTCAATATATATAACTTATGAATAATGTGGCTTCTTATAGATTTTACATTATATATTGATGATTTGTATTATTTACTTATATTTGAACTTTTTGAATGAATGGCTTCACCAGGAACTACTTGCCCTTGGAGAGAGGATTGGTCATGTCAGCACAGGCTTGTCTGAGGATTTGATTTCAAAATGCATGACGGAAACAATATATTGTTCATCTGAGCAAAGTCAGGAGGAAGGAACTTGTGTTATCTGTTTGGTACGTTGCACTACTGCCCCTCGGAATACACTATATAATAAAAGTATAGCCACATCATAGCTGAACTCATTAAATGTGGTCAACCCTGTATAAAAATGCTCCTTGTGTATATCATAGATATACGAGTTGTATTAAAAAAGTAAAATAAATTGAAGGTTTTTCTGTTTGTCTGCCTAGGACTGCTTTGTTATCGTAAATGATTTCATTACATTTTTGGGTTTGGGTGTCTTTTGGATGACATTATTGTTAGTTATATGGGTGCTTTCTGAGCTGAACTGAAAAATTTGCAGGAAGAATACAAGAATATGGATGATGTTGGGACGCTGAAAACTTGCCGTCACGACTACCATGTGAGCTGCATAAGAAAGTGGTTATCTATGAAGAACAAATGTCCAATCTGCAAAGCTTCTGCTTTGCCAGACGACGTGAAGGAGAAATAATTCATTTTACTGTAGTTTAACATATCTCATTTTGTATATAAATTTGGATATTCCTCAAAGCCGGGGAGACGGTCTTTCTTTTGACGTTGTAATAGGGATGCTACTGAATGTCAATGCATTTGTTTCTGGCTTCAATCTCATTCCGGTGAAGCCTTGAAATTGTCAGTTGCCTCGTCATTTAATACTATCGAACGATGGGAGGGTAACTAAACTTTTCCCTGATTAATTTACAATGCGTCATGAAACCATCGTGGAATGATATAAGATTTATGGATATCTTCATGGCGGAGCTTTCATGTCATGTCTGATACACTGATGTTTAAGTTTTAACTTTTTTATCACCTGTGTTCGTTACAAGGATTTTCCTTATAGTGGTTCCTAAGCTCATTTGTCTAAATATTAATAACTTAGATCCACGACCTTGATATTCCCTACCCTAATTAACTAAGATGTTTCTATGTAATTAAACAACACCCTCTAGTTAATCGGGGGGGGGGGGTTTAGAGAAACAATTATGTACAACTCGCATGTATCCTATTTATTCAGAGTTTGACGACTAAAAAAAAAAACATACGCCTATTTATGGAACTCCAGTACCAATCCTAACTAACTTCATATTTTATGATGATTTTATTTATTTGTTGTTAGCGTTATTGGCTTACGGTAATAGATGATATAGAATTTTTTTTTTTCTTTTGACATGTTAATGCCTCTTCCAAAAATAGATGAAAGATGTATTCAATTTTTGAACGTTAGAGTGAAGAAATTTCCTGTTCAAGGATGTTGCAAATTTATGGGAGGCTTCGTTCCGGCCGCATCGACGCAACCATGTACAACATAAAATTTTCCAAAAAAAAAATTAATAATAATAATAATTTTTAAGTCAAAATTAAATAAAAGGAAATTCCGTATTTTCGTTTGCTTCAAACGAGAACGAAAACAAGGATTAAGCGCCATTCAGTTTCATTCCATGGACGGCAAGTCAACAAGGATCGGCCCAATTAAATCGTTCCGTTCCAAACGCGGCATGCCCTCGAATATTCTAGAGTCTAGACCCATCCTTTAATACCCAAACTACCCTTCAAGCTTTGACCCGTTCTTTCTAGGGCTTTCCGGATCCAAGTAAGGGGAGCCTTTGTCCTTTGAATATCTTGTGCTATAAAATGCGCCCCTAAATCCCATTCTCTCTCAACGGAAGCAAAGCCTTCGTAGCAATCGGCAATATTTGTGTGCGGTGTTGTTCTTTCTCTTTGGTTCTCAATATGCAGATCTTTGTCAAAACCTTGACCGGCAAGACAATCACCCTTGAGGTGGAAAGCTCCGATACTATTGACAACGTGAAGGCGAAGATCCAAGATAAGGAAGGTATTCCTCCGGATCAGCAGAGGCTAATCTTCGCAGGCAAGCAGTTGGAGGACGGCCGTACTCTAGCTGATTACAACATCCAGAAGGAGTCGACGCTTCACCTCGTTCTCCGATTGAGGGGCGGTATGCAGATCTTCGTAAAAACCCTAACTGGAAAGACGATCACTCTTGAGGTGGAGAGCTCGGACACCATTGACAACGTTAAAGCTAAAATCCAGGACAAGGAAGGTATTCCCCCAGATCAGCAGAGGTTAATCTTTGCGGGCAAGCAGTTAGAAGATGGCCGTACCCTTGCCGATTACAATATCCAGAAAGAATCGACCCTTCATCTTGTTCTCCGATTGAGGGGTGGTATGCAGATTTTTGTCAAAACTTTGACGGGAAAGACAATTACTTTGGAGGTGGAGAGCTCTGATACAATCGATAATGTCAAGGCAAAGATTCAGGATAAGGAAGGTATTCCCCCAGATCAGCAGAGGCTCATCTTTGCCGGAAAACAGTTGGAGGATGGCCGTACACTCGCAGATTACAACATACAGAAAGAATCAACCCTTCATCTTGTCCTTCGATTGAGGGGTGGGATGCAGATCTTCGTCAAGACCTTGACTGGGAAGACCATTACTTTGGAGGTGGAGAGTTCTGATACTATTGACAACGTGAAGGCCAAAATTCAGGATAAAGAAGGTATTCCTCCGGATCAACAGAGACTTATTTTTGCTGGTAAACAATTGGAAGATGGTCGAACACTTGCTGATTACAATATCCAGAAGGAATCTACGCTTCACCTTGTGCTTCGTCTCCGGGGAGGAATGCAGATTTTCGTGAAGACCCTCACAGGGAAAACCATCACTTTGGAAGTTGAGAGTTCCGACACTATAGACAACGTTAAGGCAAAGATCCAGGACAAGGAAGGTATCCCACCCGATCAGCAGCGTCTGATCTTCGCCGGAAAGCAATTGGAGGATGGGAGGACCCTTGCGGATTATAACATCCAGAAAGAGTCAACTCTCCATCTTGTGCTTCGTCTGCGTGGAGGTATGCAGATTTTCGTTAAGACGCTCACTGGAAAGACTATTACTTTGGAAGTTGAGAGCTCGGATACCATTGATAATGTGAAGGCGAAAATTCAGGACAAGGAGGGGATCCCGCCGGACCAGCAACGTCTCATCTTTGCTGGGAAACAGCTTGAGGACGGACGTACACTTGCTGATTATAACATTCAGAAGGAATCTACTCTTCATCTTGTCCTCCGTCTTCGTGGTGGGGACATCTAAGGAAATTTCTGTTGGTTTAAGATTTTAAGATATGTGTTCTTGTTAATGTTGTGCGCAGTTATTAGAGTCATTTGAGGCTGTTGACTCTGCTGTCATGTAAGGGCGTCCTCTACAATGTTTCTGTTTTTAATTTAAATAAATGAATGCTTGACTCTCTCATATAATGTTTTTTTACTTGGTTTGATAATGAAGCGATAGATTTCATTATTGAATTCCATTGGTGTTGGCAATGTGACTGGAGGGACTCCCTCACTCTTCGGATTTCAGCTGGAAAGATTTACATATGGTTCAGTAGGTGCTGAGGTTCAAATTAGTCCGCTGAACCTTAAAGTCTTTAGTGTTCATATGAGGACAGTATTGAGTTGGATGGATTCAGTTAATGAACTAATGTTAAAACGGATGGCTTCTTTCTTGTGCGCAACCTCAGGCCTTTGCTACAGCAGAGTGGTTTTAATGCCATTCTAATGCCCTGTTTGTATAGGGAATTTTTTTTTTTTTTTAGTGGAGGTGGAGATAGGGGTAAGGTTTACAAATATGTTATATCATAATTTAAAAGGACCAAAATAGCCTTGAAATAATAAAAAAAAGCCAAAGAGAGAGTGGGGTAAAAACTATCGACCATTTCCAGAGTCACCGAGAAGCTCCATTGGAGAAAAAATGGAACTATACCCAATTTGATGAAAACAAGAGTAAAAACTATGCAAGACATTTGATGCAAATCTTCTACAGAGTTAGTGTGGCGGCAACTCTATGCACATCTGATGAAAAATTCTATGCAGCAACCCTACCCATTTCCACGGCTTATGTGTTTAGCAATGAGGGAAATGAGAAGAGGAGTAAAGTCAGTCCAGATATTGTTTTCCTTTTTTACAGATATGGTAAAATTGAAGAAATAATTACAACAAGAGGAAGGAAACGAAGCATTGAAGGTGGAGATGGTGACGTCGACGTCAGGCTTCAATGCGAGCAAGATCAGAAGTGAAAATGCTATTCATTTACAAGCAAAGATTGAAGAAGGTTGAGGAGGAAGCGATGCCAAAGGAGGAGGAGGACGTGCTTGTCATTGGAGGGGAGACGTCATGATGGTGTGGAAGACCATTGGGAGCTGAGGGGGAGACATCTGGACGGTGAGGGAGGCTGTTGGGAGAAGACGTACCATAGTGAGGAGGGGCAAAATTTGTTAATTGATAAAATACTTGAGGATATAATGGTAAAAAAAATACTAATAGAGAATTGAGTCAATTCCATCAGATATAGTAAGGAGCTTGGCCCCTTCAATTTTGATGGAAGTGAGTTTCACAGAGAATTAGGTTTTAATGTACCATAACATTGTAATTTTATAATTCCAATATCACTTTATTTTTCAGGATAGAATTCTTGCATGCAAACAAGCCATAAGGTATTGCGTTTTTTTTTTCCTACATACTTGTACTCGACAAAGTTATTTTTTGGACCTGGTATTGGACAAAGATGGAAGTTGTTGTCCTTGTTGGTGATTGTGCGGTACCATTACCAAGAATGACTGAGGTATGGAGTTGTGGTTTTTAGGATTAACAATTGTAAATGTCTGAAATGTAAATTCTGACAGTTCTTTCGCATGGGGAAATTGGCACCTTACTTTGGGATTTGTTTTGATCTCTCGACCTCTTCAGATTTGTCTATCAAATACTTTGGTTGTCATGAGGATGTCTCGTGATTCAAATTTCGGTCAGGCAAAGCAACTTCGACTTCTAAGATATGTCGAACTGTGTCATTCGAGAAAGGTTTTAATGTTCCTATTGGCATTAAGTTGTAATTTGCTCCCAATAGCCGAATTCGTGACTGCTCTCTGCCGTCTCTGGCTCTAATGTGGATCATGGAGGTTATTTGTTTCTTTTTTTAATTGCGGCGCCTATTGCTGGAATGGTTCTTTATCAACTTCTTTTGGTTCTAGCTTGTCCCAATATGGTAATGTGAGTAACAAATCATTCTTGTTATGCGTTTGAGCTAACTCCACATCTCACCTTATATTCTCTCTTGGCCAGTACTGAGAACACTGCAGTATTTTGAAAATTATGTTTGATTGGGCCCTTTGATCTCTTAACTTGAAAACATTTGTGGAGATATGACTCTTCAGCAGTGCGAGCTCTTTCGTTTGTCCAAGTCACAGTCTCTTCTTGTTTGACCATTCGGGATTTTTCTTAATGCCCGCTCCTAAATAACTCTATCGATGGTAATCTTCTCTTCTTTGTCTTTATAAAAAATGATATGAATTAAGGAATCATATAATACGATCAAATGTATAATTTTAGGTGACATCTAGAATTCATTGTGGAGCCAATAGCCATCGTTCATCTGGGTTTCAGTAAGTTGTCGTTCTGAGCACGTCTTTATGAAACTGTGACTTTAGAATTCATTGGAGCCATCGTCCCATCTGGGTTTCAGCTAGAATTTTTATGCGTTACCCAAGTCTTTAGTCTGGCTCAATCGTTGATCTTGAGATCTGTACTCTGATTTGGATTTTCACAGATAATTCAGGAGTAAAGCATTGAAAGAAGGAGGGGAGAGAAGGAGGAAGGACGAATAATTTGTACAAAGGAGCCAAAAAAAAGCAGATGCCAAGTGAGAGCGTCATCTAGTCATCTAATAGGAAGAGGTAATCATAGTAAGAACCCGAAGATACAATGGCAATGGAGGTAAGCTCATGATGATCTATCTAATGCGTACCCTACCCTGCCAGAATGCCAAATCTGATAAATAAAATAATTCTGGAACTTAAAACCAAGAGAGGTAAGAAAGCCATTGAGAGACATTAAAGCTTTCAATCTATGATGTTAACTGCCTTGGAAGCTCCGATAACACGTTGAATATTCTTTTTAGTTGGAAAAGTTCAACTTCAGGGTAAAAATTCATGAATTGATATAGTCCGTGTTACATCGATGAATTGATGTTGTACTGATAATGCCCTTGGCTCGAACCAACCGTCAACATTGTGTCGTAAAAGAAATTCGTAAATTCTGACTTTTGTTACTACCCTGTGGAGGAACCAGAAACACCTAAAGCACAGGATCAAATTTGTTGTTAAATTCCCCAATCAATAGACATTCACCTTAGAAAGGATATGTATTTGTCCCGAATTTGTCCCATCCGCACTACATCCAGGGTCATGAAAACTGGCACTGACAAAACGAGCAGAAGTTTTTTGTCATTATGTAAGACTCATTGTTACTTGACCGTGACCTTAAAGCCATATATGGTGTCCCGGTGAAGAGAATCATTTCATAGCCATTAACTTTTGCACCTTCGTCCAAGTTGATGAGTATATGAGCTATTACTGAATCTAGAGTGTGCCACAATCTCTTCTGTCTTCTCTTTTTCTGTCTTGCTTTTTCTTGAACAGGTTTGAACCACTAGGGCAAGCTTATTCGCATCCCTCACCACTACCACATCACTAAACCTGCCTTCTCCTGTACGTTAGACTTGTTCACTTCAGCCTCGAGGCTGATATATATCATTCATTTTTTTTCCTTTTCCTTTTTTAATATTTTGGCCAACAAATTCCTAACATCCAGTTAGTTGATGAGATGAGAATGATTTCCTTGCCTACCTCTTTCCTGTCATGGGTTGACCGAACTTAATATACCTGATTGGTTATACTTATAACTTAATAAACCTTTTTAAGCTGCAACAAATAAATTCTGCCTTGCGAGCAAAGGGCATAATGGTCATTCCAGCAATAGAAAATGTGGAGTTTAAATCCATATCTGATAAGATTTCAGATAATATTCCCATGAAGACTTATCCAAGAAGAAAGCGTCAAAAGATAAATTTAGATTGATTTCATTGTTTATTTTGCTCAGTATTTGATATTTCTTTAGATTTAGTATTTTATTTAGTCAGATTTTATTTTTTAGATTTTATTTAGATCTAGTAGTTTATCTATTTAGATTTTATTCAGTATTTTAGATTATAGGAGATATTATTTAGTTATTTAGTTATTTTAGGTTACAGGAGATATTATTTAGTTATCTAGTTATCTAGATTTTATCCATTATTTTAGATTGTATTTAGCATTATAAATATGACTAGCAACTTAGAAGCTATCATATCAGTTTATCAATAAAATAGTCTTTTAAACCTTTTGGAGATTCTCCTGAGCGTGGCTATTACGAGAAATATAGAACGAGATTCTTGTTCTATATCATCCTAATAGAGTTATTTTTATTTTAGTTATTCTGAGCACCTATCAATTTGGCATCAGTGCCATGGTTACCACACGTACTGGCCAAGAAACCAACCCTTCTGACAATTCGTCCAACAATGACCCAGAAAATCCAAATTCATTTATGTCAGATCATTTGGCCAAAATCGCGCAGCAACTCGAAACTCTTGATTTATTAAAAGAGAAGATAGAAGCACTCGAAGCCTCAGCAATCAATAAAAACAAGAAACCTAGAGAAGCACGCCGCAGGCACTATTATGAAGATGAAGAGAGTGAAGACGAGCAAGAAAATCGCAGGCGCACCAGATTTCATCGCACCAAAATTGAATTCCCAAAGTTTAGTGGAGGTGATCCACGGGGATGGATCTTAAAGGCTGAGAAGTACTTTAAGTATTACAACACACCTGAAGAAGAGAAGGTGGACGTAGCCTCACTGGCACTGGAGGGTGACGCACTAGAACTGTTCGCATGGATCAGTCATGAACGAACACTCAACTACTGGGACGAGCTCATGACAGCATTCCAAGAGAATTTCGGACCACTTGAATACCAAAATCAGGATGAATTTCTTTGCAGCATTAGGCAAGAAGGTTCAGTTCAGGAATATCGCACAGAGTTCGCCAAACAATCGTCGAGAGTCGCCGACCTGTGGAAGAAGCCAGCTGGGAGGACTACGATCTCTTGCACACTCAATTTCCCTCCTTTCCACTTGAGGACAAGTTGAGTTTTCAAGGGGAGGGTAATGATAAGATTCCAGATAATATTCCCATGAAGACTTATCCAAGAAGAAAGCGTCAAAAGATAAATTTAGATTGATTTCATTGTTTATTTTGCTCAGTATTTAATATTTCTTTAGATTTAGTATTTTATTTAGTCAGATTTTATTCTTTAGATTTTATTTAGATCTAGTAGTTTATCTATTTAGATTTTATTCAGTATTTTAAATTATAGGAGATATTATTTAGTTATTTAGTTATTTTAGATTACAGGAGATATTATTTAGTTATCTAGTTATCTAGATTTTATCCATTATTTTAGATTGTATTTAGCATTATAAATATGACTAGCAACTTAGAAGCTATCATATCAGTTTATCAATAAAATAGTCTTTTAAACCCTTTGGAGATTCTCCTGAGCGTGACTATTACGAGAAATATAGAACGAGATTCTTGTTCTATATCATCCTAATAGAGTTATTCTTATTTTAGTTATTCTGAGCATCTATCAATATCCCCCCCCCCCCACCATTTCTCCACAATCATTTGCTTTTCTGTTACTTGAGCTTCTTATTTTTCTCATAGGAGTAATGGATCGCCTTTGGTTTCACCAAATCGTTTTTTTCTCGGAATGCACAGCATCAGTCTCCCCAAAAGACGTAGAAGTAGCTCTGCTCATATCAGAATCTTTATCTTTCCCGTCTCTACTTCCTCCACCGGATGAACTACTAGAAAATTCAACGAAGGAACCACTTTCTCCCGAGAGTCAAGTCTCTTCAAAGACAGTCTCTCAAAATATGCAGGTATGGCAAAAATCCATTCACCACTTAGCCGTTCTATAATGTATTCATTTCTGTAGAGATCCATGACCATGCTCTCCTCTTTTTTCTTACTTCTTGTTGTCACAAGGATGATTCAAACAAGGTAGGACTTCGGGGGAGACCTAAAACAGTGAACCTATCGAGGAATAGTGTTCGTTTGCATTCATCGTCATCCTCGACTCCAAATGGTCACATGCAGTTCAGGAAACTGGCTACTGCAAGGAGACTGCAAAAGTCTATGAGTTACAGAACGCAGGGGGAGCTAGAGCTTGAAGAAGTGAAGGGCTTTATAGATCTGGGTTTCATATTCAAGAAAGAAAATGTGAGCGCACGAATGATGAACGTCGTCCCCGGCTTGCAGAGACTTAGCATGCATCGAAATAAAGCGGACAAGGAACTAATCGATGCCTCAAAAGAAGTCGAAGATGACAGTTTTGAAAAAGAAGAAGACAAAAGCAATGTAGGAATCACAAGACCATATTTATCGGAGGCGTGGCTTATAAAGAGACCAGATTCGCAGCTACTAAATCTCAAAATTCCCAGGCTATGTTCAGCTGCTGACATGAAGAAGCATCTTCGGTTTTGGGCTAAGACCGTAGCCTTCGAAATTGACCAAGAATGAATCATTCTGCTCAGTACAGTAACAACCAAGAAATCGATATAAAGACAGATGGAGCAGAAACTGATAGTTCGTAGGCTGTATTGAATATGAGACACATGCATTCGTAACTTCAAAATTGTATGTATGTTCACCAAGCATAATAAGAGAGACGGTGCGATTGTCATTCTTTTTCTCTCTTTTTTTCCTTTAGACACGCTTCCACAATTTTTCTTAATGGAAGAGGAATTTGATGTCAGAGTGGAGTTTTGATGGGTAAGGTGTTGTGGCAGAGAATTGGAGGTAGCTAGGAGATAAAGAAGGAAGAAGAGAAGAAGGACAAACATGCAGAAAATATTTTAAGTGAGGCCCACAATGATGTATTGGTCAGTGGAGCTTGGACGGCTCAAGAAATCGAGTGTCCAATTAAATGTTCCTATCCTATTTTGTCTTGGAACCCGACTCCAAAATCCTTGTTAATGTGATTTGTTCGTTCGCAACAGAAAGCAACAATTTCTTCTTTTTTTAATATATGTAGGAAAGCTACATTGATTCCGCAGCCACTTGAATTCTGCTTTCTGCCACATGCCCGTTGATTTGTCGTTTGTCCATTTCCTTCCTTCCTTGCTAATTAGACGTGATAGGAGAAAAAAAAAATCATCAATCTTGTTTCTAACGTGTAAATACTATTTTCTCAAACATATGGATAACTAGGCATATTTCTCAGCAATGTATTTCATATGATTTGACTTGTTATTGTTCTCACTGATTGGTAAAGATTTACAAAAATAGTTAATGCTCATGGACATTGTAACGATTTTTTTTCTGGGTTTTTTTTTTGGGAGGAGTGGGGAACAATGAAAACGAGCAAGTGACAAATATTTTAAAATGTTCCTGAACCTCAGTTCTATCCATCCTTGAAAACAACTCTAAACTAACCCAAAAATAAAAAGGAAATGCGTGGTTAGGAAGCTTGAGGCAGGATTCTCGGGGGTTATAATTAACACCATCGTAAATCTGTTTAATAATGAGATCCACAAACGACAGTGAGGAATGACATGGCACCCCAATCTAAGTGGTCATTATCTTCTTAAAACCTCTCTGCAAACTGCAATTCCGTCTTCTTAATCACAAAGTGGAAGGTTTTATAATAATGAACGGCCAACACGACCTTTCACCTCCTTACTTCTTTCTCGTATTCTTAGTGCCACTTGCCTTCAAACTTTGTCAAGGCTTTCAATCTCACGCAAGTCCGACTCGATTTTTCTGCTCACGGAAGCTGGTTTCATTAGTTGTTCATTTTTATCAATATGAAAAATATAGAAAAAGTATGTGTATGTGTATGTGTATGTGTATATTAAATTAAAGTATAGAAGAAGTTGAGATTAGGCAAATCCTTTCCAGAAGGCGCAGTGCAAGTTGATCTAGCCACACAATCAAAGGCTTGTTTGAATTTCCATTTGGATTCAATTCTGATATCAAAACTATGGTTTTGTAAAAACTTATCCAAACATATTCAATTTTGCAAAATTTTACTTGGCTTATGAAACTCCATTTTGAGAAAATTATTTTTCTCTTCATTTGAAAATTAATTCTTAACGTTTCAGCATTTTTCATTTTCCTCTATCTTTATAAATGATTATGAAAAATTATCCAAACATTATTAAGTTTTGTTAATTAATCAATTTTTACTAACTGAAATCCAAATATACCCCAACAGATTCCTTAAATGGTGGAAAGATGAGTTATCATCTAGATAGATCTCATGAATTACATATTATATATATATATATGGAGAGACTTAGTGCAGGGGCAGAGAGCGTGTCACCATGCGTAGTTCTCAAGCAGACGGCCGAAGGTCAAACAAAGTCGGCTAGTGGACACGCCCCAATCCTATATACCTTCATCTCCACTTCTTGCTCTTCCTATTTAAGCCTCTCAGTTTCCCCCAATTCCCATCACCTCTCTCTCTCTCTCTCTCCACTCAGTTAATACACACATACACACACATGGCCACCTCTTCGTCTTACTTCTTCCTCATGCTCTTTCTTCTCTTCCACTTCCATTTGGGTACGTCTTTCACTGATTTTTTTTCATTCCCTCGTGTTTTACTGCATTGTAATTCTGACAAAAAAAACATTATTTTAATTGACTATGATAAAATTCCCGTGGTTTAAATTGATATATAAAAGAACGTGCATGTTCACTGGTATAAACGTGTGTGTTGTGTAAATCGTAAATAATATGATTATAATATGATGAAGGGAGAAGCCAACTAGAGTTGAACTACTACTCCAAGAGCTGCCCAAGAGCCGAAGAGATCATTAAGCAACAAGTCACGCAGCTTTACAACAAGCATGGCAATACTGCCATTTCCTGGCTCAGAAACCTCTTCCACGACTGCATGAAGGTCATTTTCCATATTCTCCCCTCATTCTTACCTCTCCTTTTCCTCGAACGTAGCTTCTATTTCATGTGCATGCATGTGTTTGATGAACGAATGCAGTCATGTGATGCATCGCTGCTGTTAACGAGTAAGCACGGCGTTGTATCGGAGCAGGCGTCCCCAAGAAGCTTTGGCATGAGAAACTTCAAGTACGTCAACACCATCAAAGAGGCTCTCGAGCAAGAATGCCCCTCCACTGTGTCTTGCGCTGACATCGTTGCTCTCTCTGCCAGAGATGGCATCGTCCTGGTATCTTTCTGACTTTATCTATATATACATGCAATGTTTAGCCATCGATTCACCAAGTATCATTAATTAAAAGTTGATTTATATTTGTTCATAAATAGTTGGGGGGTCCGCGCATTGGAATGAAGACGGGAAGAAGGGACAGCAAGCAAAGCTATTTACCAGTGGAAGACTTCATCCCTAACCATAACGACTCCATTTCCTTAGTGCTCTCTCGTTTTCAATCCATCGGCGTTGACGTTGAAGCCACGGTCGCTCTTTTAGGTACTTTCCCACATCTCACATTCATTTACTCCTAATAACTTTCGACAATCACCCATAAACCTTACGTGGGCCCTACGTTGTGTTATTAATTTTTGTCAAGCATATTTCAGGCGGTCACTCGGTGGGCAGAGTTCATTGCGTGAATATGGTGGACAGGCTATACCCGACGGTGGATCCGACGTTGGACCCTGAACATGCGGCGTACCTGAAACGCAGGTGCCCAACTCCGAACCCGGATCCGAAGGCTGTTCTGTATGCGAGGAACGACCTCGACACTCCCATGGTGATTGACAACCAGTACTACAAACATATTTTGGCGAACAAGGGTCTTCTCCACGTAGATGCAGAGCTAGCGACTGATCCAAGAACCTCACCTTTTGTGCAGAAGATGGCTTCTGATAATGAGTATTTCCTCCAGCAATTCTCGAGGGCCATTCTCATGTTGTCTGAGGCCAATCCTCTGAGCGACGATCTTGGTGAAATCAGGAAGGATTGCCGCTACGTCAATCCCAATTAGGTTGGCCAGACCACGTGCATCAATATGCACGCCTTGTATCCACTATAAAGCCATTACCTGGAATCAAATATGACGGCTTACCTGGCTTCTCTTGAAGAATTAGCAACCCACCACCTATTGGGCCTCTTCTTGTTCTCTCTCTGTTTTTCTCCAACTCTGTTCACTGTAGGCACCCCGGGTCCAGAGTCCACATGGGGAAGTAACAGTTTTCACTGTTTACAATCATAAGTTATGTGATCTGACCCTCTCTTCTTAAAAGCTTTTTACGAACCCCACGTTTGGTTGCCAAAAAAGAAAAAAGAATGAAATAGAGTAAAAAGATAAAGATAAAAATAAGATGATCAGAAGAAATAATAAAACACATTCATAAAAAAATAATTTAATTTATAGGGTTAGGAATCATGATTCATAAAATTTTTAAAAAGTATAATAATTTTCACATTTGATAGTATATATGAATTAATTTTATCATGTTTATTATGAGAAATAATAATAATTTAATTTATTTTGGTGTTAATTTTCTCAATTCATTTTATTTTATTTATTTTTAATAATCAAACGGAGAGAATTGTTTTCTCTTCATGCATAGAAAATATGGGCCCTCGGTGCTCATTACTATGAGTGCTCGTCACTTTTAAAGTGATCTGGACCGTTCATTTCATCTTGGAATAATATGTACCATTCATTTTAAATTAATTTTTAAAAATTTTTAATATTATATTTATTAAAAAAATTCTAAAAATTATAAAAAAATTATTAATAAATATATACCATCTGCTATTCAAACTATTTAGATAGTTAATTTTTAAAAATTATAAAAATTTTAATTATCATTGGTACTCAATGGGGATGACATGAACACCACCTTATTTATTACTCTTTGTAAGATTTAGATCGTATAGACTTAAAGATTTTCTTTTTCACTTTTATTTTATATTTATCAAAATAAAATTTTTTTAACAAACATGTTCATTATTAATCTGGTTAGTATAATTTTACAAATAAACTATCCATATGTACTTTAAACCATGTAGATATAATCTAACTGATCCAGTTTAATATAAAAAATTATTATAATATTTATAAATTAATTATCTAGATGTACTCTAAATAATATATATTTAATATTAAATTTTGATAATTTTTAAAAAAATTATTTTAATAATACAATATTAAAAATATTTAAAAATTAAATTAAAATGAACGGCACAAATCATTTCAAGACTAAATGAATGGTCCAAATCCACCCAAAAGGGTGGTAAGCACAGAATGCATACGGGGATATGATTCATTCCGGTCCTTAGGCTGTATATGAAACATCCTTCACATTGAAGCCCCTTCTTTTTAGTTTTTTTTTTTTTCTAAGTAAATTTACATAAAGCGAGCAATACGTCGTGTCTCATATTAGAGGAATTGAAAGAGGTTTCTAAATATATAAACAAGCGTGTTGCAGTCCTACTGAGCCAGCTTTTTTTTTAAAAAAAGCAATGTTTTCATAGTAAAGTAATATCGTGATAAAATGATATCAAAATTAAACTTGAGTTTGTTCAATTGGTAGCCTTTCTGATAGATTATCAGGGATGAAAGTGTCACAGATTAATCAAGAAAGCTATTATGGTCATATCAAAGAGACTTAAAAAGAGAGCTAAGCATATAAACAAATGCATTTCATATCTCACTAAACTTGCTTTTTGAGGGGGGAAAAATAATGGTCCCCTCAACGCTGACAAGAAGCGAGAACAAAACGAGACAAAACCATTGATGTTATATTAGGGACTATTTCCGAGCATCAAGTCAAGGGTTTGATTTTGAGTGCATCGATCTGATCGTTTCGTGAATTATCCGAGCTGTTTCACCCAAAAGAAAGAAAGAAAAAAGGTTGGTGAAAGCCATTAATTATATAGGCCGTAGATAAAAGTAGCTGAGCCGGGGTGCGCGATCCAATAGAATTAACATTTGTTGCGTGGTGGCGTTTCCTTGTGATTATCAACTTCATTATCACCGTACCACTTGGATGAAAATGTCACGCGTCGCTTATATCATCATAATATAATAACCAACGCATACAATTATCCTTCCTGATCAATAAACACACTTAATATATTCTATTCTGATTCCGGTTATAATTAATTGAGTTGCAGGTTAAGTACTTGAGAAGTGATATTTTATTTGTATGATTGCAATTGTCCATTTTCCATCATGATTAAAACTACACGCAAGGGACCGTGACACCCCAACTTCCTAAACGTGGTTTATTTTAAGTATCCACAGACTGTGTTTGGATTTCAATGGGTAAAAATTAATCATAAAAATTGATTAACAAAATGTCATAATATTTGGATAATATTTTTTGAAATTGATTTTGATAATTAAAAATGTTTGAACAATTTTTCAAAGGCAATTATAAATATGAAAAAAATAGAAAATGATCAAAGGCTGCGAGTTGATTCTCAAATAAAAAAAAAGCTTTTTCAAAATAAAGTTTTACAAGCTAAATGAAATTTTGTAAAATTGAGAGTGTTTGATAAGTCTTTGCAAAAAGATAATTTTGGTTTTAAAATTGATTCTAAATCTGCATCCAAACAGGTCCATCGTCTGAAGTCTACGCAAGTTAATTATTATTTTTAATTAGTGCAATAATGGGCACTGATGGATTAATTTAGCTTATCAAACACCACAATGCCGTTCACGCGTCCAGCTGTTCTCGTGTTGTTCCGGAGCGTAACCTGAAATGAGCAATTTGGAAATGTCAAAAACACTTTTAAATAGGTGCCGCAATTTTAGGTTCGCATTAAAGGGGTGAGAAAATAAAGAAGTTTATTGATAGATAGCTGAAATCCACGTGGAAGGGGAAGGCCGATTTCCAAGTAACAACACCAGGGTGGAATTCACTAGCACGTGAATCGTTGATTCTGGGCCACGTGTCAACAATATAAATATGAATAGTCAAATGACTTGTGCGTGAATTCAGATTCTCATGAGGATATATACGAACTCATCCTCGTACATGTATGTATGTATCCTGATTTTACGCCAATTTTTATTGAATAAGTTGACAGGCGATCCAAACATTGCGGGAATGGGAAATGCAAGTGAGGAAATATCAGTCAACGACTATTTAGCATATTTATATTGATCAACAACAGTAAAATTCTTTAATTTCAATGCAGTCTCTTGATCTTCAGATGAAATTAATTTTGTATATAAAATAACTGAATTATTTTTAAAATTTAAAATAATAGAAAATAATATCTACTATTATTGGTGTCGGCCATCGGAGACCTTATCACTGTTGACCGATCACTGAAGCCAATGATGCTTTTATTGAAGGATTAAAGGATAATTGGCAAATATGGCTAATAGGGATTTGATTTCATTACCCTTTATCCATCTAAAGAATTTGGTGATTAGGCCCATTTAATCACACATGGCCAAAAAAAAAAATTATAGTAACCCAAGTTTTTAAATTACTTTCATATTATAAAATAACAATATATTGTTAATGCTATGAAGACGCTTATTATTCTACTAACATTGCTTGTTAATTTGTCGTGATCAATTATAAATTGAAAGTTTTAAAATTTTATATATTTTAATTATTAAAATACGAATGTATTATTGTTAGTTATGAATGAACTATTGTCAAAATTTAAATAAATATTTATCCATAAATAACTAACATTTGTATAGAAAATAAAATATATGAAGTTTTATAGTTCTTAAAATGTAATTGATCATGTAAAATTAATATGTAACATTAATAAAATAATAAGTACCTTTTTAAAATTAACAACAAACTGTTATTTTATATCATAAAAATGATTTAAAAATTTGAGTTATTATATATATTTTTTGTTGCCATATATGATTAAATCGATCTGATGACCATTTGATGATTTTATGTAACAAGAGATTATGTGATCAAACTCTTGGGTGGGTGGTTCTATTAATTATTCTTCAATCCTTTAATAGAAGTATCATTGATGCTGGAGTGTCGGTGACTTCGCTAGCGGTGGCAGGCGATAGTGGAGGTGAATTTTTTTTTTTTTTTGTATTATGTTAAATTATAGGACGTAAAAAATTGATTTGAAGGAGTTGTTGTGAAAATTTAAAATTGTACTGTGCTTGTATAAATATGGTACATTGATGTGTTTTCAATGCAAATTGACATGACACAGTGATGTGATGAGCTCGAGGAGTTCTTTGACACCGAACTGTGGGGCCTCATGCCCTAAAACCTAAGACACCCGCAAATTCCAACCCACACTTTCCATAGTATTCACCCCCTTTGATGACGTTTTTTAAGCTAACCATCTTTTTAAATTTAATTCAGGCGCTTTTCTTAAGGACCACAATACCCTTTCATTTCATCCCACCTCACCCTTTGTGTCATCACCAAACTTTTCTACGTGCTTGCGTTACAGCCCCATCCATCCAGCGAATTGCTTCCTGCCCTCAATGCTCCAAGTATTATTTCATTTTTAAATATACTAGTTAATTAACGATTCGTTGTACGAAATATTATTTGTGCAACTTTTTTTAAGATGGTGGTAAATTGTAAATATATTAAGTAGTTATATGTTTTAAATAATAATAAAAAATAATTAAATGATTATTATTTAAGAACGACTTTGCAAAAAAAGTGTGGTGATAATATAATATATAAATTTTAAACACCTATTTAATTTAGACCAAACAGGCTGCTTCTACAAACAAAGAAAGATAGATAATTTGTAAAAACAGATTGTGGATGAATGCAATAATTTGTTATACTAAATAAAAAGTGAAAACAGTTAAAAAATAAAAAGGTATAATACCTCAACAAATAGATGGCTACCATACATTAGTTAAGTTGTTGAAAATCTCCTTATAAACTGCGTTTGCACGGTAACATTTGTAGGCTTATCATTTGCATTAAGAATTAATATCTCAACCCTTTCCTATCCTACACATATAATAACATATAGCTAGCCATGTGTAGAGACAAATCTTGCTAAGTACAATCCGACAATAAGCAACTCTAAATATGACTCTTGTTTATGGTCACAACAAAGGATAATATAACTGAAAATTGTCTTCTATGAAAAGTGAACGACAACCAACAGTCAGAGGATAATATATCAATCCTTGGAATGCATATATTTGTCCCAACACTTGAGCTTGAAATTATTTCTATTTCCATAATTTGTTTTCCTATCCAAGTAATGATTTGACATGTACCATTATAGAACCTGAAAGATTTTGATATTTCTCAAAAGCATAATAAGAGCTTCAACTTTATGCCTCAACTTATGATCAAAGAGGCCAGATATTGATATTGAGTTTGGAAACTTGTTGGAATATAAATCATTCAAGGAATCAATGTTTCTATCTTGCTTACACACACTATTTGAGCTTAAATACAAAACCTCATATTTGAAAATCATGGATAACATATATTCTTTAACCTAATCTACTATAGAAAACGTGGATGCTAGTATGACCTTATCTCTAAAATAGAACTAGTCACTGAGATGACCAACAAAATTTGAATATGTAAAATCAACAATGTACTTTATAGGTTCACCAGAACATTGTAATAAAATGTCAAATGGAATGATGATCTTTGTCTCCTTGTTGTTATTTTCCATCTTCTATAGAAATGATTAGAGCTGATGATTTGGGTCAAACTCAACTGACCAACCCAAACCAGCTAGAAAAATTTAGAACCAAGCCTAAAAAATAATATTTTTTAATGTTTGATTATATTTAGACGGTTTAAATAAGCTTAAAAAAATTTGGACCAAGCTCGATCAGGTTCGGGCTTGGCTCGAATACTCAAATAAAAAATATAAATTTTAAAAAATATAAAATATTAATTAATTGGTTAAGTTGTATGTCATTTTATAATAAAATATCATATAATCGAGCACATTACTATAGTTATTGTCTTAAAAAATTAAAAATATTTATATTTTTATTATTTTTAATTAATAAAATATCTTAAAATAAATTTTAAAATATATCTTAATGTTGATTTTTATATTTTAAGACCCAATTTTTTTTAAAAAAATTGAATCCCATAAATCATTTATGTATCCAAAAATATACTCTCTTCGTTCAAAAATGTAAAGTATTTTTAACTAAACTTCACCCCCAATAAACTAGTTATTTACTTTATAACTAAACCTATCTTTTTATATTTATCCCTATTAGACACCCTATAATAAATATAAAGTCATTATCGATAGGAACACTTAAAAAAAGATAATGATTATATCTCAAAAGACTAAAAATCTCTTATATTTTTTAACATCCAACTCTTTAAAAAATGCTTTATATTTTTTAACGAAGGGAGTATATTTTATATTTTTTATAAAATAAGATAATTAATTTTAAATTTAAAATAATTTTAAAAATAAAATTTGAGCATGTACAAATTCTTGACTCTACTATTAAATAAACATAATAAATAGAACAATATTTTTAGATAATTAGTTGGTTATCGTCCATGCCATACTTAATTAAAAATTAAGAATAAATTTAAGTAAATACTCATTGTATGTAGGGGTTAAATAATATAAAAAATTAAAGAAAAATAATTTTAAAAAAATAGTATTTTACTCATAATTAAATTATTTTATTTTATATAATATAATGGTAGCAATATTTCTCATATTTTTAAAAATAAAAAAATAATTTATTCAAAAGTTATTAAAAAATTTAAATTAATCGAGACAATAATTTTAAGTTGGTGGTCTAACTATGAATTGAAATCAACTTAATCATAATTAAAATAATATAATTTAATTAAAATATATAAAATATTTATATATGACTATGATAAGGGCAATAGTTAAATAACTAAGACATTAATTTATAAGTAAAGAAAATAATAAATAAATTACACATAATATAACAAAATAGTAATAGAGCTGCTTAAGTATAGAGTTGATGAGTTATTATTTTTTATTTTATTAGTTTAAAGTTAAAATAATATTTTATGCTTAACAAAATTACTTAAAAAATAAAATTGATTCAATAAATAAAGAATAAAATATTTTTAAAAAGTTTTGAGTATTCAGGCCAGCCCGAAGGCGTTAGAACCGAGTTTGACTATATAAACTTTTTAAAAAGTATAGGATATTTTAAATCTGATCAGAATATGCTCGGCCCGACTTGAGTCATACTTGAATGAGCCTGGCCTGCCCCAATTATCGACTCTAAAAACGATCCATTGTACGAGCTCATTAATTATAAAATTTTAATTACTTAAAATTTTTTGTGCTTGTTCAGATTGACCTAAATTACAACTCTAATTAACAACACCCAGTCGATATAATCTCCTATATAAATTTCCACATATGTATTTGAGATTAATTATAAAATTTTAATTACTTGATTATGTCAAGTCATATAATAAAGACACAATTTTATCTAATGTTCACGTTATATAATCTTCATTTTTATTTGTTATTTTGTTTTATTTTTAATTGAACTCCTTAACCATTGTCATACAAAAAATATTCTTAATTGTTCTAAAAATTTGATATTTGATATTTTTGAGTATTATATTTATATGACAAAAGCTCACATGGTCATCCAATTAAACCAAATAGTTGTTATCATGTCGTATAAAACACACTTGATTCAAATCTTTCAAGCAATTGATCTATCTGACTTACCCAAATTACCTTTTCTTATTTTAAATGTATGGTGAGACACACACTGCGCGCACATGCATCAAAAAAGAAAATCTCTGGAAAAAAATACAGTAACTAAATCCCTTCTGTAATGACACAATTAAAATTGACTTAAATTGAAATAAAATAATTAAAATCGAGCATAAAAAAGTTGGGGATCTAATTTATCTTTACTTTATGGTAAGAGCATACCTACAAATAAAATATCCAAGGGAAATCTTCACGAAAAAGCATTATTGTAATCCCTCTAACAAAGTCACAGTTAAAAAAAAGAAAACAAAGTCACAGTTTTAACTGACTTAAAATCAAATAAATCATTGTAAAAAATATATTTTTACTAATATATTTTACAAGAAATCATCAATGAACTTATAATTGATGTACTCTAATTCTATATATTTTATATTCATAAAATAAAATAATCATTAAATTTAAGTCCAATCTTATCAAAACTTGTTTTAAAAATAATTACGTAATTTAAAATCAACTAATGCATGTATTATGGGTTAATTATTTTTTGATTACGCAAATTGAAGGAGAAATCAATGGTGTGCCCGAGCTTAATATTCTAAAGACAATAATAAGATATTATTGAAAAAATATTAATTATTGTATATACAGAAAATAATTTCATTATAAACTATATTAGAAAAATTAAGAAAATAATTTCGCAGTGTATTATTGCAAGAAGTCAATGATATATTGCAAAATTATTATCATTACACAAATGGCATTGCAATAATACCACAAAATACATATTCGTCTTATTTCAATTTAAATGTGATACCCATGCAATCATTATCATTATATATATATAAAAGGAGGGTTTAAGGTTATGAAAAAAAAAGCCATGTGTTTAATTTTAAGTTTGCTGTAATTCTGTATTTGGAATGCCTTTCGTGCGATTCTATGCACCAGAGTTAGGTTTGGGATGTTTTATTATTTTTTAAAAAACATAAAATATATTATTCATATTTGAAATTAGGTGTGGAATTAATTATTAACTTTTAGATGTATATAAAAATCTACTTTTACCTATTTGAAATTCAAATGTAATTATATTTAAATTAAAATTAATATTTATCTATTTAATAACTCTATCCTACCTAAATATATGGAGAAATGTTAGGTTCATAGTTTTTAAGGTATTTATATGTAGATATATACATATATATTAAAATTCAAATTCAAATTAATATATATCTCTTTAAATTAAAAAATTATTTGTTTTACTATTTAAATCTATCTTCATGAATTTCAAAAATTATAAATATGATTTTTATTAATATATAAAATTTGATATAATATATTCTCAATTATTATAGTTAAAAGTAACGCTCATAATTCTAGGTATATATACACTATATATTAGGATTAAAATTAAAACTAATATATATCTATTTAAATATTTTAAAAAATGTATTCTATACTTTGAGATGCCTTTCTTATAATTCTATGCTCTGAATTCAAGTTTGGGCTTAGGTTCAGAAAGATTTATTATTTTTTAATATATATAAAATATATTATTTAAGTTTGGAGTTAGGTGCAGGATAGATTATTAATTTTTAGATGTATATAAAAGTTTTTTACCAATTTAAAATTTAAATCTGATCATATTTAAATTTAAATTAATATTTATCTATTTGAAATTTCAATCTACCCTAAGATATGCTGAAAATCATTATTTTACATTTTTCATACAATTCTAAAATTATATTTTATTAAAAATCATTTACTGTGTGGAGGATATTTTCTGAAAATATCAATCTATTTGAATTCAAATATATATATATATATTTAGAGAGAAGAATCTGTGTTTAAAATTTTTTATTTATCATACTAATTTTTTAAAATTAAGCTTCAAATGATCAAATGAAGAAAAGTCGTTGGTAAGAATTATATTATTCTTATAAAATAAAAAAATTGCTTAAATGTTGAATATAAATGAAATTAAGATCAATTATTTTCAAATCATTTTAAAAATTTATTTATTTGAAAATACATTTCTATTAATACTAATATTCAAATTGATAAAAAATAACTTCAATAATTTGAAACTCAAGATAAACATGAATGAAAATAGTTTTATCAAAATTTTAAAACTTATTGTAATTTAAGAAAAGTATGGATAATAAAAAATTAATAAATAAAAGTTTACTATACCTTAGAGGTGTAATATCAATATGATAACCTAAAAAGTCCAATCTTGCCTAAGAGATTAGGACAAACTAGACATTATGTTCAACTCAAAGTTGGTCCAACCCAACCCTTGGGAGGTAAAGTTATTATGTTTGGTTGAGATTTCAAACAAATCTTTCATGTTAGTTTAGGTGGGTTGAGAGAGACATTTTTTTTTTGCCATCATTATCTCTTCGTATATTTGGGATAATTGTCAATTTTTTATACTAATAATAAACATTAAACTTCCAACAATAAATATTGAAGTACCTATTAGTGCTCTTCTAGATTTTATTTATTGAATTATCATTTGATGATGGAGCTGCTATTGAAGTTAATGAAAGATCCATGTATATTAAGATTCCAACTAAATTTGTTACCAGATGATTTAGATAATCCAATAAAATCTCTTGTTAATTCAACTTTCTCATATTTTATTCACAATATCTATAATTCTTTATATTTTAGAGATATGGTTATACTATCTCCTAGGCTGTGGTTGAAAAAGTAAACATGTATATATTGTCACTGCTAAAATAAGCAATCAAAGCACCCAAATTGGATCATTTTTAAATAAAAACACTCTCAAATAATGATATGAAACATACTGGAGTATTTTTAAATTTAAATGCTCCAGTATGTTAATTATATGGGAGCTTTTCAAAACAAAAATGCTCTTGTAGATATTTAAAAAAATAAAATAAAAAACAAGTACTTTTTGAAGCTTTTATTAAAAAAAAAAAAAGCTCCTATGGAGTCAAGTTTTAGGCCAAGGAGCTCAAATTCAAACACAATTACTAGATTCTAACACATTGTATTAGTTTCAATTTTTTCTATGATGTAATTAAATTTTATTCATAATTAGGTTTATTCATAACTAGTATGACATTTATTATTTAACTATATTATTTTTCTTTATTTTTTGTAGATAGATGGTGAATGAGTACCCTACAGCCAAGTAAGGATGATGTTAGATGTATTTATTTGTACCATGTAAGCATGAGAGTATGGGAAACATTTTTAAATTTCTAGGTTGTAATTTACATTTTAATTTTATATATTGTAGTGTTGAAAATTAGTTAGTTGAAAACTTTTGTATACTTACATTAATTATATAAATATTTGTTTTGTATATTTGTCATGATTGTCAATGCATGTAGAGAATAAAAAAAATAAATTACATATTTAAAAAAAAAAATAAACCCATGAGAGCCCTTTCCTAAAAAGAAAAGTTCCCGTAGGTATCACTTATCAAAGTATTTCTTGAAAGAACAAGGTTGATCCTACAAGGACTTTTTCTTCCAAAAAACGCTCCTGTAGGTTTTCTCTACAAGAGCATTTTTCAAATGTTCTCATAAATACGGGAGCACTGAAAGCATAAAAAGAAATGCTCTGAAAAGCTTGTGTTTGTTGCAGTGTGTTCCTACATCTTGGTGAGGAAGTTATATACTTAAGCTCAGATAATGTTGTGAAAAATGATGGGGAACATGTATTTATTCAATGACTTGTACTCTATAGATTTTCTAAATTCAATTTCAGTATCAGGCCTCCTAAATCATTGATAAAGAAAGTGGATACTCTAATTATTTTAATATAGGATATTGATAAATCTATTGAATCGTGCAATAGCACACATCTCGTATATACATGAACTAAAAAATATATTATCGAGGCATAAAAAATGTCTGGATCAAATGTAGAGATGAAAGTATATATATCACATATTGCTATGTGTTTATCTAATTTTAGGTTGCCACTTACTACAATAAGGAGTCAATTTTCCATAATATTGGCCTTTGTTATGACAATTAATAAGAGTGAGAGATGGAGCCAAAGTCATGTTAGTTTGTACTTTCCTATTGTTATGTTCTTATCCATGTCTATAATTACATGTTGTTGTTTCTCATGCTTGAAGTAAGGAAGTTTTAAAAATATTGATTTTTGATGAGGATGGTTGCTCCACATATAAAACTTTTAATATACTTTGTATGGAAATCTTTGATAATTTAATTTAAATAATTGTGAATTTTTATTAATTTACTCCTCATCGCATCCATTTACATCATATGTATTTATTTTTTATCACTTGTTTTATGCTATATGCATATTTGATATTAATGATAATAATTACACAGCTTTATTGCTTATGTGATGACACAGAGAATGTATCCATTACAAATTATTCTTTTAAAAAAGATTTTCTCATAAGATTTACACTTGTTTATAAAAATTATTATATATGCACGGATACTTTACTAGTTTATTCTATAATATATGTAGCTTTTAGATTTATAGTAATTAATAAGCAATTTATTTCCATGAAACTAGATCCAGGATAGTTGTATGGATATTTCTAGAATAAATATTAAGAATTCAAAAACAATTTACCTAGGATGTTTGCAATTTCTTCAATAGATATTTACAATTTAACCATTAAATTTAATTTTGGATCCAATCTTATTTAAATTTTTTAAAAATTGATATTATTTAAAATCAATGGGATTGATTTTTATATGTTGATTATTCTTCAATTCTTGTAAATTAAAAAATAAATCAATAAAATTTATTTGCTGGGATATTTGCATTATAGTCACAAAATAAAATAATCATTTTCACTAATTTTTCTTTCAATTTTCAGAATTCCAAAAATAATTAACACATGATGCATGCATTTATTGATTTTGAATTACATTACTATTTTTTAGTAAATATTGTTAAAATTGTACGTGGACACACACACACACATTATTTGTTCAATAATATCAAACTTTTGGCATTTATTGCTCCTCCTTGATTACTTCTTCAATTTCTTTTCACTAATTTCTCCTTCAATTTACAGGAATCAAAAAATAATTAACACATAATACATGCATTAATTAATTTTAAATTGCATCAATATTTCCAAGTAAATATTATTAAGATTTTGCGTGGATTTAAATTTTAATAAATGTAATGTGTATCTTTATAGATTATCTATTTCATAACAAAATCTTGTTATTAATATTATCAACACATTAAAATTTACATACATTGATTTTATTAGATAACAATATATGAAGTATATAAAGTTATGTACATAAGTCTTGCAATTTTTTACCAATTAAAATGCCATGCCAACATTCTATATATAAATTAAATACACCTAAACATAAATAATTTAATATTGGGTCAAATGCGAAACGTAATATCATATATTTAATAACGATAATAACTTGTTGTAGTCAACTAATCAAACAAATTAAATTTTAATTTTTTTCCTTTATGAGAAGACACATTAAGATGGGTAATTAAACTTTAAATCCAACAAATACGGGACTAAAACCAAATGGATCTTGGGGGTTGGAAATCAATATTTTATTAGATGGTCAGTGGAAAAGATCGATACATTGACAGTACTTTGCAATCACTTTATTTAAAAAATAACAAAATCAATGCGTGGTGTCAGACATACAACAAAATCATGACCGGTGAATATAATGATATTGTTCATGATAATTTACTGTGTGTGAATGAAGATAAATCAAAGAAAATATTTACATTTTTAAAAATTACATAGTCAAACAAATAAATTTCTAAATTGTTGACTTAATAAATGGCCAACATAAAAATATCTTATAATGATAATTAAAAATTCAAAATTATATACACACACAATTTCCTAAAAGAGTAATTTATTGAGGATGGGCAACCTCCTTGGCTGGTAATCAATTTTTAGAAACGCCCATTACTAACTATAAGATCGCATATTTATTAGGTAGAAAATGTAGCAGTAAAGTAATGATTGTACCCAACAAATCCCATTAATAATGTTAATTGACATAATATCCCATGTTTAGTTTAACATCTATATAAAAATTGGATAATTTTAAGTTATTTAACAACATAATCTGATATATTATACTCGATACCAAAAATTAATACAATGAGCATGTTGGCTTTAAAAAAAAATGACTCTTTGCTTTCAAACTGGATCACAATAAATATAAAATATTAAGAGTTAATATGTAGTTTGAACTCTGAATTATATGTTTAAGGACGATTTAAATCTTAAACTTTGTTTGGGCTAAACATGAAACGTTGCTCAAATAGGTCATAAAATTAGTTAGGCTAAGTAATCAAAACATCAGGCCTAATACAAATAAAAGAGGCCGATCCTGAAACTCAATAAAGTCAACAACAAATAAACATGCCAAAATTCCTTCAGCTTCAAATATCATACTGTTGGCATGAAAATATGATCCTAAATAATGCTGAAATCTATGATCAAGTAATTCGGTGAAACGGGCTAGTTATTAAAATAAAGAGACCGTGCCATAAGTTTTGCAGGATTTTTGATTCTTCAGTGGAATGTGCTAAGTCTCAAAGGAAAGGCTTCTGCTATTCGACACTATAAATAAAAAGAAAAAAAACAGAGAAATTTAGTCAACACTCGACCAATAATTGCATATTTTACATTCATTAGCCCCTTTTCAGTTCTTAGTTTTTAGTCTGTAATTTTTATACTTCAATCAAATTACACACTCGTTCTACAAAAGCCTTCTATCTTTTTACATCCGAACGAATTGTGATAAAAAAACTCGGGACCTTTTTCGTTATCTATTGAGACTCAGCATCTCTGGCACGTCTGGTATTTATTGTTCAGCCACGTTATTTGATATGTTTTGAATAGTAAACAATTAAATATTTGAAAATCTTCTAAATGTATCAAGCAAGGTATCTTAAATAAACAAATGTTGGACCAAAAATCTTATAAATGTATCACATAAAGTATCTAACAATCTCGACATGATCTATGAAGCTTCAACCCTAGCTTGCATTATATTCCTCTAACAAGTTCATCAGAAAGTTAAATAAATAATAGGAATACTCGTTCAAGTTATATAATTGATTGAAGAAACTGTAGCAATAAAAAGTCTAAAAAATAGTGAAAGGAACATACATTGACGTCACAACAATGAAGTTAAAATTTGGAAGTAAATTTGGAAGCAGCAACGACCTTTCCATAACTTAGATAATAATTAAACATCGGCACAAGGACCCATCACACATATAAATCCTAAAAAAAATGCCAAATGAAGAAAGCCATGGATGAACAACAAAGTTGATGAAGGCTAAATAGTCTATCTAATATCTATATAGATAAGCTGATGAAAGTTAAAATACAATTCAATCCCATGGTGCAATTACCATAAAAATTTGAATATCGTGGCAATAATGACAGAGGTTTTCGAGAAATCAAAGATTTTCTATAGCTACAAAATATACATCTTTGTAAATGGTGACAAATATATTGGCAATAGTCAACAATGTTCATGTGAGAAATACACGTCTAATTTATGTGATAAACTATATTATATAAAATAAACTTCTAACACGATAATGCTAATTTATGTGATATCCACATATATTGGTAAAAAATTGTAATTTATTATATTAGGCGTGATATGAAGTGAATTCAAGAATATGCAAGCCATATTACATCTAATGATTTAGAGTTGATCATTAGGCAAGGTAAATTTTGAATTATATTCCATTCATTAAACGGGGTGGATTCCATGATTCGTTAATGCATAATATTACACCAAGTAATTAAGCTTTAATTAATGGTAGAAATGGAAAACTTAATTGCATAGATAGATTATTTTTGTTTGTATAGAATTATATTCCAACGTTCACATGTCATCGTGGGAGACAAAGGTAGAGTTGACATGGCTTTATAATGCGCCACCACAAGTGCTTTGAGTTCCTGATTATATATATATATATATATATATATAAAGTTGATGCGACTTAAAATACAATTGCATCTCATAATGCAATTACCATGAAAATTTGAATATCATGGTAATAATGACAGATATTTATCATGGTAATAATGAAGATATTTTCGTGAAATCAAAAATCTACTGTAGCTACACAATATACATCTATGTAAATAGTGACAAATATATTGGCAACAGTCAACAATGCCATATGAGTAATACACGTCTAATTTATGTGAGAAACTATATTATATAAAATAAACTTCTAATCTGACAATGTTGATTTATGTAATATCCATATATATTAGTAAAAAATTGTAATTTATTAGATTAGGTGTGATATGATGTGAATTCAAGAATATGTACGCCATATCACCTCTAATAATTTGGAGTTGATCATTAGGTAAGGTAAATTTTGAATTGTATTCCATTCATTAAATGGGTGGATTCCATGGTTTGTTCAATGCATATTGCACTAGGTAATTAAACCTTAATTAATGGTAGAATTGGAAAACTTAATTGCATAGATAAATTATACTCCCTCCATATCAAATTATAAGGCACTTTTAAAAAAATTTTTCGTCCTAAAATATAAGACACTTTGAATAGATTAATGTTTCATTCAAATACATTAATTTTAATATTATTCTTTATCTTTCTATAATTACTTTTGTTTCTTCTCTTTTTAATATATTAAACAATAAGTATTTTTAAAAGTTTATATTTTTATTTTAAAAAGATAAAATTGTTAGGTGTATTTAATAAAAATTATTGACATATAAAATTTTATTTAAAAATATTTTATAATTTAAAAAGTGATGAATATTTTGTTTGTGTATAATTATATTCAACATCCTTGTGTCATCATTGGAGACAAAGGTGGAGCTGACGTAGCTTTATAATATGCTGCCACATGTGCTTCAGATTCCTGATTTTCTACACACACACACACGCGTTGAGGTATGATAAGCACAATAAGGGTAAGCACCTTGGTCGCTTACTCAATTACATTCTTGAATTCGAAACTTTTGGTTAAGGTTAAGTTGAACAAATTTTCGACAAGAAAAAATTACGTGTCATTCAATAATACAAATAAAAAAATTGTAAGAAAATCAAACCTTGCTTTTTTTGGGACCTAATGGGGAACGCTTTTCTCGTCAAAATGGGCGGGACCTACGCTGTTCATCAACAGAGATATAATGTCCAACATACATAAATAAAATGTACCCGCTCACTCTGGCATCATAGTATAAATAGTTTTCTAAGCACTTTGATCAATTCAAAATATAAAATATTAGATAGTTATTATATATTTTTTTAGGAAAAAAATATAATTTGCAGTTGTTATAATTTTAATGAGTTTTGCTTTTAACCCTTATATTTTTAATATTTTTAATTTTTAAAGAGATCAAAATCATTAAAAAATAAAAACTATAAATATCTGAAAAATAAGAGTCACTCAATCTTTCTTGAAATATAAGGATCGAGAAAGTTATATGAATTAAAAACAAAACTTGATAAAATTATAAGAACAAAAGATTGTGTTTATCCTTTTTTTAATTATATCTTTACTTTATTGAGTAATTAATGAGATCTTTTAAATAATGTCAAATGTCACACTGTGTTAAAAAAATACTCCCTCCTTTTCTATAAATAAAATATTTTTAATGGAATAATATAAATTAATAAAAATTTATTTTCTACTTAAAAGCATAGTAACATTCTAGTTTTGCTTTTAATTATTATAAATAAAAAATAAATCTGTTTTTTAAAGTAAATTTATAAGTACTTTTCATTTTTCCTTTTCAATGTAATAAGGTGTAATGGTTCATTTATTAAAAAAATATACTAACAATATTTTATATTTAGAAACAAAAAAAATTCTAAAAAACTTTTTTTATATAAAGAGGAATGGAGTATAAAATTTTTAATTGAATTATGCCTCTCCATAAGTTAGTTAATTATCTTTGAATGTATATTATCTTTTCATATTTAATTTTATTTAATAGGTTGTCTCGTATAAAAATAATGGTTGATTAGTATATTTAATAAGGATATTTTTAGAAAAAAATGTTAATTATACATTAAAACATTAAAAATGCCTTATATTTGATATATTTAAGAGAGAGTATTTATTATATTTAGAAGCAAGATGTAAAAATTTTTAAAAATTTAAAATTTACTCATTAAAAAAATGTATATTTGTTAATAATAATTTATATTGTAATTGACAGTGAGTATTTAATAATTAATTCAGGGACACAAACACACTCATGCACGCTTCACAAGTTCTGCACTAATAGTTCAAAAATATACATAATATTTCTAGGGAGAATGATAACTGCATTCTAATGGATCAAATTAATGATAATTAAATTTTTAATAAAATTTTTAAAAAATAATTGTTAATATTGATTCAAACAATTATAAATTAAAATTTTTTAACTATAAATATAATATTTAAATTTTAAATATAATAATTATTTTTCAATTTGAATTTATATTTATAATTATTTAAATTAATATTTATAATTTATTTTACAGAAAATTTTATAAAAAATCTAACTATTATTAATTTACACTTTAAAATTTTATTGTCCTTCTCTTTAGTTCCCAATGTGACGTTCGTGAATGGTAAGCCAAAAAGCTAATTATGATAGTTGTTTAAAAAGGAAAAAAATCTGAATGGGATTTTGCAGATCGCAGTGGATTTCTTTCCATCGAACCGGAAGTCTGGAACACATTGAAATTGAGAGCAGCCAGCAGCCCTTGAAGGAGCGTGATGTGCACGCGTTTTTCCAACCACGTGCCACCTCATGCCTGGCGGTAAAAAGCATCAGTGTTATGCACTTTTGCTCGTTCACAGGCCAAGCCTGTCTTCCAGAGTCAGTAATTTTGGTGAAATGAATTTATTTAAATTAAATTTAAAATATTTTATTTTTTTAAAAAATTTATATAACTAAGTCAAATTTAACTTTAATAATTTTGATCTTTACGTTTATTCTAGCTTGAATAATCAAAACTTTTTAAAATATTTTTTTATTTTTTAATCAATTTTAATTTTTAAATAATTTTGTTAAAGATAAAATATTATTTTAACCTTAAAAGAATAAAATAAAAAATAATAACTTATTAACTTTGTACCTAAATAGCTCTGTTATTGTTTTGTTCTATTATATATAATTTATTCATGAATATTTTTTTTACTTATAAATTAATGTCTTAACTGTTTAAATATTACTCTCATCATGATCATATATAAATTTTATATATTTTAATTAAATTATTTTTTTAATTATGATTAAATTGATCTCAATTCAATCACAGTTAGATTAATTTAAAATTATTATCCTGATTAGTTTAAAATTTTTTAACTTTTAAATAAACTATACTTTTTATTTTTAAAAATATTAAAAAAATAACCATCATTATATTATATAAAACAAAGTCATGAGTGAAATACTATGTTTTTTGGAATTGTTTTTCTTTAATTTTTTATATTATTTAACTCTTACATAATATAGGTTTTTACTCTATTTTATTCTTTATTTTTAATCAAATCTTATGTAGATGATAACAAACTAATTATTTAAAAATATTTTATTTATTATATTTACGTAGTAGTAGAGTTAGAAATTCATACATGTTTCAAATTTTATTTTTAAAATTATTTTAAATTTTATTTTTACTTTAAAATTAATAATATTATTTTATAAAAAATATAAAATATATATTTTTTGGATCTGTAAATAATATATAAGACTCAAAACTTTTTTTAAAAAATTAGGTCTTAAAAATAAAAAAATAATATTTAAATACATTATAAATATTATTTTGAGATATTTTATTGATTAAAAA
This sequence comes from Prosopis cineraria, assembly GCF_029017545.1. Taxonomy (NCBI): domain Eukaryota; kingdom Viridiplantae; phylum Streptophyta; class Magnoliopsida; order Fabales; family Fabaceae; genus Prosopis; species Prosopis cineraria. The sequence goes on from NW_026555334.1 coordinate 41,885,688, forward strand.
TAATAAAAATATGAAAATACAAATATTTTTTATTTTTTTAAAAAATAACTATGATAATGCACTCAAATATATAATATTTTAATATAAAATGATATAAGATTTAAAAAAATTTATTACATTTTATATATTTAATTTTTTTTTGTTTTAGTATTTGGTCTTGTTTAAGTTTGGCTCAAATTTTTTTAAATTTATTGAAATATCTAAATAGACTCAAATATTTAAAAAATAATTTTTTTTGAATTCAATTCTAAATTCTTAGAGTGGGTTTGGATTGATTTGTCATGTTTGGCTCTAACCAAGGACTCTACTATCTCGAGTATGTTGAAGCAAAACAAAAGAAAAATTTATATATACACACATATATACACGCACATAATATCATAAAAACAAGCCGTTGGAAGTAACACGTGTCCTCCTCGCTCTCCTTGGGATTCCATTCCCCATTCCCTACCCCCTCCTCCATGGTATATTTCTTTGCTTGGATTGGCTCAGCGCTGTTTCAAGGCAAAGAATACAAGCCCAAGTCTCTCGTCTCCCTTATCTCTGTGCCTCCGTCTTATTCTTCTTTCTCTATCACTCTTCAGCAATCGAGCCTCTCGCACCTGCAATTTTGCGATGGGTTCTTCCCAAAACTGAGCAATGTTGGTACTTTCCTTTGCATCTTCGAGTCCCATCATTGCCACTTTTACACTTTTCCTCTGCTTTTTCAACACTGTCTTTACTTTCGCAGCCACTGAATTCGACTTTGGCACCTTAACTTTAAGCAGCTTGAAGCTTC